>NC_142043.1:66790435-67105748 GCF_982192425.1 Myodes glareolus | reverse complement strand
CTCCCCATCTTGCCTTACCACCCTTTCGCATTCTGAATTAGCATTTTCAAAAGCCAGTGATTCAATTAATATTTGTCTGACTTCTGAATCTGGTGCCATTCTATTTACAGCTGAAGCCAATTTTTGCAAAATATCAGTGAAGTCTTCTTTTGGGCCTTGAATAATTTTAGCGAATGACTCAGACTTCTTTCCTGAGTCTTCATCCTGTCCTAAACATTCAAAACTGCTAAATGATACAGGGCCAAGGTGTGGTCATCAAATTCAAACTGTCTTTATAAGTCAGCATTGGCCTTCACCAAGAACTGGTCTTGGGAAATATCAATACCTCTAGCCATATTTCATTGCTCTATTGCCCTAGGTTCCTCTTTCCACTGTGTTCTCCATTGTAACTGAGGACCAATATTGCTGTAGCTAAATCTTTCCAGTCTTGGGGGATAATTGTGTTCTGGGTTGCCCAGGAATTTAACATCTGTTTCACATAGGGTGAATGCATACATATGAAATGACCACTTCCTTGAATCTCCTCAAATCTGGTATTTTTATAGGATTCCATTTAACTTCTGCAAAACCTTGTGGGTGCCTGTTGTCTGTTGTTCTTGCACAGTAGCTGGTAAACTGAGGTTGGGTCTCTGTCCGTGAGCCGCCCCCCTTCAGTCTCATCATGCAGTGCTGCAGTCGGCTCTCGTCTGAATTCTTCTCTATCTGGATTTTTTCCTATTTTCATTAGGTCTTTTAGGGCTTATATCTTATCAGTCAATTTTTCATATTTGGCACACTTATGAAACTACTTTTTTGTTGTTGTTGTTTTGAGACAGGGCTTCTCTGAGCTTTGGAGCCTGTCCTGGCACTCTCTCTTGTAGACCAGACTGGCCTTGAACTCACAGAGATCCACCTGCCTCTGCTGGGATTGAAGGCGTGCGCCACCACTTTTTTAAGAATAAAATCTGAGTTCTCAAAGTGGTAGTAATTCTAACTGGCATTATGTTGGTCCCAGCTAAGTTGGTTATCCCTTCATTTATTTTTTCCGTTTCCAAGCCATCCATGGCGGCACTACAGCGTCCTAACTCCCCGCATTGCAGTATTTCCCGTTCTTAATGTGGGAAAGATTTTTCTTTGGACTACCCAGGTGTCTCACCAAATTGCTGTGCCGTCTATGGTGGCAGGGCTGTGAGGCACTTGAGGCTGGGTAGCGCAGCAGCAACAGCTGAAGAAGCCCAAGCAGATGCCATAGCATAAGCAGCTGTCACACAGCATCAGCCCAGGGTGCAGAGGCGGGCATTGCTCTGGGGATGACTGCAATGGCAGGTTGAAGTGGTGGGTTTGGAAGCAACTGCGGGATCTCATGCCACATGTCGGACGCCAAATGTTTTTATCTAAGTGTTCTTTTTACCAATAAAGTCACGGGAATCAGATATTGGGGTGAAAACCTGCTAGATCAGACAAGTCGAGAAACAACCAGCCGACTTTTTACCTGAAGACCCAGTAAGAGCATTTCTCCTTTTGTTTCAAACCAAAAAGCCTGCAAATCTCTAAATGTCTTCCTTCTCCTTCCTGTCTGTCTCTCTATTTGACTTCCCTTGTCCTTCATATTCTCTATGGCAAACTCTTGTGAACTAGTCACTGGTTCTGCCTCTGATCCAAAGTTAATTTTATTAACGCAATCTTGGGGTTTTACAGTACAAACAAACATCCTACAACAGCGGAGGACATCATGAGCTCATGTTGAAGGATGTTAGCGTCACAGGGTGAAGATGCAGCTGCAGGAATTCTAGATGGGAAGACACCATGTCCTTCAGGGCGAGCCACTATTTGTCCCCTCCTCTTTCCTCGTTAGGGATGCTCCTAGGACTTCTGTGCCTAAGGGGCAGTTAGCGTTTAACCTCATTAAAGGTTCATTTTTCCATTCGTATTTAGTAAGTCAGGGGCCAGGGCCTCGCAGACGTTTCAGCAGCCTGTGAGTGTGTTGGGGCCAAGCCTGTGTATGCAAGTGCTTTGACCTTGCTGTGTGCAGCCGAGAACTCAATGCAGTAACTTTGGGTGTATGGACTAACGAGTGTGTGCAAGTGCCAACCACTCCATTTCACCCTGCTGCCTGCATGGAGGGGTTTTGGCTCCCATGCATGGATTAAACTGAGGTAGGTGATAGCTAGCGGAAAGGCCAGCCAAGCACAAGCCTTGCCCTGACTGTGAAGATTTATTCTGCTACCTCAGGGAAGAGCAGAGACCAGACTGCCCCTGAGAGGCATTGCAGAGTGAAGAGTGGGTGACTACAGAGGAGCAGAGGCCTGCAGACTCTAGCCAGAGACCTCCGGCATCAGCAGGAATGGGGACAGGACACTAGGCACAGATTGGCAGGAGCACCGTCACATCTTCCACCAAAGCCAGGCTTCCCTGCTTTTGCCCTGTTCCTGATCTCGGCTCTTCTCAGCATTCTCAGGCATGGAAACTTTTCTCCAGGATTGCCTTTGGGGAACAAGGATGCCATTTCTGTGGGGCAGAGGCCAGGCTGGGTGTGGGTTAGCTCCTATTCCATAGCTTAACATTTTTCTCTTAGATAACCTTGGGTGTCCTTGAGCTTCTGAATGATCTTTGAATTGCTTTTGCCCCCGTCCTGTGGTCTGCCCGGGTAGAGAGGGCTCCACATGTCAAAGGGCTTAGCCTGATAGCCTGTTTCTGTGCTCCCTGCTTGGGCCCTGGCTCACCGCCTGCCGTGTGTGGATGGAGGCTGGAATTAGAACTCCAGCCGCCTCTGGGCTACCCAGGCTCTGCCGATACCTATGTGCTCTGATGAGTAGCTCAACAAGGCCAGACTGTGGCGGCGTGTACCAAACCAAGGTAGTAATCAGGGAAAGTAAACAGGTCTTCTATAAAGGAGGAGATGCCCACTCCCTCGTGTTCTCCAGTCGGTGGAGAGGCTTGACTTCTAAGAAAAGCATCAAGAGAGGGACTGTGCCCCGGGAGGTGGAACGTGCCTGATGATGGAGGCGCTTGGAAAGAAAGTCAGTGCTGCCCTGTATTTCAGGCCCCAGCTCTGGGGGTGGGTGCTCTTCTACATTGTCCCGTTGCTTAGTGGCAGCTTCTGGCACAGCTGCTTCCGTGGGGTTCTTAGGTTAATTACAAGCCCTGTTGAAGAAGGTCATTATTTTTAAAGGAATACAAACATCAATTTACTTTTTAACTATAGATGTGTGCTCTTTGAAAGGAACCCGGTCTTTCTCTCAGTGTGGCTCTGCTCAGTTTGTGTCCTCTGCCCATCTTTATGACCCACATCCACAGTGCTTCTCTGGCTGGAGCTGACAGTGTGACTTTCTTGTAAATAAAGCCAGCATTGAGCCACTTGTGAAGCAATCTGAGTATAGAATTCTTTCAGAATCTCTCAAACTTTTTTTTTTTACCAACTGTGCTTCATGAAGAACACATTTTCCAATCTTCCCTTTATTGAGTCTATCCACTTGGTTGTTACAGAAACAGCATTTTTACTTGTTTCATTACTTTTGTAACATTTAATTACATCTTCTTCTCTTTTATCTCCCTGTGGGGGTGGGGGATGGGGCTGGAGATCGCATCTACTAGGCACTTACTCTAAAATTAACTATGGTCCTAGTCCTAAATTTCTTTCTTATTTATGTTTTAGACATGGTCCCACGATAGCCCAAGCTGGCCTCGAATTCTAGGCCCTCCTATTCAGCCTCCCAAGCACTGAGGTTACGGGTGTGTTGTACACACACACACACACACACACACACACACACACACTCACACACACACACACACACACACACACACACAGCACACTCTCATTCCCATCAGTAGATGTGACCGCCATTAACAGTTTGGGTGCAGTTCCCAACCATCCTCCCCTGTGGGTACTGGAGAGAAGCCTGTAGGCTGTGAGCCTTGCAGTACCTGTCAGCTGCTGATGGAGGAGATGCTGTGCAGTTAGCTAATCTGCAGGTAGGTGGGATGAAGGTGACCACAGACTTAGGAGCTGCTGCTACCGTCTCTGTTGTCAGTGGCAGGCAGAGGGTTGCTAGTCAAGTACAAGCTCACAGTGGCCACAACTACAGAGCAGACTGCAGCGAATGTGCCTGTCTTGTGACCTGCTGTGCAGCCAACTTTCTCCCGAGTATGGAGAGCGCAGATACAGCAGCCCTCACCTCTACCCTGTTGGAACAGCGCAGGCCTGCACTGTCCCAAAGCTCTTACCAGGAAGGCCCTCCCTCACCGGGACACTTTGTCCTGGATGGAGAAGCCACCACCAGCTGTGTCCAAGAAGCTATTGTTCACGGGGGTTGTGAACGTTTCTGCCCTTTCCGTCAGGTTTAATCTCTAAAGGAATTGGAATTCTGTTTATTTTAGAATGAGATGAATGTAAATTGTGGCAGCCTTTCTAACTACAGTAAATGAGTGAGGAGGGAGGAGTGTCGAACACTTGGCCTGGCATATGCCATTTACAAAGACTATAGATGTGTCCCAGAGCAGGAAGGATGGCATCCAGTCAGGTGGGATACAGAGCAGGAAGCAGATGATGATCCAGCTCCAGCCCACATTTTTTGTTTTTTGTTTTTGTTTGTTTTTCCAGACAGGGTTTCTCTGTGTAATAGTCCTAGCTGTCCTGGAACTCACTCTGTAGACCAGGCTGGCCTTGAACTCACTGAGATCTACCTACCTCTACCTCCCTAGTGCTGGGATTAAAGCCACCACTGCCTGCCTTCCATTAGCTCTAGTTTCTTATTTGCTAACTCTTACATCTTAATTTAACCCATCTCCATCAATCTGTGCATCACCACTAGGTTGTGGCCTACCAGCAAAGTTTCAGCACATCTTTCTCCAGCAGCAGCTCCATGGCTTCTCCCTAAACACTGCCTTCCTTCTCCCAGCTTTCAGTTTTCACATTTTTAAGGATTGGGCTGAGGAAGCCCAGGAAGGCCTAGGCTGAAGCTTCCCAAGACAGTGCAGACAGACCCACCTCTGGAAGAGGAACCGCAGAACCTCATCTTCTAGGGTGATGTATAGTAAGTAGGCTTTCTTGGACTACCAGCCAGAGACCTATTATCATTGATGAAAGCTCAGCCTTACCTTATGCTTTTCCCACCAGCTCTTTTAACTACTTTAACCTGTTTCTCCTCACCTATGTTTTGCCTCGGGGCTTCTTGGTTTTCTTTCATCTGTTTGTCCTTCTTCCTGTTTACTCCATACCTAGCTGACCCTGGCATCTCCCTCTCCTTCCCTCCTTCTCCTCTCGTCTCTGCCCACCAGCCCCACCTATCCCTCTACCGCCTAGCTATTGGCCATTCAGTTTATTAGATTAATCAGCTGCCTTAGGCAGGCAAAGCAACACATCTTTACATCGTTAAGCAAATGCAACATAAACAAATGCCCATCTTTATATGGTTAAAGTGATATTCCACAACAGTGATGTCATCGGGGAATAGCGGACTGGCACCAGGATCCAGGCCTCCCACACTCGGACTGGAAAACGCAGGCTGTTTTCTGCCCATGCTTCATACAACAGCTCAGACCTTCCCAGCAGCCTCTGAAGAGAGAAACTGGGACTGAGAAGGAACTAGCTGGGCATGCTGGTACATGCCGCAAATCCCAGCACTGAGGAAACTTAGGCTTGACGTCGAGGTCAGCTTGGGCTGCATTGTGAGACTTGCTCAGGGGAGCAGGGAGAGGGACGAAGAAAAGTCATCGGCCATAGTAATGATATAGTAAGTGAGGAATTTTCTCATACTTTTTGGGAGTGTGTTAAGGCTCAGAGATGTTGAATGGCTTCTCCAAGATTCTGCTCATGAGTGGAGAGAGGCAGAATTTGAACTTGGGATTTTTATTCTGAAGTCTGCTCTGCCCGCACCTGATCACTGCCTTTAGTGGTGTCCTTCCGGCAGATCTGAAGCCCTACCCTGAGCTTTCACACAGCAGAGCCTAGCCATAAAATAAGCTGGACAGGAAGTTAGTAGGAAATGATTCACCAGAGCCAGTGAAGCTCTGGGAGCATGGATGTCACCGGTAGGCTGTAAGGAGGAGAGGGTTGTGTTGGTGGCCATCCCTCCTGCTCTAGGAGCATGGATGTCACCGGTGGGCTGTAAGGAGGAGAGGGTTGTGTTGGTGTCCAGCCCACCTGCTCCACTGACAGAACCAAGCACCGTGCAGGGCTTGAGTTGTAATGTTTCCAAGGACATATAACCTCTTAAAGTAGGAAGGGGTTAGCCTAACAAGCCTTTAGCATGCCCACACCTGCTCCCTGCTCCTTCCATGTCCTGGGAGGGTTTGTGGATTTCAGGCTGTCAGGCATGTGAATTTGCTAAGAGCTGAGCGTTCCTGCATGCTGCTTCCTCTGGTCTTGTCACTCCCGACGCAGGGATCAACTTCTTTGGTGTCTCGTGGGTCTATCCAGTCTCCTAGACTCTGCTTTCTTGAGAACACTAGTAATTGGGTTTTCAGACTGCAGGGCCTGGATTTATCTGCTTCCAGAATGGAGCAGCACAGCACAGCACAGCACAGATGCCACAGGAGAGCACAGCACAGCACAGCACAGATGCCACGGGAGAGCACAGCACAGCACAGCAGCCACAGGAGAGCACAGCACAGCACAGCACAGATGCCACGGGAGAGCCCTCAGCCCGTGCTGTGTGCAGGGAAGGACAGGGATGAGGCTTTCACATCCTTTTCTTTGCATGGCCACTGCAGGGTGTGGCCTGGGTTCCATGACCACTACTGGGCATGGCTGTGGTTCATGTCCTCTTCTCGGTGTGGCCTTGGTTACATGGCCTCTGCTGGGCATGCCTTTGGTTATGTTATGACATGTTGAGCAGAGTTCTTAACAGAGAAAACATGAACCCATGTTTAATTTGATATTTTCTAAGATTTGCTCCTAAAACATTTTTCCCCAGGATTTTGTTCCAAGTTCTGAACTACAAGAAACTCGAGTGACTGAGATAGGAAATGCCAGGTCCAGGTCCTGGATTCTGTAACTGCCATTTTGCTCAGCCCTCTGTGCATCTTAGCCCTTCATCCCTCTGTCCATTTAGTAAACCATGTTATTTTTTTGGTGTGTCTCAGGGTAAGTTGCAAACATAAGTACATTTCATCCCTAAACTTTAAAAAGTTGTGTCCTTAGCGGTACATAATGGCACGCACGTGGGTCCCATCACTCAGGAGCCAGAGACAGGTGGATCAAAAAGTTCAAGGCCTACAAAGCGAGTTACAGGACAACCAGGGCTACAGAGAAAAACCTTGTTTCAGAAGAAAACAAAAGGAAATGAAAGAAAGAAAGCTGTCATTACTAGAGTTCAGCAATTGTTTATAGTCTGGGCCATGAAAGTGGGGTAATACATACTCAGAGACAAGCTTAGATCATAGCCGTCATTGCATAAACTCTGGCAGACCACATTTGTGTAACCCCAAATTCCGTTAGGATGCAGAAGACGACTGTGACCCCGGAATGTTCCCTCCTGCTCTTCCCAGCAGTCCCTACCCAACCCCACCCTAGACCTCCTGGTCACCTCCTCTTCTGGCATTTACTACGGTAATCGTTGGTATGGTGACTGGTCTGTCACTCCATCTAAATGGCAGCAGTGCAGGATGTGCACTGTGTGTTAGCTGAAGACGGTCCTGTCTGAGAAGAAAGTCTGGGGCTTTGTACTGTTTCTACAACTTCTTCCTGTCCAGCAGTAATTAGGGCTGACAAGTGAGACTGCCTCCGGGTGCTGATGATATGGTGGTGAACTGACTCTTGATTGTACGCATGTTGTCCTCTAACTGCTGTGTTGTGAGGAGCCGCTTGCCGGCAGGCTGAGGAGCTGATTCTGCTTCCCCCAGCGCTGCGCCCATCTCACCCTTCTCACGGGCCTCTTTTTCATCACAGCACACAGAGGACAGGAAAGTGAAGGTGACACCAGAAGCAGGATCCCCAGCCAGTCCAGGGCCTGTGCCCCACCTTAGGCTGTGTGACTTATCTCGTGTCCCTCCTACATGTGCCAAACACTAAGCATAAACTGGACCAGAACCCAAATGCGAAGTCTCATTAATCTTTTAGATAGTTGTCCCACTTTTTAAAGCCAAAGCCTGGCACATAACCCAGAGTTATGTGGCAAGCAATAATAAAGTTAATTGGAATCTAGGTCTCCCAATTTTTCTCTTTTCAGCAGTTTCCAGCAACTTTGAGTCAAAGACTGCTTCAGAGCGGGGCCGTCCAGGCGGGAGGAGGCCACTTGGCAACAGTTGCTTGTTTCCATGTGGCTTCTTCTGTCATGCCCTGTCATAGCTACGTATTTCCTTTCTGTTTACCTATTACTGTGACAAAAGCAGTCACGGTCTGAGGGTACAGCCCACCGTGGCAGGAGAGTGTGGTGGTGGCAGTAGAGGCTGCAGGTCACACTGCATCAGAGTCAGGAGGCAGAGGCGGATGGGCACTGCTGCCCAGCTCACTTTCCTCCTTGCTCAGTTCAGCCCAGCCCGTGGGGTGTCTTCTCTTTTCAACCTCTATGAAAACACACTCACAGACGTGCCCTGAAGTCAGTCTCACACGACTCCAAACCCAGTCAGACTGACAAGCAAGTTAAGGATCACTGGCCCTGCCCCTGGGTGGAGCAGGGACCCATAGGAGGCACTCCAGGGCTGCAGGGCCAGTATCTGCAGTCCAGAGGTGCAGGCTGGAGGGAAGAGACATGGCCTAGGACTGGGCATCCGTGCTCTCCTCCCTACCAGGCTGCCCTTCTATGTTTGGGGCCATCACAGAGGGCAGACATTTTTACAGGCAGGACAAAGCACTTTTGAAATGGAGCAGCTCTTTTACCCCTTAGCCTGGAAGAAAAAGGGCTCTTAAGAGAAGGCAAGCAGCGAGGGAAGGGACATTAGAGTGAGGGGATACCACAGTAAATATGGTATCCATCTATGTGCCCTCTGGTGATGAGACAGATTGAGCTGAGACTAACAGTCCGCTCTGAGGAGAAGTTGTCCATTGTTTCCAGAGCTGCCAGCCTGGCCCTCTGGAGAAGAAGCCCTGAACCCCTGGCTGATCTTTATCCATCTCCACCGCAGAGCACCCTCCCTCCCCTGCTTCTCCACACCATCCTGGCCTCTTCTAAAAGCCATGGACAAGGTTAGAAAGCCAGAACAAATAATTACTTCAGTCCATCTTTGTCTTTCCTGAGGCCTTTTGCAGCTCAGTCTGGAAGGGTGAAAGCTGCCGTAGACCCGGGTAGACCCTGGTAGACAGCTGGTACTGACCTTTCTCAGATATTGAGTCAAAGCCCACTCAAGGCTGAGCGCCTGTCTGCTCTGAGAGGCAGTCGAGCAACGCAGAGGACCATGAGTTCTCAGGACTCTTGGTCTGGGAGTGTCCCTGTCGGCATCAGTGGTCACAGGATGGGGTAGGGTGAACCTCTGGCAGGTGAAAGGCTGTTGCCTGGTCCTCAGCACCTCATTCCTCCAGAAACACTGTTTGGTGCCTCTCGGGCCCAGTAGCAGGCTTGGCTGCTGGCGTTTAAGGATCTGCCAAGGTGTGGCACTTTGGATTCCTCCCTGGATGTGAGGCTCTGCCTGCTCCACAGCAAGCTCTACAATGGGTTGAGGCTCGGCAGGGATGGTGAGGAGTTGGGCAGGCTGTAAAAATAAGGGAAGGAACTTCAGAGGATCCAGACAGACCCAGAAGCCGCAGCCAACGTAGGCCACCCTCCCTGTGTTCTCCATTTATGTAAGCGTGATTCCATGTTTAGTGGCCAGCTTGGGGGAGAGCTCTTAACAGTAGGTATCACTGCTATCACTGGGCCTGAGCGTCACCAAGCCGCCAGTTCTGTAGAAGACACAGGGTGAGATCTGAGGCCCAGAGACAGCCCCCGCCCCATGTTCTTGGCTTCACTGGGATACACCATTAAAACTGCTAAAAACAAGAGAGCCAGACAGGTTTCTGGAAAGTTCTTAAGTGGGGGATGGAGGACGGAGGTGGGCACCTCCAGCTCTGTAGGACAGACCTGAGGACACTAGCATATGCTTTCCGACTCCCAGGGAATGTGTGTGGAAATGCTCCCCAGGCAGCAGGAAGGAGCTGGACAATGTCAGTAGCCAACTCTGAGGCTCTCCAGAAACATCGCCTTTAATATTTACACTTAGAACAGGAAGAGGAAGGCAGTTCCTCTCCTCCCCGTAGAGTCCTCAACCTCTAGGCACACACCTAACTGGTGACTGTTGTCTGATTGGCTTGATCCCAAATGGAACCTCTGGACACAGTGTTGCCTCTAACTTGTCCTCCACCCAAAAGGGAAATTTCCCACGGACTCAGGAGCAGGAGTGCACTGACCCTCCAGGGTGCCCCAGGGACCGCCTGCAGCTCACACGCTTCCTGGCGCACACACAACACTCCTCAGAACTTGAGGAGGTTTTCCTTCTGCTTCAGTGGTTATTTGAAAAGCACAGTACCATCTCAATGGCTGGACGGGCCCACCTCCCATGGGCAGCTGCAGGCAGGCATCCAGGGTCCTAGGGGCTCTGTGCAGAGGTCAGCAGCATAGCCAGGGTTTGCTCCCAGCCATTTGGGGAGTGTACAGCACTGGCAGGGGAGCCACCTGAACAGAAGCATCCTGAACATTTGCTGAAATGGGTCATTTCCATTTTGTTTGATTTTGTTTTGTTGAGATAGTTTCTCTGGGTAGCCCTGGCTGTCTTAGAACTAGCTCTGTAGACCAAGCTGGCCTCAAACTTACAGAGATCCACCTGCCATCGCCTCCTGAGTGCTGGGATTAAAGGCGTGTGCCACCACCACCAGGCTTCAAAACATTTTTTAACACAAGAATTTTCCCTGTGACCGCTTCCAGGGCCTTATCTTAACTAACACGGGTAGACATTCTCTGGTTGCAGCTGGTGAGGAGTGCAGTTCTAGCCATCGCTCCAGAAATGTCACTCATGCGAGCAGCAGAAAGAGAAATCCATGCCCTCCTGTCACACACCCCTCCTCCCTTGAAAGCACACTTCTGGGAACACTCATGTTCCTCAGCTTTCCCTGTTCAGTTAACCGGCTCTGTGTGTTGGGGGGTGGCGTCTGCCTGCCACTTGCCTCTCCTTGCACAGCAGAGCTGCAGGTGCACGGTCCACTGCTTCCGGGAAAGCAAAGCCCAGCCCCCTGTGACTCCACAGTCCTACTTGAGGGCTGCCTGGAACCCCTTCCAGCCACCCTGTCTCCTCTGTAAGTTCCAGTTGCTGTCGGAAGACTGGCGCGTTCCTGCAGGTCCTCCATGGCCTGGCTGTGGCAGCTCACAGGGCAGTGTCCACTGGCACAGGCGCACAGATCAGGCTGCGGAAACCCTGGCTTGTGCCGGCCTCCAGGCACATGTGGGTGGTTCTGGGGTCAAACAGCACTCATGTCAAATGGCCCTCTGGGAAATCTCCACGGGACCACTACCCACTGCAGCTGTCTCTCCATGGTACGGGCTGTGACTTGGACAATGACTTTTTGTTGTTAGGCCGTCGTAATGGAAGGTGCCTGTTTGTCCATTTGCTCACTCACTCACCATGTGCCGTGCTCGGGATAAAATGCCCTTGACTTCACTCTTGGGGACTCTGCCATAGAGGCCCCCATCTTCCCACTCTGACACCGCCTCGTTCTCCCCCATATGGTCTTCCCTCCTTGAGCGCCTTTCTCTTCTACAGATGTTCTAGAAAGGAAAAGGAAGGCGAGGGAGCAGGATTTATTGAGTAACTGCTCTTTGCCTGGCTGTGAGGCATCTATGATTAGACCGGGTAACCCAAGCTTTGAGAACTGGCCCTGAGGTGTCTTCTAGGCTGGGCCAGGCGAGCCTCTCCGGAGGGCAGAAGCCCTCGCCCTGGAGTACATACAGAAAAGCTGTAACTCTGGGGAAGACAAATGTCACAGGTAGACACCCTGCAGACGGAAGGAGCTGACAGTATGCATTGTTGATCACCGTTCCTGGAAGACCTTCAGCAGAATTGCTGAGGATGGGAGCAGGGCTCTGCCTCCATGCACACACAGGTGTCGTGTGTAAGTGCAGCAGGCACTCCCATGCTTCATCACAGTGCGTATGTGGAGGTCAGAGGCCCACTTCACCTTCCTTTTTAAGACGGGGTCTCTTGTTTGTCACTGCATTCCAGGCTAGCGAGCCAGTGAGCTGGGGACTCTTGTCCCTACCTCCCATCTCACAGTCGGTGCTGAGGTTACAGGTACAGCTCCCACATCTGTTATTACGATCATTGTCCACGAGTCTGTGGGATCCTTACTCAGGGCCACACATTCGCATGACAGCACTTCACCACCGAGCCACCTCCTCAGACTACACAGCTTCAGCACACACACAGAAGTGACCCCACTCACATACTTGCAAATGTGCACAAAGACAGGCTCGGAACAGCTCATTACCCATACATGTGCCAGGCAACTGTTAAACACATAGTTGGAGAGCTGCTCTGGCAGTGTGGCTCATCCATTGCAAGTTCTCTGTGAACATGAAGAGCTCCAGAACTTGCTTAATGGAAAAAGCAAGATACGTCTACTGGGGTGATCTGGGGAGTGATCTAAAAGGGTGGACGGAAAAGGCAATGGGAGGCCAGCAGGAGGCATGCTGCTCTCTGAATAGTCGTGTAGTTTCTGAGTAGTAGTGTGTGTATAAAGAAGTACACATCTTTATACCAGGGCCAGGCATGGTGATGCACTGGTGGGTGGGCA
This sequence comes from Myodes glareolus, assembly GCF_982192425.1. Taxonomy (NCBI): domain Eukaryota; kingdom Metazoa; phylum Chordata; class Mammalia; order Rodentia; family Cricetidae; genus Myodes; species Myodes glareolus. The sequence continues at coordinate 67,093,069 of NC_142043.1, read as the reverse complement.
GAGCCAGGATCTCTGAATTCAAGGCGAGTCTGGACTGTGTAGTGAGTTCTAAGCCAGCCATGGTTACATGGTAAGATCCTGTCTCAAAAGTAACATGAGTCAAAATATTTTTGAGGCCAGGTGGTGGTGGCACACATGCCTTTAATCCCAGCACTTGGAGGCGGAGACAGGAGCATATCTGTGAATTCAAGGCCAGCCTGGTCTACAAAGTGAGTTCCAGGACAGCCAGGACTGTTACACAGAGAAACCCTGTCTTGAAAATTTTTAAAAATATATATTTTTTGAGTGGGTTGAAGAGATGGTTCAAGGTTTAAAGGCATTCGCTGCTGGCAGAGGACCTATGATTTGATTCCCAGAACCCATGTGGTGGCTCATAACCATCTGTAACTTCAGTTCCAGGGCTTGCTTTGGCCTGTGCTGGCCTCCACAAGCACCAGGCACACATGTGGTGCTTAGACATTATTGCAAGCAAAACACCCATACACAATAAAAATATTTTTAAGCTTCAAGTTTAGGCTCTAGTAGGCTGGAACCCTCATAGGGCAACAGGGGACAGTGAGCACAAGCTAATTTCTGTTGAGCATCTACTGTGAGCGTGGTATCCCCTAGATGTCGTGTGAGCACGGTATAGATTTAATCCAGTCTCTATGTATTTACATCCCAGACTTTAGAGGCTGGTGGTCTCTTCCTGGCTGTCTGGGTCATTTGCCTGTGCTCTAGCACCTGAAATCATGTAGGGATATATGTGGGCGGCTGTTTACTCCAAGGGGCAGTGCAGACCCACCCTAGAACCGCCTCTCAAGCACACGTCCCTGCCACAGTCTGCTCCGAGGGCTGCTTCGATTGTGTCCCTGTGCTTTTTGACTGAACTCTAGCTGAGGATGTGGGCTGGACTGGCCTCAGGGAGAGAGAAGGCACTTAGTCTGTGCTCCCCTGGGTGTCAACTGCACGCCCTGTCTGCCAGCTGGAAGCCAGCTGGGAGTTGTTTTTCTGATTGTCAGACCCGGTCTCCTTACTTGCACTTAGGGGAAGAGCATCCAAGCCCTGGTACAAAAGGTCCCTCTTTTCATGGCTTTGGAAGAAGCTGTGAATGAGCTCATTATCACTGCAGCCCAAGAAAGGGGGACAGGCGATCCTTGTCTGGCTGTCTAGACCTACCCCTGGCCGAACACACTGGACTGAGGTGCAGATGGGGCAGCTTGATTCCAGCCCACAGTAAGCAAAGGCAGGTGCTGAGACAGGTGGTCCCTACCAGGGGCTATGCTGAGGCCATTTAGATGCTTTGAGGCTGACTGTCTCTGCTGTGGTCCAGAGGAAGGTCACTGTTGGTGTCTCTTTTCCCCCAATACGTGCAAAACTCCATCTAGCCTCCCAGATGCAAAAGGGTTTCCATCCAGGGCTATGCAACCCCCCCCCACACACACACACACCTTCCGGGAGCTTCCTGTGTGCAGGTGGTCTGCCTACCCCTACACCTCAGGGCTAGCAGTTATGGCCGCCACTTATCTGCATTGTGCTCACGGTCTGCCAAGAGCAAAGTTGGCGCTGTGTCCTCTCAGGAAACCCAGTTCTAACGAGTGGTGACTGGTGCAGACTACTGGGCTGGAGAGTGAGGCTTCCGAGGCCAGGAAGGGGGTCGCATCTTTACCTCAGTCCACATTGTTGCTATTTGGAGCCCTGCAGAATGGCTCTCCACACCGTCCTAGGTTAGACCCTGGCAGGGCAGCTAGGTGGTGCTGGTCTTGAGCTGGCAATGCTGACCCCAAGTTGACCCCTCTTTTGCTTTCTTCCTTCTGTTTCAGATTGAGAAAATCATGAGCTCGATTGGAGAAGGAATTGACTTTTCTCAGGAACAGCAGAAGCTCTCAGGTACTATACTGGTTCCCACCTTGTAAAAGCACAGGCCTCTCCCTGGCCCTGGCAGCCTCAGCTTCTTCTCTGAACCAAAACAGATGTCTGTAGGAGAAAGGGGCCAGCCTGGGCCACGCCCTGTTCTGGACCTGTATGGAAAAACGGCCCTGCATTCTGGGGGCAAGTGTATGGATTGAATGTGAGGCTGGCTGTTAAGAAAAGGGGTTGTAATGTCGTGGCTGTCAGGTCGCTCATTGCTTTGGACTTCATCAGACTGAGGTGGCCCTGGCACCAGCTGTTCATGACACCATAGCCCCATATGCCTTGTTCACTACACTGGCAGTCTGGGCTGGGTGAGTGTGCTCCCTGCTAGCACTTGTCAGAGTCTCTGGGAGGGGCTCTGTCTCTTTCCTTCCCAGGTCTCTCAGTCATCTGCCCGTGTTACCCAGATCCCCACAGAACAGACCAGTCTGTTCATCCAAGCCGATGGGGTAAGGTCCGTCTTGCTTTCCCTTTTTGTGAAATGGACCATCATGCCAGGTTTCTTTCTCAGGAGAGAGGTCCCTAAAGTGCCCAAGAGCCCTCCTTCAGACCCCAGAACTAGGACATCCCTTTCTGACGAGTGTGCCCCTCTCCAGGGTTCTGTGCTGCACCTCCTTTAGCACTGGCCCAGAAGTCTTCCTGGGTCTTCCCAGTCTTAGGCGTCTTTGCCCTGCCAAGAGGCCTGATGGAGGCGGGGCAGGTGCTGTGCACACTTGAGTCTGGGCTCCTGGAGCCGCACTGCCCTGAGTTCAAATCCCGGTTCTAGATACAGACTTCAGGGCAAGTCATTCATTTCATCCCACCTGAGTGCCAGGCTCCTACCAGCACCTCTCAGCCGCTTACCGCATAGTAAACCAATCAGATACTCATGCGCTTAAGTGAATGGAAGCCATGCCTATTTCTATGACACCGATGAACTCTGGGGACAGCGCACTTGCTCCCTGCCTTGGCTTCCTCCGCATTTAGCCTTGTTTCCTGGAGCCTCCTTCCCAGCAGGCCTCAGTTCCTGGGTTCTAACAGAGGGACTGGTCTGGGTTTGGTCCTTGTCATCTTGAATGATGGCTGGAGTTGACAGATGGTTTTTCCAGCCCTGGACCTTTCTCCAGTTGTTTGCACTCTGCCTGGCGGTTGCCCGCACCTCCGGAGTAAACATGTTTGCTAGGGTCAGGTGTTTGTAGGGAATAGGTGTTTATGATGGACAGATAAACCCTCATGCCACTTTCAAGGCTGTGCTTTGGGACTGATCACAGCTGGCACCAAGGGCATTGAGCTTAGCTGTGGCCACTGCTTCCCTGTACCTCATCTAAGGATCAGGAGCCTAAGCCACGCTTGTCCAAGAGGCCGGAATCAGAAGGCCACTGCCTCTGGGTCCAGTAAGAGCCTCCTAGGAAGAGCCTTGCGCTTGAAGGCATCTGCACTGAGCTTTTCACCTTCTCTCCCACCCTGGGGAGTGGTGAGAGGGCTTCTCTACCGTTGGGCTGTCCTGACCGCAGCACCTGTTCCTGTATACATGCTTACTTTGCTGAGCCACCTTCTACACCCCAGCTTAGGGACACCCAGGACAGGCGAAGATGTGTTCCATGCTGTGTAGAGAGCCCCAGGGCATGGGGTCTGCACCACTACCTGGACAAGAAGCCTGGAGAGGCTGACTCAGGCCAAAGCAGAGTGCATTTTGAGTGGTCAGGATTGAGTGTATTAGGGTTCAGTTGTCAGCAAGAGTCAAAGAGGAGATACCTGGGCTCTGGCACCAGCAGCTTGGTGTTGTTGGAGGCACAGCCTCCAGCAACAACAGGCCCCAAGCTAGTGATGGCTGGTCAGAGAGGCAGACTCTGCACAGGGCTCCCTCCTGAAGGGCAAGACCACAGCACTGGAGTCCAGTTCTGCTTGGATACCCAAGAGCCCGGGACTGTCCACACTGGAGCTAGATACCCAAATTCCCAAAAGACATGTCTTACAACTCCTTCCTGTCTCTGCCAACTACCAGCAGTCCATCACACTAACACTCTGCAGTCTTTGAACAAAGGCCTGCCCTGTAGAGACGATAGCCTGGCTTTTCTTCTGTTTGTACTCCCCATTCACTATTGAGTAACTGCCGAGTGTAGCCTCCAAGGGCCTGGTCCCTCTGGACACAATGCCCATAGTGACCTATTGAGATGCAGGCACCTCCAGCCTATTTCCAGGGTGATGTGTGGTTCCTGTATATCTGTGACCTTTTCCCCCTCCCTGGCTGTCCCTTGCTGAGTGTCCTGCTCTAGGTGTGTGCCTCCTTGCCTGGCCCCTGCGTGCTCATCTAGGGAACATCAGGTGCAGCAGCCTCGCTTTCCCATTTTTTTGCCAAACAGGACAATGTTTCCTAAAGGTTCAGGTTGGGGTCACTTAGCTGTGGGCTGTGTTGCCCCTTGGTCCCCTCTCCTGGCTGTCCTCAAAACTGCCAGCCCAAGTTACAGGCATGATTATTCTGTGCCCGTAAGAGTTTCCTGTCCCCCAAACTTGAGATGAAGCAGCTGTCTCCCCCTGGTGCCTTCATCTGCATCGCAGCGTCGCTCTCAAGAAGCCTGTCCTCTCACTCTGGCTCCCTCGGCAGCAGCGGCTTCTGCTCCAGTGTCCGATCCCTGATGTATTTTCCTGAGCGTAGAAGGGGGAAGGGTGGGAGGGGAGGAAGGGGAGGGCCAGACACGAGAGTGAGCAAGGACTGTGGAGCCGGCAGCCAGCAGTGTGGAGCCCCGGAGCCTGAGACAAAGCCTTCTGCTGCGGCTCTGTAAGCGCACACATCCACCGGCAGCAGCCTGGACCACAGCTGCCCAGCCCTGGGATTACAAGCAGGAATGAATCAGCAGTGGGGGCCATACAAGCTCATGAGCATTCAAGAGCCTGCTGCGTAGGTTCCTGGATCTGACTTTCCATTCAAGGGCAAGTCTAGGAGCCCCCAGACTCGGCATTTTGGAACACTGCTACCGCCTGCATCCAGAGACTACCCTGTCACCACCCACCATCTGTTCTGCGGAGGACAGGAGAGGAGTGGCGGCTGCCACAGTTGGTCGGCAGGGTCCCTAAGACAAGCAAATTGGCGTTGCCCTGCTTTGAAGGGCAGAGACTGCCAGTAACGGCAAAATGACTTTCACCGTGTCGAGAAGAGTCCCTGGGAGGTGATGTTTCTGTAGCTGGTTCTTCTTTCTCCTGCCTTGAAGCTCTCTTTCTCCCCTTCTTTATCTTTCTTTTGCCCGTTCTTGCTGCAAGAACCAAAGAAGTAAGGTGGGATATGTGAATGCGGCCGGCTCAGAACATCCTAGGACTGCCGGGAAGGACTGAACTCTCGTCCTCCCTGCACTGCCACAGTCCTGTGCCGACCATAGAGCACAGTGAATAACTATCCCCTTGCCTGTGCATCTGTAGAGATGGTGAGACCAGAGACCCCAGGAAGAAAGCTGTGTGTGTCTCACGGCCAGAGAGCAGCACAGTGTAAATAGATGAGCTGCCGGCTCCTGACAGACAAGTGCCGCCTCTTCCTTTTATCTGCTTGGGTTTTGTCTTTGACCAAGAACTGAACAGCCCGGCAGCTTTCCCCTAAGCAGGCAGGCGGGTCACGGGAACCGCCACCGAAGAGGGGGAGAATGAACACCACCACATTCCCGGAAGCCAACCCAGACCAGGAAGGCAGCTTCGTGCTCAGCGTCTCAGCCCCGGAGGCACCCAAGTTTGCTGGCCAAACAGCCCGGTAGAAGACCATGCCATTGGCCCAGCAGAGCCACACCTGAGCCTGATTCCCACACTGCCCCCTGACTGTCCTGAACTGGGAGCACAAAGAGCTGGGGCCATGGTTTGCTTATTCCGGGACTGCTGGGGGACAACAAGTAAAAGTCCCTTCTCTCCCCCTGCCATGTTCTGTGCTGCTTGTGTTGCATGTGCTGGGTCCCTGTGAACAGCCGCCACTGCTTCCTTCCCGGAGCCCTCGCTGTGTGCCTGTGCCCTCAGCTGCATGAAGACGCGCGCTCACTCACGCCTGACTGGTTTATGCTGCAAGGTCGCAGAACTAGCCCCTCGCCACAGCCCCGCAGCAGCTCTAGAAGCTGCATGGAGAGGAGCGGCCAGGCTGGTGGGCACTTAGGAGCTGTAGTATCCCCCTCTAATGCTTATGGGGACAGACTTTCTGCCATGCCTCTGTGTGGACACTAATTAGGAGTTGACCCAGAGACCATTGGGAGTTGGCTCCCCCAACCCCTAGGGCAAGATCGTGCATGTGCAGCCTCGGCCCTGGTCCTGGACAGCTCACACCGTGGGGTGTGAGTGGGCAGCAGCCGCCCGAGTTGGCCGGTGTACAGTACCAGGCAGCTCTACCCTGCCTGCACGGAGGAGAGAGCAGAAGCCGCGTGCCTGCTCTCTCTGCTCTCTTGTACATAGTCTGGCTGCTCTATGGTAATGACCATGATGTGGCAGTGCCATCTGTCCTCCTCTGAGTGCCGCTGCTACCGCCTTAATGGGTTTTCCCTTTTCAAGCGTCTGCCGATTCCTCTCTCGTCAGGTTCTCGGACGCTGGAGCAGAGCGTCGGGGAGTGGCTGGAGTCGGTTGGCCTGCAGCAGTACGAGGGCAAGTTGCTGCTGAATGGCTTTGATGATGTCCGCTTCCTGGTAAGTGCTTGCAGGCCACCTCAGTGGCCACGACTGGTGCTGCTTGTTGAACCCTGGCTTCCCTGACTGAACTGAGCCAGCTGGAGTTTGAAAGAGCATGTAATCCCCTACCCCAGGGAGGAGCTAACAGAGGGGGTGTGGGCTAGGAAGTTGGCAGAGTGCCTGATGCCAACTTTGCAGACACTCCTGGCCCTACTATCTCTGTCCCAGATACCATTCGGGTGGAACACTCTCAGAAGGATCCCTAACTCAGACCCGTACCACAGCCCTGCTTCTTAGACTGGATGCTGGGACATCTTGGCTTGCATGTGGAGTCAGTTCTCAACAGCTTTGGTAGACAGGACCCCATGGGGACTCCATGTCCCATCTCAGCTGGATGCCAGGAATTTCTTTATTTTTCAGATCTTTGCTGTTGTCACTGAAGCAAAGGTCCCTGTCTCCAGCCAAGTAAGAAAGGCCAGGGCCACGTGTGCCTGGCCTCAGGCTGACAGGGAAAGGCTGAATGTCAGTTTGGTTGCTTTTCCAAGGTTCAGTCTGCACTCAGAATATAAGGAGTCATTGGAATAACTGGGGCTTCTCCACTCCCTGGGGAGTGGGGACTCAGCTTAGACCCTGGGCTTAGGAGTCAATGGTCCCACTGTTGTCTGTCTCCTAGAAACCTTGCCCAGTGTGTCTGTCCTCGTGGGTCATTCAAGGCAGTGCCTGAGCCAAGGCATGCCCAGGAGCTGTGACATCACAGCAGTCGTGATAGCCAATGTCCTTACAGCGGGCTGTGTGCCGATCTCGGCAGTTCATGTATGTGAGCTCTGTGACTTCCCAGCACCATGGCGTGTGCTGTTGTCGTCACCTGTTCCCTGCATGCAGACAGTGTGATACAGAGGTTCAGTGGTTTGGCCAGGGCCGCACTGCTGGGAACTGGCCAAATGAAAATGCGTGCTTGGGAGTTAGAAGGCGAGAAGTCGCTCTCTGAACAGTGTTGCCCGTTCTCTCATTTTGGGGTGTGGCAGAACTATTTAGAAGCTGCACACCTTGGTAAGTGAGCAAACCACTGCCCTGCTCCTCCCTCCTCTCCTGGTCCCGGGGGCTTCGGACCGTCCCCTGCAGCAGAGCTCGGTCACTGTGCACTTTCTGTCCCTCGTGTGAGGGCCATGTTTGTAGAGCTGGCACAGCCCCAGCTGACCCCCGCCTCAGTGGGGTGGCTGGGTTTACTCTGTCAGCACAGGGTTTGGTGTTTTGGGAGGGGGTCCTGCTTTGGTTTCCAGGGAAGACCCGTGGGAGGCGCCTTAACCAAGCCGTCTCTGTCCCTGTGCAAGTCTGCAGCGAGCCAAGGTTGGACTGCATTTTCAAACTTTAAAAGCTACAGTTTTAAAATTGTTTTTCCCTTTGTAAAATTTAAGCTGTGTAAGTGTGTTACGATTTCTGGTCTTTTGCTTCTGACTCACCACGCTCTTTTAGGAAGGACCATGAACTAGGAAGGCGGTGGGGTCTGTCAGTGGGAAGGACGACTGGCCCTGGCTGTGGGGTTTTGTGGTCTTTCCTTCTAAGTCCTCCTTTCGCCATGCTGCTGGCAGATCAAACAAGAGTGGCTGAGATCTGCAGACTCCCCAGTGCTCCAGGGGCTGAGCCTGCAGACACAGCTCCTAAATTTGGGAAGGGTTACTTCTCCAGCCCTTGAGCAACCCCAGGGCTACCTGACCCTACCTAGAACCAAACCAGAAAACGCCTAGATGACATTTTTGGGGAAGCATGGCCCTGAACCGCATGGCCATGTAAGGTGCAGAGCCTGTACCAGAAAGACCCTCCACCCTGTAGCTAACAGCCTGGTTCCTCCAGGGCAGAGCTCTTCGTCTGGGGCGTCCACAGGAGGGCTGCCCAGCAGTGACCTGAGCACACCTGAGGTCAGTATGTTGCTTCAGGTACCTGGATGGGCCTGAGTGGCGAACCCCATCCTGGGTATTGTATGTTAACCGCGAGGTGGACTCGAGGATAAGTTTTAAGCAGGGGCATGTTCCCATTCCAGAAACACTGAGCACGTGGTCCTGGTGTGCCCGTCCAGTTTGGGTCACAGTAGGCTGTGAATGTTTCACCTAGTTCTAAGATTCCCTGGAGATGTTTCTACCAGATGCAAGGTAGCTTCAGTAACCCCAGATCCAGATGTGTTGGGAACATCTGGACACATGTTCATAGTCAAGGTGCTACTGTGGAGTTCCATGTCAGGGTGCTCATGAGCAGTATGGAGCTCTGTGCATGGTAAGGCGTGTTCCAGGCCGATCTGCATTCACCATGCTAGATCATCTCTGCCCTCATGTTTTCAGTGAGAGGACCCAGTGCTCTGGCCGCTTTAACGCTCGCACTTACACTGAGTCCTCATGCCTCTGTCTGTCGCTCCCAGGCTGTTTTGGGACCACACAGAAGACTTATGTCCTCTAGACAATTGAAAGCTTCATGGTGGCTTTACAGTTTCTATGAGGTCTGGGCTCGTGCTCTTAATCCTGACTGTTCGCTTGATGATTATGAATTTGGGCCAGCACTTTATAGCTTGAACCTCTTCCACACCCTCTTGCCTGCAGGCAGAAAGGGTCAAGCCAAGGCCATGAGAGCTACCCTGAGCTTTTGTGCTGATGGAGACTGATGAGGGGCTCAATGCTAGGACCAGGAAACCAGGCAAGGGAGTGTGGCTGCCCTGCCAGCCAGCAGCCACCACACTGCCGCATGGCCCATTCATCTTCACCACAGACCATGTCCACAGGAAATGGGCTTTCCCGGGAGTAAGGAGCAAACGCATTCAGTCAGTTCAGAAGGAGGGCATCGATGGCTGGCACACCTGTGCCTTCAAGCTTGCTGAGCCGCAGTGAAAGCCTCGTGGGAGTGCTGATGGCACAAATGATGGTGGCTCCGAAGCCAGAGGGTTGTGATGGATGTGAAAAGACGTAGAATCAAAGAATATCTGATAGAGGGAGACCATGTGGGGCTGTTGGGAGCGCACAGAGGGATGCATGACCCACAGTGCATGGGCGGTGTAAGGACGGCCAAGATACACCTGTGCTGATCTCTAGGAGATTCATCCTTTGGGGGGAATAATGGGTTTTCTCTGTCTTTTGCTGTGAATGGGGTGAAGTTGGAACAGCAGATCCTGCTGTAGATGACAAGTTCAGAAAGCAGTAGCATGTTGGAGCAGCCTCGTGCTAAGACCTGAGTGAAGGCTCTAGATGCTGTAGAACAGCCACGTTCTGCTGCAGACAGGACCACAGGCGGGACAGTGGAGGGCCAGGGCGCTGAGGCTGCAGCAGAGAGTAGCTCCAGACTTGGCCCTGTGCTTACCAAGTCTGAAGGGGAAAGCCGGTGATGGGCCAGAGACTGCTGGCAGTAAAACAGGAAGCTGGCTTGAGAGCAGGGCCTGATGAGGCAGGAGGGTGAGCTGCACCTGACCCTGAAGTCCTGAAAGCCATGTGAGGTGCCTTGATGTCTCTGAACGCTGTGTTGAAGGGCCTTTGTCTTCTGGCTCCAGAAGGCGGTTTAAAGTGTCAGGACAGTCAGTGTGGAGTGTTGGGGGGCGGGGGGGAGAATGTGGCTCCAAGTTGGTTAGAAGCAGACAGGATGGGAAAGAAGTTGTTTCTTATGCTGCACCTGAGAGGCCTCCAGCTGCCCTCACTGCTTTCTTTCTCCACAGGATTTCTGCTGAGGGCTGATAGGCTCCCACGGGGTTCCTGTCTGTTCTGAGGTTATTGGTCTTGACTCTTGGCACCGCTTGACCAGAAGCCCCTTCTCTGTCAGCTCCAGTCCCCAGGCTCTAGGGTGCCCCGTCCTGTTCCACAGACTGTTCCCTTCAAGCCACTCTGCTTGACTCACGGGTCTCCTGCCCTGGCTCCTGTGCTCCCTATGGCCACTTCCTCCTTCTGTGCCCCCCCCCCTTACCTTTGTTGCTAGTCTGAGAACCACAGCCAACTGGAGCAGAGCTGCCCAGATGCTGCACAGCATCCAGCTTCTCGCCCTCCCCACTCCCCGAGTTTCTGCTTGTCTCTGCACAGCACTTTGTGAGCCAACTGCTGGGCTACGATTTTCTCTGTCCCATTGACATGGAGCCCAAAGTAGGAGGTTGGTGGAGATGAGGCATAGACAGGCAAGTTCTCAGAAAAGCCTGTGTCCTTTCTGGGCTACATCAGCCTTGCCATGTGAGAGCTAAACTCCTCAGGTGCCCCAGACACTGATGGTCTCTTGATCCAAATTCCACCCACTCACCCTCCAAAAGGCTGATAAGGGAATTGAGGAAAATCTGTCTTCTCTGTGCTCTGCAGCCTGACCTGTGGTGGCACATGCTCATGACACCTGCATAGGAAGGCCAGGTTGTGGTCACCATGTAGTAGCTAGGGAAAGTCCAGGAGAAAACTCACAGCTCTGCTTGGTTCAACAAGCCTAAGTGAAGACAATGTATTCTCTAGATCCTTTCCAGCAGCTCTGGACAGGCTCTCCTCCTCCCTGTTCATCCTACCTGTGAGGTGCTGTGTACTAGTGTCCTTCATGGTCCCATGCATTCGCATAAGCTCCAAAGGGAGTGTGCCATTATTACCCTAACTGGCAAGCGGTTGTTACTGCGTGGAGGCTGAGGGTCCATAGGGTGGCACATGCCCTCCTCTGGAGCAGAGCTGGCAGCAATGGCATCTGCAGAGATCGAGCTGCTTTTGCCTACCAGTGCCTGTGCCTGCAGACACACGAGACTGAAACCAATCAACTCTCTGCTGACTCTGGCTCAACAAACCAACCCTGCAGAAGTGGGGACAAAACCAGCACCTCTGCCTCTCCCAGACCAAAAGGACAGAGACAACAAGAACCTGCCTGGATAAACCCCAGCACCTCCACAGTTCTTTCCACAAGGAAACAGCAAGATGGTGTGCACTATTCAAAGGTGTCTAAAGCCAGGCAGTGGTGGTGCACACTTTTAATCCCATCACTCGAAAGGCAGAAACAGGTGATTACTGTGAGTTCCAGCTCAGTCTGGTCTACGTATGGAGTTCAGGCCAACCCCAGAAACACAGTGAGATCTGTCTCAAAAACAGAATGGAAGACAACAAAAATTAACTCACTGGGAAAAATATACCATCTTGAGGCAAAAAACAAAGGAAAAGAAAAATGATGGTGTCCCCTACCTAGGGGACAGATAGACAAATGGCCTTCACAATTGCTTTGTGCTTCCTTCACTTTTGAAATGTTCTGTAATAAACCTGTGTGAGTTTCCAACTGAGGAAAACATTTTCCTGATGTGGAGAAGGCAGGACTCAGTGAACACAAACCAGAGACAGGTGGTAGAGGAGGGTGCTCCCCGATCTGCTCTTTCTGTTAGCACTCTCTAGTGAACAGCATACTCAGTCCTGGGAACAAACAGCCACGGATGGGCTGAGTGCCGCGCAGCCTCTTAACCCCTCCCATTGAGTAACCTGCTCTGGGGTCTCCTTTGCACTCTGCACCTGATCCTGGCCCGAAGACCGGAAAGCAATGCAGCTGTCACTTGTCCAGGTTGGAGCTCCTTCCCTTCTGTCCGTCTCTATCTGGAATGTTCCTTCACAGATGCTGCTCCTTATATCCACAGAAGGGAGGGAGATCAGGGAGGTCACACTCTAGTCTGGGACCTGATTGCTGGGGTGCTGCCTATGTGGCATCTGGCAGAGCCCAGGATTGTGCCTCTTACCATGTTCCTCCTTTGGATTCAAGGAAGTGGTTGAAGCCAGCCTGTCCTGCCTGCTATGTGCAGCTGGGGAGCTCCCTGCCCTCAGCTGGGCTTCCCTGGAGCCCTAAACCTGGGAAGCTCCGGTCTTTCTAATTGAGGTCTACACTCCCCAATGTACTTACCCCTGCAATCCCTTGCCATCTGCCTCTCCCCAGGCCTCTCAGCCTGGCCATCAGGAACAGGCTCACAGTCAAGAACTAGTTCACCTGGGCAAGTGGCCTGGCTGCCTTGGTCTCTGAAATGTGTCTTTTACTCCACTGTGAAGGCACGTATGGCTACGTGGCTCCTCACTAGGGTCAGCTGATGTCGGGAGCACGGACAGACCGTGACTGGCACTGTTTTCAGTGACAGCCCCATTCTTGGTGTAAGACCTGGTTCCTCTGCCTTGCTGTCCATCTGTCCAGCCCTTGCCCACTGTTGCAGGGCCTTCTGCGCCCTCTCTCTCCCCAGGATTTACTGGACCACCCTTTGTTACCTTGTATTGTTTAGGAAATAAAGAGAAGAAAATGAGTGTCCAGCAGACAGAATATGCAGTCAATCCTCTCTAACAGTGGGTTCAGCCGTTGGTCAAGAGTGTTTGACCAATGCAGACACAGAACAATGCAGTAACAACTTGGCATTGCACTGTGCTGAGCTTTGTAAGTACTCTAGAGATATGAACTGTAGGGAAGAAGGTGCAAGCTGAGTCAGGAGAGGGCCTGTCGGGGCAGCAAGAGCCACCAATGCATGCACACACCCTCCCCTTCCCATGGCATCTGACGCTGGGCCTCCTGTAAGCTCACACTGTCAAGGTCCCAGGGAGAGGAAGGAACACAGAAGGAACTGCTCTGGGAGCCATATTTCCCATCGTACCCTTCCTTCATTTGTTCTCCTCGTCTTCCTCAGAGCTTACAGCTCCTGACCCTGGACTAGGGTTTGACTCACATAGAACCGGCCTGGCGGTAGAGCTAGCAGGAGCGTGATGGAAGTGGCTCTTGGGCCACGCTTCTAGAAGTTCATGTTGGTTTACCTCAAGTTCTTGCTTAGGTGTCAAAAGAGGGACAGTCTGGGTATGTGGCCTTACCTGGCAACAGACTTTTGATTCAGTCCTAAGCAGCTGCAGGGGGTGCGTTCTGCAGCCCCGAAGCAGCAAAGCCGAGTACAGAGCTCTCAAACTGGTGGTGTCCTCTGCAGGATCTTTGTCCCACACACAGGTGCCGAGGAGGTGGAGGTGGGGCCGCCAGACCGTGGTCTGCATGCACTGCCCCAAGCCACTCAACACATCCAAGTGCAGAGTGGGAGTGGATACCAGCCTTTCTAGAAAGAGGCCCAGAAACAGCCATTCTAGACCCACAGGACACAATTCCAGTTCTAGATAAAGCTCGCTAAAGAAACAGACCGCCTCTGCCCGGAAGGGAAGAAAACTGGCTCAAGGACATCGTTCTACACAAAAGAAAATGCCAGTGCTTAAAGAGTAACCCTAGAAGGGATTCCCAAGCCCGACCTTCACTATGTGCCACGGGAGCCGAGCCCTCTCAGGTGTGGAAAAGAAGGGCTTGACAGAAAGCCCGTAGGGACGCTGGAAGAAGCAGAGCAGCTGCAGAAACAGCGGGGTGATGTTTGGACATGGGGTGACCTAGAAGCTGGCCCCAGACTCTGCGTGGCAGAAAGGAGGTGTGTCCTGTAGCCAAGGAGAGGTAGCTGAACTAGCCTGCTCAGAGAGGAGGTCTGCTTCCTCCCTGGAGGCAGACACAAAGCCATGCAGGAACAGAGAGCGCCTGTAACCCAGAAGGCCTGTGTGCAGAGCAGGAAGACCACGAAGCCGGAACCCTGATGGATGCCTGAACAAAATGAGAAGACATCAGCCTCGCTGGGACACCTAGTGCTCATTTCCCTGAGAATGGGCAACCCAGCGCTGATGAGACACATCTGCCAGGACCTTAAATGTACACACCCTGTAAGCAAGAGGTTCCTGTCTGCAGCTCTGGCCTAGCAGAGCTCAGTGCCTTGGGATTCTAGTGGTGCCATTTGTGAATGACCTGGAACCAGGCATTCTTCCTCCAGCACTGGGAGTGGGCACGCCCTCACCCAGGGACTCCACTGGCTTCAGAGAAAGACAGCCTGCGTAAGTGGCCTGGCCTGGGTAATCGGAAGAACTAAGGAGAGGTGTCATTGGGCGGTGGTGCCACACACCTTTAATCCCAGCACTCAGGACACAGAGGCAGGTGGATGTCTGAGTTCAAGGCCAGCCTGGTCTACATAGTAAGTTCCAGGACAGCCAGGACTGTGACATAGAGAAACCTTGTCCTGGAAAAAGAAGTAAAGGTGACAACAGCCGTGCACCCGGGGTGACGAGGGTCAGTGAGCAGAGTGCTCGCCTATCATACACAAGGCTCTGACCTCAGTCTCCAGCACCATGAAATCCTGGCATGGGGCTGCGCACCTGTAACCCCTTCACAGGGAAATAGAAGATCAAAGAGCTGAGCTCACGAGGAGCTGTGACTACATAGATTTTCTACTCTCACAACTGGATGTGGTGGCGCACGCCTTTAATCCCAGCACTCGGGAGCAGAGGCAGGGGTGTCTCTTAGTTTCAGGCCAGAACTACACAGTGAGAGAAACCTATCTCAAAAAAACAATACAAGCCAAATGGTGATGGTGCACGGCTTTAGTTCCAGCACTCCGGAGGCAGAGGCAGGCGGATCTACAGAGTGAGTTCCAGGACAGGCTCCAAAGCTACACAGAAACCCTGTCTCAACACCCCCCCCCAAAAAAAAAACTAAAAAACTTGTGTCTATTACAATGGGACAGTCTCGTGGGCTACAGGTGTGGGGTCTCACTGCTTGGGTTCAGATCTAAGCTCTGCCGCTAGATATAGAAGTTCTGGAAAATTCTGATTGCCAGGTGTCTCCATTTCCTCACCTTGCCAAGATTCCTAGAGAGGCTGGCATCATTGTGGTGAGGTCGGGTAACCCATGTAAAAGCAGCACCTAGGATGCAGGCCTGTGGCCTGCCAGCTGTCCCCTACTTCCCTGTCAGACTCAGTGCCACGCCACGCTGTCTCTGCAGCTTCCCCACCCCACCCCACCCGTCTGTTCTGTAGTGGAGGTCAGTGGGAATGCTGAGTGAAGCTTAGCTTGGACCCGCCCCTACAGCAGGGAGCTCCGTTCTCTTGAGCAGCTGTCAGCCTGCCTTTGTCCCCTCAGCTTTGGCTGACAGATGTATGTCTGATGCCAGGGGTTGTGAGTGCAGTCTGGCCTGGCCTAAGCTCCAGGCACTCGGGGAATGGACAGTCTGAGCAGGTTTGCCTTCAGCTTATGCTGGCCGCTGTCTGGTGACCGTCTTGCCTTCACTTAGTAGCTGTGACAGAAAAATCTGGCATGGGGTCATGGCAGGCTGACTTGACAGACACCAGGCTTCAGTGTAGGAAGGACCTAACTTCTTCTCTGTCTCAGGGCTCGAATGTGATGGAAGAGCAAGACCTGAGGGAGATTGGCATCAGTGACCCACAGCACCGGCGGAAGCTGCTGCAGGCTGCACGCTCACTGCCTAAGGTGACCGCTCCTGGGCCAGGGCTGTCTTCTTGAATGCCTAGACCAGTGGTTCTCAACATGTGGGTCATGACCCCTTCACAGGGGTCACATTACCAGATATTCTGCATATCAGATATTTACAATTCACAACAACAGCAAAATTACAGCTATGAATTAACAACAAAGTAACTTTATGGTTGGGGTTAACACAACACGAGGAACTGTATTAAAGGATCACAACATTAGGAAAGTTGAGAACCGCTGACCTAGATTGAGTGGAAAGGAGCCTGGCTCTAAGGCATGCAGGTCTTGTCCCATGTCTGCCCTCATAAGAGCCCAGCAGGGCAGAGGGTCTTGGTTCCTTCCCTGTAAAGCCCCACAGGGCCTCAGAGGTAATAAGCATCTTGTCTTATTGGCCAAGGAAGATCTAGGGTCCTCTTGGCACAGAACCTAGTCCCATAGTCTTGGCCTGTCACTGGTGCCACCTTTGGAGTCTCTTTTGACTCATCAGAGCCCAGGCTAGCCTATCTTGACCCCAGAGAGGCCCTAGAGGAGCAGGCATGAGAGGCAGCGGCAGCACTGACTTCTCTGCGGCTACAGCCTCCATCCCTTGACGGTTAGTGCCGTGGCCAGTGTCCCATTGATCTTTTCACTAACCCAGAGTTCAGGAAGTAACTGCTTCATTGGCACACATTCTGTTCTTGCCATTACAAGCCTGTGACCTCCCAGAGCTCAGGGAGAAGCAGTCTGTCACCCCTTCCCTCCATCTTGCCTCACCTACTGGCCCCTCGTCCTTATATCAAGCAGCTGCTACCTCTCAGAGTGGTGAGGGCTGTGACTCGGGGTAGCCCTCGGTCCCCAGGTGCTCTGAGACTCAGGGATGCCATTCTGCTTCCTCACACCACAGGTGAAGGCTCTTGGCTATGATGGGGTCAGCCCCCCCTCGGTGCCCTCCTGGTTGGACTCACTGGGGCTGCAGGACTACATCCATTCCTTCCTGTCCAGCGGCTACAGCTCCATCGACACTGTGAAGAACCTCTGGGAGCTGGAGCTTGTCAACGTGAGTGCAGCGTGGGAGGCTAGGGCAGGAGGGGGCTGAGGAGCCCCGCTCCACTCACCACCCCTCTGCTCCAACACCAGGTCCTGAAGGTTCACCTGCTGGGCCACCGTAAACGCATCATCGCCTCGCTTGCGGAAAGGCCCTATGAGGAGCCACCCCAGAAGCCCCCGAGGTTTTCCCAGCTAAGAGTGAGTTCAAAGAGGGAGACGGTCTCTGACTCTGTGTTTTTGTCCTGGTTTCAACATGACTCAGAATAGCAGACAGCTATTCTGCTGCCCTCTCCTGCTGGACTCACACACAGGAGAGTGACACCTGTCTGTATCCCAAGGTGCAAGATGGCCGCCAGCGAAGGACCACTTTAGCTATAGCAAAGAGCTCACGTAGGCGATTCCAGGCTGGGGCCTCACCTAGTGCTAATAAATGTGAGCCCACGGCTTCTGCAGGATGGGGTTGGTGAGGCTACTTGGCCTCTGGGGGATTTGCTCCTTCCTGGGCCCAGGCAAGGCCTAGTCGCCTCTGTCCACTGCTCTTGGCCACTTGTGCCCCTCCTTGCTCTCCACCCCTCAGCTCTGTACTCACCCTAGATAGCCTCAGAACAGCCGACATGTTCAGCTGGGAATTTCACCAGTTTCTTGCCCAACAGTGCCAGGACTTAATCTCCCAGACGTCGTCCCCGCTGAGCCAGAATGATTCCTGCACAGGGCGGTCAGCAGAACTGCTGCTGCCCTCGGCAGACACCAGCAGGAGGCGCCACGACAGCCCATACGACCCTGGGGCAGCCTCTCGAGTCGAGCGCTTCAGAGTCCAGGTGAGCGGAAGGGTCAGAACCTGCAGGGGTCAGCATCAGGAGGCAGCACTGCGGCCTACTTCACCCCTACCCAGGGCCTCCCATCTTCAGATCTGGGGCTCTCCTGTGGCATGGTCGTCCTGTCTAGCCCTGCAGGCCCTTGCTCATCCCCATGGCTAATCCCACCCTCTCACCCATCTTGGCCCCCAGAACTTCTCTGTAGCTGAAAGCTCCTTGTCCTCCTGTCCACCAACCCTGCAGAACCACAACCCAGTTCCCCGTGTGCTCCGCCGCCGCTGTCCTTAGACT
This sequence comes from Myodes glareolus, assembly GCF_982192425.1. Taxonomy (NCBI): domain Eukaryota; kingdom Metazoa; phylum Chordata; class Mammalia; order Rodentia; family Cricetidae; genus Myodes; species Myodes glareolus. The sequence continues at coordinate 67,075,160 of NC_142043.1, read as the reverse complement.
CTGAGCACAGCTAGACATTTGCTGCTCCCTGTGCTTCACCAGGGCAGGGCTGGTGCAGTCTCGCATTCTGGGCTCAGCCTTTGGAGCCCACACCCTCACACATTCTTCCAGTGCTTGCCTGTCTGTCCTCCTGCCTCTGGCTCTGCCCCTTGCTGCAAGTAGCCTTCTGGACCCCAACTTGGCAGGTGTCCCTTCCCCTCTGGGAGAGCTGACATCTCACTCCCACAGGTGACACCCTGCACACACTCCACGTCACTAGGCGTCTCCCTGTTCTCTCCGCATTCCCTCTCCTTTCTGCAGCTGTTTATTTACAGACTTGAACACTGCCCAGTTGTTCAGTTCTCTGTGGAGCCTGCACATAATGGTAGCAGAAGTCTGAGATCTTTTCTGAACCTGTATCTCCATCCCCTGTATAGACTCCATCCCCTGTACTACGGTGGCTCCTCTCACCCCAGTTGTTAGCAGAGGGTCCATTTAAATCGCATCCTTTGCCCAGGACCTGAGGAATCTAAGGACTCAGCTCCATGGCCTCAGCCTTTGTTCTTTGTGCAAAACGTGCCTGCGGCTTGTGTTTCCACACATCCTGCTATGTGCCTGCTCCTGTCTCGGGTGCCGGAGCTCTTCCTGGCTGCACTTGCCCTGAGAGCACCTCCCTTGGCCCCAGTGCCCTCTGCACCTGACTCCTGCCCTTGCTGGGGTCACCAGTTTCCCCACACTTGGGTATGCTAGAGCCGGAAAGTGAATTTGTGAGCTCCCCTGGAACAGGTGAGCTGTGTCCAACTGTGTGTGTTTTTACAGGAGGAGCCCAGTGAGACCAAGCTGACCCTCCGTCCGCCCAGCCTGGCCGCCCCCTATGCTCCGGTGCAGAGCTGGCAGCACCAGCCAGAAAAACTCATCTTTGAATCCTGTGGTTATGAGGCTAATGTGAGTCGCTCACTCTCTCCCAGATGGCCACCCACCCTTCCCTCTGGGGCAGCTGTTCACAAGGCTGAACCCAGGACCACAGGCCAGCCTCTGCTGTGCTAAGGGGAGGGAACTCTGATGGGACAGGAGAGGACTGTGTTGGGAAAGGTAACCCTCTAACAGCAGGATGGCCCACATTGGCTAGGTCATCCTACACGACAGCACACTTGTTCCTAAACCCACCTTCTGCCCCTTCCCACAGTATCTGGGCTCCATGCTGATTAAAGATCTGCGAGGGACAGAATCCACACAAGATGCCTGTGCCAAAATGCGGGTAAGGGACTGGAGAGACAGCTCAGCAGTTAAGAGCACCGGTGCCCTTGCCAAGGACCCTGGTTCAATTCCCAGCACCCACATGGCGGCTCACAACTACCTGTAACTCCAGTTCCATGAGAATCCAATGCCCTCTTCTTGCTGACATATACACAGCATGAAAATAGAAAGGGAAACCGCGGGGAGGTGGCTGACCAGAACAGCAAGTGGGAATGCCAGTTACCACCCCTGGGCCGACTGCACCACGGAGGGGTGGACCTTACCATCAGATCACTCTCAGCCTGCCCCATATTTCTTACAGAAATCTACAGAGCACATGAAGAAAGTCCCGACCATCATCCTGTCCATCACATACAAAGGGGTCAAGTTCATCGATGCTTCCAACAAGGTATGGTTCTTGTGAGGCCTGCCGGCAGGTGTCCCATAACCAGATGCCTGAGAGAAAACCACCTGAGTTTCAGAAGGGCTGGTCTGTGGTCACCTGCCTCAGTGTTTCGGGCAGTACACACGGGGTTGGGGCACATGTGGTAGAGGCTATTCACTTCATGGAGCTCAAGGGGACAGACAGGAAAGGGCAGGGACAAGGCTCTGGCACCTCCTATAATAGCACTACCAGCCAAGGCCGGCCATCAGTACATGATCCTTCCAGGGACACCTCATTTCCTAACTATGTCTTCTGCCGCTGGTCCCATTGGCTCCTGACCATCTAGTAATCTATAGTCCTGGCACTCTGCAGACCAGGCTGGCTTTGAGCGCACAGAGATCTGCCTGCCTCTGCCTCACGAGTGCAGGATTAAAAGCATGTGCTGCCATGCCCAGCTCAGACTATTAACTGTGAGCTCCAATAAAAGTCAGAAACCAGGCTGGAGAGATGCTAAGTGGGTAAGAGCGCTGGCTGCTCTGCCGTAGGACCCAGGTTCAATTTTTAGCATCCACATGGCTCATAACCATTTGTAATTCCACTTCCAGGAAGATGGAATTTCCCTGGCCTCAGCAGGCACCAGGCCCATGTGGCTCACAGGCACACACAGGCAAAACTCCCTACGCATGTTTACTTCCTGAATAGTAGAAGTTAGGAGACAAATCTCATGCTCCCAACTAACCAAATGACACAGAATAAAAACTTCACTCTAAGGAAAACATGAATAGCAGAGAAAGATCAGACCAAAGCAAACCAGGGCCCAGCAAGGTCAGTGGTACCCATAGTTCCATGGCTGGCATCTGGGCATGTGGTGTGTTACTCTGAGGGCTAGGGGGGGTCGGAAGCCTGCTGTTTCAGCTCTTGCCTCTGGTCACTGTGCCCAGCTTTTCTTGGGAAATATCCATATTCCTGGTGCCTTCAGTCTCCATTGCTGTTACCGTCACAGCTTCTTGCCTGGCCCCACCTGGCCCTTGGGTCTTCCTTTGAAATTGGAGAGCAGGCCTCCATGACCCTGTAACCTTTCTCACTCTTCATGACAGCAAAACTAGTATCTCATAGGTGATGCCAGGGTCTGCTGTCACTAAAGTAGCTGGGCCCTTAGGCCACGGCTGTGGCTTGTAGGCAAAGTTTCTGTCCTGCCAGCAGCTCCCAAATAAACACACAGGGGTTTAATATGAATGCTGGGCCAATAGCTCAGCTCAGGCTCGTTACTAGCTAAGCCTTACATTTAAATTAACTCATAGTTCTTATCTGTGCTTTGCCATGTGGCTTGGTGCCGTTTCTCAGTACAACATGCCCGTCTTGCTTCTGTGTCTGCCGCCCTTCCTCTCCCTAGTCTGGCTCTCTTGCCTAACTTTATCCTGTTCAGCTGTTGGCCAGTCAGCGTCTTTGTTAAACCAGCCAGTGACACATATTCACAGTGAAGGAGTGTTCCACAGTGGTAGAACACGGTCAGATGGCTCCAGGAAAACACCTCCTAGGCGGTCCCGCACAGGCAGAGCGCGCTCTAGCGGCTGCCCTTCACAAGTTCACGCTTCCATCCTATTGGGTTTGTCGTGGGTAGGGTCTGCCCAGTGCCCAGACTGCCTCCAAAGTCACTTTCCTGTTATTCTAATGCAGAGCCTTCGGCTCCTTTTTAATGCTACTCCTGTCTTCAGAAACCATTTTGTCCTGGGCAGCTTCATTACAGCTTTCTGCTTTGGTTATTGTTTCCAGTTCTCCCTGTAAGCCTGGCTCAAACACCATAGCTGTAGCCCCTTCTAATGCACCTGCTCCACCTCAGCCTCTCAGTCCAGGGGCAGGGACAGGGAGTGGCCTTTTCTATCCCGCATTTCCAGACTCCTCCACATGCATACCTTTGCACGGGTGCGGAACCATGTTGTCAGGTTAGGCACTGCCTAGCTCCACTTCCATGTCACGTTACCTGTTCATGCCGTGACCAAGCAGCCCAGAACTAATTCAGAGCACAAAGGGCTTGTCTGGCTTACGGTTTCAGAACAGCAAGCTTGCTCTGTTGTGGTGGACAGGAACCAGTGAGGAGGGCCTTGGCCCATATAACCTTCCAAAAGCATGTTCGCGATAACCTGTTTCCTGTGCCCCGCCTCTTAAAGTCTCCAGCATCTTCTAGAATATTGCCAAAGCTGGAGAAAAGTGTCCAGTACATGAGTCTTTGAAGCACTTCCTGTCCAAAGGGTAGCAGTGGGCAGAGCCACCTGGTTGTCAGGTCCCTGGCCTGGCCTCAGCGGTTCCCTCCGTGCTCTGCTGCCCTCGTGTGGGGGGACAGGTGGAGCATGCGTTTGCCTGGGAACACTTTGCTGCCTGTTGGCCAGGGCCAGGGGTGAGGAAAGAGAGGGGTTTGTCTGGAGTTCCAGGCTGCTAAAAGGCTAGGGTAGTAATCCTAGAGGCATGCCCTGAGAGGACCGTGAGTTCCAGAACACATTTTTCCTGGCAGAATGTCATTGCTGAGCATGAGATCCGGAACATTTCTTGCGCTGCGCAGGACCCGGAGGACCTATGTACCTTTGCCTACATCACCAAGGACCTGCAGACGAGCCACCACTACTGCCATGTTTTCAGCACAGTGGATGTGGTGAGTGTCCCCGTGACAACAGTAGGCTCTGCCTTGAGAAGGCAAAGATGACCAAGGCCACGGAGGAGCCCGCCACCCTGTGACTAGATGGGGATCTGTGCTGGCCTAGCCCTAACAGGCAGGACTAGCCTGCGAATGAAGCCAGTGGTGCCCAGTGCAGCCCTTTTCACAGCAGGAGTGGCAGCCCAGAGGGAAGCACCCTAAGCGTGGCTATTGGTGGCACCTTGGTTTTTTAGCTACGTGTTTCCTAGGTGGGACAGGTCCCCAAGCTGCTGATAGTGCTACACCCTGGCCTTGGCTCTCCTTGCTCCTGCTCACCCAGCAGGAAGTCTCCTGTGTCTAGCTCTCTGGGGCTTCCTCCACACAGACGCTCAGGAAGTCTTTGCAGCCCCAGACTGTGGTGTCAGATGCCCAGCTTTGCCCCTAGTAGCTGGATGATGTAAAAACATTACGTCTACTCCCTCTGGGCTGTACTGAAGATTACATGGTGTAAGCTAGCAGCTCCTCACCTGTGGCTCGCAGAGGCACACCTGCTCCTAACTCGCTGTGCTGCATAACCACAGGCTATGGTCCACAGAAGTGGACCACGGGGCTTCTAGGCACATGGGTTTGAGGGCACACTCTACCGATCACTGATGCTCCCTCCACCTTGGGAAGCCAGCCAGAGAAGACTCAGGAGAGAGCACAGTCCCCAGGACGCCAGGGATGGGCTACAGGTGTCTCTTCTTGTGATATGAGCAGCCCAGCTGTGCTTTGGTTTTTTAAAAATCTTTGTGTACGAGGGCTCTATCTGCATGTATTCCTTTAGGCTAGAAGAGGGCATCAGATCTCACTACAGATGGCTGTGAGCCACCATGTGGGTGCTGGGAACTGAACCCAGGTCCTCTGTCAGTGCTCTGAACCTCTGAGCTGGCTCTCCAGCCCCAGCTTAGCTGGTTTTGAAGTTTAGTGTTTGAAAGAATCGTGCCTAAGGAAGCTAAGTGTGCTGGAATTCCTCACTGTGAAATAAGTCTGTTGGGTTTGTTTTTTTTTTATAATTATTTTGTTTTGTTGTTTTTGGTTTTTTGAGTCAGGGTTTCTCTGTGTAACCCATGGCTGTCCTGAAACTTGCTCTGTAGACCAGGCTAGCCTTGAACTCAGAGATCTGCCTGCCTCTGCCTCTTGGGATTAAAGTCCCTGGCTCTGGGTGCTATTATTAAAGGTGTGTGCCACCACTGCTGGGCTTAACTTTGTATTTTCAAAAAGAAGTTTCCTGCTCCCTGTAGGAGTACAGGGTCCGCAGGAATCTGCAGTGCTCAGCAGCCTCTCTGTTTCTTCCCAGAACCTCACCTACGAGATCATCCTGACCCTGGGGCAGGCGTTTGAGGTGGCCTATCAGCTGGCCCTTCAGGCCCAGAAATCCAGGGCGATGGGGGCCTCTGCAGCTGCAATGATTGAAACAAAATCTTCCAAACCGGTGCCTAAGCCTCGGGTCGGCGTGAGGAAGTCTGCAGTACGTGCCCATCCCCCATCCACAAGGCACCCCAGGGCTTGGGTGGAGCTGGGCATCAAATGTCTTCTCAGTCCTTGGCAGTTGCCCCAGGAAAGCAGCCCTCTTCCTTTAGCTCCCCTCCCCTGCAGCCCTGGGTTCCTTGGGCAGGAGAGGGCAGCCGTCTTCCACTGTCATGCCCGATCGGGCAAGTCGTCCTGGGGCTGCCGTGTGTGGCTACAACACCAGTGACATCCCCGTCTGTCTGCTTTGCTCTGCGCCTCAGGTGCCGATGCCCCCTGATACTCGCTGTTGTCACTGTCACACCTGCACCACCCACCGTCCTTCCTACCTACCGCTGCCGTCTCTTAGTCCTGGAGCCAAGGTCTTTCTGCCTCCCGCTGTCTTGTGTGTCAGGCTCTCTGAAGCGTCGTCCGTGAGCTGTCTCATATCCTGGTGGCCTCATGCTCTGCCTGTGTGACACTCTTTTCCTTTCTGGAGATGCCCTCGCTGTGTGCTCTGCCCTTTGTCTTTGTCGTGTGTCCTCTGAAAGGTCTAGAATGCGTGCAGTGGTCGGCCTCAGGCTGAGCTCTTCTGCCCACTAGAGGGACCCAGGGGCTGGGGGCTTCTGAGCATTCGTCCCCTTCCTGCCCACCATGACCAGACTGCAGCTTAGAGTGTGAACTCTAGCGGGGCAGGGTTCCTCTGTGTAGCCCCCGAGGAACTGTTTCAAGCTCCTGGAGGTGCCCGTCCTTCACCTTCAGGGCGGGCAGGTGTGCTGGGCCCTGTGCAGAGGCTGCATTCAGTCTTAACCCTGTCTCCTTGTTTGGCAGCTGGAACCGCCTGACTCGGACCAGGAGGCCCCATCCCATGCTAGTGTTTCCTGGATTGTGGACCCAAAGCCAGACTCTAAGCGGAGCCTCAGCACCAAGTATGAGACCACTATCTTCTAAACAGCCACCCTGTCTCCACTACCCCACTGTGCCTTTGCCACCCGATGGCTCTGCTGTCTCAGCTCTCCTTCCAGCTGCATGAGACCTGCCCTCCTGCAGAGCTCTAGACACCTCCTCCCTCAGAGCTCCTGCTTACCACCACCCACACTGTGAACCTCCCTGTGGGCCGAGGACAGCTAGGGCAGCTTTCGTTCGAGGGCCCCAAAGCCTCTGCAATAGGTCCTGGGAGGTGAGGAGTGGGGGTAGCTTCCACGGGGACCCCAGTAGCCTCCCCAGGGTTGCTCTCCTCTCCTGTCCTATCCTGGGTCACAGCTGGATGCCAAAAGCTACCAGTTTTCCACCTTTCCTGACCCACCTACCACTGTGACCACCCAGTGCCAGGGGCCCTGCACACAGCACTCTCAGGTGCTGCTGTGACCCACCCACCACTGTGATCACCCAGTGCCAGGGGCCCTGCACACAGCTGCTTTCTCACCTGGTCAGGCCCCGTGATATGGCTTCACCAGGGACAGACTTTCTGTAAGGGCCAAGGCTGGTACTGGCCACACCCTCGAGCACGTCCAAACAGTGGGTTCTTGAGGGACCTGCGTGTGCTTGGCCCCTTTCTGTGCTGTCGGCCTGGTTCTGGAGTCCAGCTCACCGAGGTGTGCCCTGCACACAAGTGCACCTTCTTCCTTCTCAGAGTGGAGCTGCCTGCGCACAGGGCGGAGACTGAGCAGCTTCTCTGGTGTCTGGCAGCCTTCTCACACTCCCTATGGTGGTGGGGACCTGAGACAGCCGTCATCCAGCCATCCCCAGCTAGCATCATGCAGCTCATCTTGGAGACAGCCCCACATGTCCTGATGTGGGAAGATCAGTCTAGATGGCAGGAGGCAGAAGAACTGGTTCCTGTGGCCTTGGTGCCAACAGTGTAGGACAGTGGAAGAGAGCTGTCTACCAGGGCTGGCCCTTCGAGCGTGTCTGTCTTTGTGCCTTCCTGGACAGGTGGGCTGTAGGCTGTGGAGGGCGCTCGGCCCTGCTCGGGGGAGGCAGGGGCCTTCTCTTCTGCTCTGTGTCCTTTCCGTTTCCTCCACCTTGCGCAGACTTTGGTTTAACTCTTTCCTCCCCCGTTGTTTGCTTCTGCCAAGCTGAGCCACGGAGGAGCCACTGTGCTGCAGACACAGCCGTGGAAAGCACAGGCTCCTGCCCCCGCACCGAGCCTCGTCGACAGCTCTGAAGACCCAGGCCCAGCCCTGCCCGTAGGATCTCCTTTCAGCGCTTGGTCTGGCAGATCAAACCCAGCCATGGAGGCAGAGAAGACACCAGGCGTCTAGCCGACGGGACCATAACTCTTGGTGGCCCAAGAGTGGCCTGTCCAGGACATGTGTTTTTAATAGGAAAATGTAATCTTTTTTTTATATATATAAATTTTTAATACTTGGTTCCAGCTTCTGGATAAAGCTGTCGATCAAGATGACAGGAAAAGACCTCATCTGTCCAGCCCTCTGCCTGCAAGATGGAGTCCCAGCCTGGGGGAGACTTGGGGCAGAGTTGAGACTTTAGACTTTTGTTCCCAGCTACTAGTCTAGAGCTGGACTGGGGTGATGGCCCTTGGCCAGAGCAGAAGTTTCTGGGGTTCCAGTGGGGATGAGCAAGTAGTTTGTGGTGTGGGGAACCCCTTGGTACTCTCCTGTCCACGTTAGCACTGCCCACAGCAGCCGTGCCGTGTGCTGGCAGGCTTTAGCAGCCGTGTCAGAAGGGAGAAGTGGCTTTGTTTGGGGCGCTAGTGGTTATCAGCTAAGATTGCAGCTTGCCAGCTTGGAACTTGGCTGGCCTCACTCTGGTTTTTTGACTGTTGTTTCCTCTTGCTGGACAAGTCTGTTCCAGATGTGGAAAAGGCTATGTCCAGTGACAGTCTTCCCGGCCATGGTCTTGAGGACAAGCTGGTGTCCCTTAGACTCTTCTGCTAGCTTTGCTCTTTAGAGTGACTTAGGTGGCAGTCATCCTCCCGGGCCTGAGGAGCGGTGAGGAGCAGAGTCCTGGGGATGGGGACGGCCAGGCCAGCCACTCCCCGGCGTTCCTGGAGTGGAGAGCGAAGGAGGGAAGCACTGAGCCCGTGGGTGCGTTAGCAGGTGGCAGGCCTCTCTGGCAGCACGCATTCTGGTCTTGGGGGCAGGAGGCCCGGCTTGAGCAGATCTGTGACTGCAGCTCGGGGTGTGCGCATGGAGCGCTGCTCCTTGGGAAGCAGGGTTTACCTCTGCTAGGCCTGTGGGCTTTTTGTCCTTCCTGGGAAGAAGCCAGTGGTCCTCCACTGCTAGGTACTGGCCACAGAACTTCCTTTCCCTGCTTCACACTCTCCGCCCCCACCTTGCAGGAATCCTGCTCCCAGAGGTGAGCTCAGTGGTAGGCACGAAGCCTGGGGACACTGCAGACACTACAATTAGCTCCAGCTGCATTTTGTTCTAGAAATCCCAGGCAGGCACTTCCCCTTGACGCTGCTATGTCTTATTTATTCAGGGTGTTTCTACCAGAAAGTCTCTAGCTTGTCTGCTCTGGGTCTCCTTTCAAGATTGGTTTCTGAATAGTCAAATTCCTCTTCTACTCCTCGGGGTGGGTCTCTCCCTTTCAGGACAGGTGCCAAGTGGAAGGGTCTGCCTTTGGCACTTGTACAGGTCATGCCCTATGGCAAGACCGAGGCTGTGAAGGAACCATTCTGGTCAGAGTGGTAAAACGTGCCCAGTGCCCTTGCTGCAGTGGCCGCAGGCTCCCTTCCTGGCCTCCCAGCCAGCCAGCTGCCCTGAGCAGGAGGCCCGCTCCAGCAGGCTCTGCCTCTGAGGTTGCCTATTTGGGAGTTCTCCAGAAGCCTTGGGTTTGAACACTCAGAACCCACGGCTGCAATCGTCACGGTGTCTCACAGTCGGCTAAGCTACAGGTCACAGAAGTTGTTGCTCATGGCAGACAGTGGGACTGGATTGTAAGAAAAATGTTATTTAATCTTTGTTTCCATATTTTGATACTTGAATGACTTCCCTTTTGTTTTACTGTACATAAAATTGTTAATCTGTCCAATTTTGTTTGAATTATGAACACCTTGTGGTACCAAACATAACCGACCGTGCAACAGCATAGGCTGACCTCACTACGGAGTGCGTCTCCTGGGCTTCCGGCTCTGTCTGTTATTTTCGTAGCTGTACAGCTTAGGACAGACTGAGCTAATAAAGGAGAACGGTGGAAACCAGCCATCGCTTCTGAGTCTGAATTGGAAAGCTGCTTTCCTCATGTTACGCATGGACACGGGCTAGATGCCACTGCAGGTCGAGGACCTGTGTCCTTCAGCAGGCAGGCGCCAAGGAAGCCCAGGCAGCCAGGCCTATTTGCAGCAGGATCCTTAGGGACATGACCGAACCACAAGGGATGCGTGGCCACAGATGGGTTTTACACCTTGTGCCAGGCTCCCCCACAGATGTCCACTGAGGTCTAAAGCTGGAAGAACTGCTCCCCTAGCTGGGCTGCAAGATTTGTGCTGAACATGCGCAGCTCAGTGCCCAAAGCCTCCATCGCAGGGTCTTACTGAGAAAAGCCCTGTCAAGCATGCACTAAAACCCTGATACATTTTTATGTGCTCAGCTCTATATAAAACCAAACATCTCTGCATAGCAAAATGCAGCCATTCATAAAAAGAAACAACTGGAATTAATGTTTGTACCACATGAAACCCAGGGTGGCTCGATAAGAAGACTGGGAACATCTGCTTCCCTTCTTCAGGACAGTTTAAACCCAGGACAGATACAATGGAAACACCAATTGGCTGGGTGGAGGCAGTGAGGGAGGCAAGCAAAAGTCGTTGTAGATCAGCACCAGGGAAGAGGCAGCCTTGAAAGACAAGACAGTTCGGTTCTGGTCTTTGCTCCCCTTTATCCAAATGCCACAGGGGAGCTTGGCTGTCTACTTGAGGCTCTTCATGAGGACAGTGGTGTTGGCTGAGGCCAAAGGAGGAATCTGGATCTGTCTAGCATGGCTGCAGGGAAGCTGTGTCATCCCTTTGCTAGCAGAGCGGTGGCCAACAGCAGCAGTTCCAGCCAGGCATCAGTCCTGTGGCGGGCGGCACAAGTCTACAGCCCCAGCTTTCAGGAGGCAAAGGCACAGAGGGCTTGCATTCAGAGCAGCTTGGACTCAGAGTGCAGAGTGGGCAGACTCTCTGGTGGACTATTTCAAAAAGGAAAAATACTACTAAATAAATAAATAAATGCCTTAATCACAGTTTTGGCAAGAAACCCAAACCTGCTGATAGCAGAACAAACCTGAAAATGGATAAACCCAACAAAATCCTTACCCAAGATACTAGTACTGCATAATCAGATTTCTGAAGAAAAAGTAATTTGGGGGAGGGGAGGGATTTTGAGACAGGGTTTCTGGCTGTCCTGGGACTTGCTCTGTAGACCAGGCTGGCCTTGAACTCAGAGATCTGCCTGCCTCTGCCTCCCAGTGTTGGGATTAAAGGTGTGCACCACTACAAGAAAAGCAATTGGATGACATGGAACTTGTCTTCAGCCCACACCACTGCACATAGTGGCATATGTCTGGTCTTATAACCCAGCACTTGGGATGCTAGGGTGGTGTGTCATGAGCTGAGGTTACTCTGGGTTATGTCCTGAGTTCTAGTACATTCCTGGACTAGAGTAAGACCCTGCACCTCAAAAAAAAAAAAAAAAAAAAGATGGGAGGGGAGGGAGGAATTGACAAACCAGAATCTTATGTAGTTGGCATTTTGGGGGTCACCAGCCAGCCCCATATAAAGACATGGAGATTTAGAATACCCTGCCTTTACTTGGGCTTGCCCCACTAGCTCTTTTAATTAAGCCTGTTTCTTTTCCCCTACATTTTGTCTCAGGGCTTTTTACCTTTCTTTCCTTCTGTGTGCTCTGCTTTCCTGCTTCCTCTGTGCCTGGCTGGCCCCTGGCATTTCCCTGGTGTCTTTTTCTGTCTTCCCCTAAGCCTAAATTCTTCCTCCTACTTACTCTCCCTGCCTGAAGTCCTGCCTGTAATACCTCCTCCCTCACTCTTGGCTGTTCAGCTTTTTGTTAGACCATTCAGGTGCCTTAGGCAAGCAAGGTAAAACAGCAACACATCTTTACATAGTTAAACACACCCTTGCAAAGTTAAATATTCCACAACAATCCTACCTCATCGAAAACAAGTCAGTATTTTTCAGGAAGGAACCAGAATCAGGGCCTTTGAGGGTGAAAGAAAATGGAAGAACTTTGTCACCAGAAATTGACCCAGAAAAGCTGGTGGGAAAGTTAGCCAGACCGAAACCTTGGCATAGCAGGAAGGTCAGCCACAGAAACACAAGCATGCTTTAATGCAAGACTCCGGCTGCAAGCCCTTGCCTGTGTACCTGCAGCAGTGGACAGCGTGGTCAGCCACGGCTCAAAGGCACAGGAGGGAGGACAACACTGGGTTTATCACACTGTGACTGTATGGGTGTGGGCCGTGGGGACTGAACTCAGGCCAGCGGGCTTAGTTAGCACCAAGCACCTCTCCCAGCTATGCCCTCTCCCCATTTTAAGTGGCAGTAACAAAGGGACTTAAAGGGAGATATTGAGAGGTCAAGTTTCTGTTACTTGAACTGGTAGACGACTGTGGCAAGCTACATACAAATTCAAAGCTCCTTTTTTAAAAAGCTGTGGAGAGGACACTACAGATAAAGCGGTGTAGGCATGTCAGAGTGCTGGGTGTGGCCTTGAGGCCTGTGGCTGGGCACTTACATCACAGATCCAAGGCTAGCCTGGGCAACACCAAGACCCCATCCTCAAAAGTCAAGGAACTCCAAGAGGCAGGAAGAAAATAGAGAAATAACAGTAGTGAGAAACCAACAGCAGCGACCTCCAACAGTCAGTTCCTTTCCTACCCAGGACAGAACACCTGAGGAAATCCCGCTACCTTGGCTGTGGGCTGCACAGCTCCAGAGCATGAGACTAAACAGGTAAAAACCTGCTACTGCAGGACTCCTTGCTTTGTGGTGGTTAGGAAAGGGCCTAGGAGGCAGAGAAGGACAGGGAGGGCCGAGGAGAAGGAGAAGGTATGGTCCAGTTGTCTGCTTCCTACAGCCACGGGCCTCGCCTACAGAAGTTCCAATCCCTCCATTAAATAAAGTCATCAAATTATGAATCAGTCTGTGGGATAATCAGGTTGGGTCAGACCCCTCACCTCTGAACGGATGACTTGATCAAATCTACAAGCTGTGCTCCAGGTCTTCAACACAGGAACCCTTTGGGAAATGCTTCATAGCCAAACATAATATTATTAAATATAAATTGTTTTCAAATATCAGTTTGTAGTAGCACACACCTGTAATCCCAGCATGAGGGTCAGGAATTTAAGGCCATTCTCAGCTACACAAGTTTGAGACCAGCTTAAGTCTTAAATAAATGAAAAATACAAACAACAATAGTCTGACACTGTTTTGAAATACCAAAGAATGGGAATACAAGAGAAGCAGATTTTAAAATCTGATCAGAGGGCCTAGAGAGATGGCTTGGTGGTTAGGAGCACTGGCTGCTCTTGAAGACACCCAGGTTCAGTCCCTAGCACCCATATGGCAGTGCACAGCCAAGTGTAAACTCCAGCTCCTGGGGATCCAACGCCCTCTTTGGTGTCCATGTGCATACACATGGCACACTTACATGCAGGCAAACACTCGTACATATTAAAAAAAACTCTTTCAAAGCTAATGTGATCCAAAGTTAGGAGTGTAGGATAGAAGGGGACTTGCCCTGTATGCATGCACAAGGCCTGGGTTAGGTTAGGGTGGATGGATCAGCCACATGTCCCCAAGGAACTCACATGGAGCGACAGTCAAAGCAAAGTAAAAAGGGTCGGGAAACACTCCTGCCGCCAGGACTGACAGCCTGAGCTCAGTCCCTGGAACCCATGTGCTGAGAGAGAATGAACTGTTCCAAGTTGTCCTTTGACCCTCACAGGAACCCATGTGCTCATCTGCATATATACATGCACAGTAAACAATCCTGAAGGTCGCTGGGTTGTGGTGGTGCAGCCTTTTAATCCCAGCACTTAGGAGGCAGAAGCAGGTGGATCTCTTGAGTCAAGGCCAGCCTGATGTACAGAATGAGTTCCAGTAAAACCACCTCTCAAAAAAACAAAAACCCTAAAGGTAGGGGAAATATACAAATAAAGGCGTAGCTCATAAAGAACAAATCACAAGACAGAATACCATTACATGATGACAGAAGGTCACAGTGTGAAGGTTATAAGGACCACGGCCTCTCTCCTTTCCCCCTCACCCCATGTGCACAAACACGCAACCCCTCTAACAAGGAAAAAATCCTGAGATGGGAAGGTGGCCACCTACGGCCCTGGAAAAGATCCCTCACCACAAGCAGCCCTTCCTGGCCTTCGTCCATGCTTTCCCTGCCTCCAGAACAATGAGAAATAAACACCTGGGCTATGGTATTTACAACAAATAATACAAAAACAACTCTCCCTTATCTGCTTGTGGGCTCCCACAGTTGTGAATGAATTTTGATCCACGTGCATATAATTGTGTAAATGAAAGCCATGTGTGTGCATGCACCTGCAGAGGCCAGAAAGCGGCATTGGGTCCCCTGGAGCTAGAGTTCCAGATGCTTGTAAGCCACCCAAACATGGTGCTGGGAGCCAGACTCTGGTCCTCTTGAAAAGCAATAAGCACTTTAACTGCTAAGCCATCTCTCCAGCCCGAAAACAGTATTTTTTACATTTATTTTTTGTGTATGAGTGGCTTGCCTGCATGCATGGTGCCTGCAGATGAGGCCATCGGATCCCCTGGAGCTAGAGTTTTAAAAGGTGGTGAGCACCGTGCGGGTGCTGGGAATCACACTCCTGCCCTCTGGGAGAGCAGCCACTACTCAACCACTGAACCCTCTCTACAGCCCCTAACTGAATTATACTAAACACAGACTTTTGCCATTCCCTAGGCAATGCAGTAGTTATTTACATAACATTAACCAATGAGTTATTGTATGTAACAACTGTTTAAAGCACGCAGGAGGACGTGTGTAGGTTATATGCAGTTTCTATGCCTTTCATTCATGGGTTCATGCAAACTTGTGGGTTTTGTTATTTGCAGGGGGTCCCTGGAATCTCCTGCCAATATCACAGGGCAGCTATATAGACTTCCACATCCCTTTATCAGCCACAGATCAAAGTAGGCAGGATAGGCAGGGGATTGCAAACTTCTAGACTACCAACTACTAGGCTTTCTCTGATATGAGCCAACACTCCAGGCAACAGGGCAGAATGTGCCTTCTGTCCCAAGTTCCCCGTGTCACATACCAAAAGAGAATGAATCCTGGGGCCACACAACAACCTTCACGAATTTAAAGATTTAAAACTGCACAGAATGCGTTCAGCCACGGTAGAATCAAAGCAGGAATCAATGGCAAAATGGCAGGACAGCCCATAAAGTGGGAAATGAGTCAGGGCAAGAGAAGTCTCCAAAGAACTGCTAATCGGTCAGGGAGGAGGGGCAGAGGGTGGGAGGAATGCGGGAGCTGGGGAGGTGGCAGCGCAGCTGCTGCAGAGTGGGTTGGGTTGTAGCACTAACTGCACACAGGGCCAGAGTGCAGACCAGTCCAGAGCAGATGTCAGAGGACGGTGGAACCAGAATTGGGGATCTGAAAGCCAATAAGAAGCAACAGAGCAATCTTCTAGGAACGTTCAATACAAGGTTCAAAATCTCCAGCAAAAATGAGGAGAAATGAGGGATTACCAACCACTCAGGCAGCTTCCTGCGAACGTTCCTCAAACCATCTCACAAAATGAGGTGGTGCAAGCCCTTTAAACGTGGAGAATTGAGGCCATCCATGGCCTCTCCAAGACATGCCCCTGATGACCTATGACCTCTCAGCAGTACCATGTGAGCAGGCACCAAGCCATTAAACATGGGCCTTTGAGAACATTCAAATCCTGGCAACCAATATCAGAAATGAACTGGCCACAGGCCCACAGCCCTCGAAGGGAGAGCTAAGTGTACTATGCACAATTCACAGGTACATACAACACACCAGTGAACCAAAGCCGGGCATACCACATCAATCATCAATCAAGAAAATGTCCACTAGCTGGGCGTGGTGGCGCACGCCTTTAATCCCAGCCCTGGGGGGGGGGGGGGGCAGAGGCAGGTGGCTCTCCTTGAGTTTGAGACCAACCTGGGCTACAGAGCTAGTTCCAGGAAAGGCTCAAAAAGTCAGAGAAACCCTGTCTCGAAAAACCAAAAAAGAGAATAAGTTTAGTGGTTCAAGGATGAACATACAGACCAATGGACTAGAAAGGCCAAAATAAACTTTTCTTACACATACGGTATTTTCTTACACGTACGGTATTTTCTTTTTGAGATGGGTGTAAATGGAGACCACTCGTTCATTTCCCAGCTGCCCAGACCCAAATAATCACACAGAAACTTTATTAACTACAACACTGCTTGACCTTTTAGCTCAGGGTTCTTATTAACTAACTCTTACATCTTGAATTAACCTGTTTCTGTTAATCTGTGTATTGCCACAAGGCTGTGACTTACGGGAAAGGTTCCAGGTCCTTCTCCTTCAGCAGCTCCATGGCATCTCCCTAACTCCGCCTTTTTTCCTCCCTATCTCTCCTTGGAATTCCCACCTAGTTCTATTCTGCCCTGCCATAGGCTGAAGAAGCTTCTTCATTAGCCAATGGCCACAGCATACAGAGAGGAATCCCACATCAGATTGGGGTCTTAAGATACATTGCCCAGGCTGTCCTTGGCCTTCCAGAGAGCTGGGGCGACAGCTACAGGACTACCCACCCAGTTAGTTCTCTTTTGGCCAGGGTGCCAACAATGTGAACCCGAGTCCAACAGTGGTTTCAACAGTGGTGCTGAGAACGCTGTATCCACACACAAGAAAATAACTGTTGTGCCGTGTTTTATTCTTGGCTCTTATGAGGGGCCCACCACCCAGCTCCCAAATAAATCACACAGAGGCTTATTCGCAGCTATGACTGCCTGGCCTTAGCTCGGCTTGCTTCTAGCCAGCTTTTCTTATGTTATCCCGACTACCTGGCTTTCATCTTCTCCTGTTTCTGTCAAACCTTTCTTTACTTACTTTTCCATAGCCGGGCGGCTGATCCGTAACATCCTCCTCTCCTTGTCCTCATTTCTCCTCTTCATCCTCTCGGCCTACCAGCCCCGCCTGTCCTTGCTCCTGCCTCGCTATTGGCTGGTCAGCTCTTTATTAGACCATCAGGTGTTTTAGACAGTAAAGAATCCCAGCTTCACAGAGTTAAACAAATGCTGTGTAAACAAAGTCACACACCTGAAAATAATATTCCCCAACAAATAACAGTCTCACATCATCTGATCCTTACGCCGGTACAAACTTTAGATCCTTAGTGATCTAGAGATGGAGCTGGGCAGTGGTGGTGCCTTGAAATAACAATAACAGCAAATGTCCTAAAAAGCTGGGTGGCGGTGGCGCGCGCCTTCAATCCCAGAACTCGGGAGGAAGAGGCAGGAAGAAGGCCAGCCTGGTCTACAGAGTGCATTCCAGGACAACCAGGGCAGTTACACAGAGAAACCCTGTCTCGAAATAAAATAAAATAAAATGCCCTCAAACCTGTAGGCAAGACTAAACTGTAAATGTGAATACAAACTAGAGAACCTGTCTCCTCCATGTGGAAGAACAAGAAGAAACAAGAAATGTCTACTGTGTTGGTTACTCCAGACTTAGCAAGGCTCTCACAGCCCTGCATCCACACCCATTGCCCGGGCAGTGTTCCCAGAGGCCCCAGCACTCTGAACAATGACGCTCGAACTGAGTAACTGCAATCAGAGCCCAAGCGGCCAAGCCTGTTCATCTGAGTCTATCTTTTTCCTGGGCCTCTCCAAGCTGAGGCTGTACAAGACAGAACTTCGAGCCATCTCTGCCCGTTTGTCTTTCCCCCACACTCTGGGGGCCACCAGTCAGAAGCATGTCTCGGGCAAACCCAGCTGTGACACCACCTTGTGCTGTCTCTGCATTGTGCCATCCTCAGCTTTTCCGGCTTCTGAAAAGGGGATGTTATTTTCCTTTATGTTGCCTTGAGGACACACACAAGCCAATCCCCACATCCTCTAGTCTGGTCCGTAAGGACCAGGTTAGAACGGGACACTTTCCTCATGGGAGCCAGTTGGGACCTGTCTGCTGTGGTCAGCATGACAGCAATGTGAGCCCAGGTCTTTCCCACAGTGTCCCACTTGGTGGTCTGTGACACACACACACACACACACACACACACACACACACCGCAGCACAGCATCCCACTTGGTGGTCTGTGACACACACACACACACACACACACACACCGCAACCAAGGCGAGATGGTCGTCCACTCCCATCTGAATGCACACCTTGCCTCTGTCATGAGGAGCGGGCATTCCAGACTTAGTGATGAGGCCACAGGAGGACTGGTCGGGGATGGACGGGGATGGGACCAAGGCAGACCTAGCTGTCCCGGCCTGACCTCTAGATAACCTGAGTGAGCACCGAGGATGCTGGGCCTTTGGCCTTTGGCTTTGTGCTGCTTGTAGCCAACGTCATTTTACTGCTGTGCCTTCTCCGCAGGCACTCTGGAAGGGGCTGGGGCTTTTGCTGTCCCGACTTCCTGCTGGAGCACCTGTAACCCCAGGGGAATCTAGTTTGCTTTCGCAGTGCCCTCTCCTGGCCCTGGCCGGCTGGGCAACGTGAAGGCTCCAGGAAAGTGTTTTCCTCAGAGCCTCCCTGAGCTGGGGGCACCCAGGCATCTGGCCTGTCACTTGTGACACTGCAGGGCACAGAGCCCGAGAGGAGCACTGCTGAGTCACAGCGCCTGGCCTCGGCTGTGTCCCAGAAACAATGCTGGTCTGCTTGCAGTTCAGAGGTTTATTAGGGAGTGGTCTGGGCCAGTTGGTGTTTACATGCTGGATTTCTACAGCCCAGGTGTGCTGGCTGTGGGGTGGCAGAGGGCACTCACTGCTCGCCTGGTCACTGGTGATGTCACTCCAGGAAGACGGGCCTTGCCCCTGGGTCCGAGGTGCCAGGGCTCTCAGAGAGCCTCCACTCTCGCAGACTGGCCTGGGGAGATGAGGGGTTTTAGGATCTCGGTATAGTAAGGGCCAAACACCTGCTGGTTGTGGTGCGTCAGGCTGACAAACTTCTGGCCCAGTTCTGCCAACTCTGCTTCGATGAGCGTGAGGCCTCCAGGAAGGTCCAGCAGGGATCGCTGCACGCCAAGAACCAAGCAGCATTTGAGGAACAAGTGGATCCGCTGATCTGTGTGCAGGACGAGAAGGAGAAGGTGACTGGAGCCACCGAGCACCAGGGGTCCTGCTACTCAGTCACATGCTCACCGAGGAGGGGGACCCCGAGCTGCTTGGGGACAGCTGTCTAGTTCTCACAGGTGCCGGGTTACCGAACCTCTAGGTACTCAAGACTGCTTAGTGTCGGGGTGTGACTCATATCTGTAGTCCCAGAACCCAGAGGCAGAGACGGGGAAAGCCATGAGCAAGGCCACCCTGAGATACACAGTGTGTCCACGCCAGCCTGGGCTGCAGCACTAGGCCTGGGATTGACATCAGAGAAGAAATCATCCGATTCCTCCAATGGGACTGGGTCCGTACTACAGAGAGATGACTTAAACCAACCCAGCTGGTTTCCTGCTGGAGAGCAGGTGTGGATGTTCCAATGAGCGACTCATCAACAGCCCTGAGCAACTATAACCAAGTTGGGTGGACAGGACTCCTGTTGCAGGCCTCCTTTAGGCCTTTCCATCTGACTGGAAAAGCCTCTGCTCTGGGCCTGGAGATGCACCCACTCCATGGCTGCCCCCCCCAGCGCCCTCACCGCCCACACGCATGGCTGCCCTCCCCCCAGCACCCTCACTGCCCACACGCATGGCTGCCCCCCCAGCGCCCTCACCGCCCACACGCATGGCTGCCCCACCCCCAGCGCCCTCACCGCCCACACGCATGGCTGCCCTCCCCCCAGCGCCCTCACTGCCCACACGCATGGCTGCCCCCCCCAGCGCCCTCACCGCCCACACGCATGGCTGCCCCACCCCCAGCACCCTCACTGCCCACACGCATGGCTGCCCCCCCCAGCGCCCTCACTGCCCACACGCATGGCTGCCCCCCCCCAGCGCCCTCACCGCCCACACGCATGGCTGCCCCACCCCCAGCGCCCTCACCGCCCACGCGTGGGCACGCTCACCAATGACGCTGCGGACACAGTTTTCCTTCTTGGCAATGTTCTGGAGCTGTCCTACCAGAGACACCGAGTTGTCGCTGCTCAGAGGGGCGAGGCCCATGTTCTTGAGGCTTTGGTGGATTTCCTGGGTCACCTGCTCGCTCACAATCTGCATGGTCTCCTCAGGCCTAGACCACAACAGAGGTGAGCCAGCACCTGGTAGGTGGCTTCAGGCAGCAGCTAAGAGGTTAGGGACTTGGGGCGAGTGCGAGTTGCCCACCCCAGCCGCCCAGAACCGAAGCCCAGCACTGGCAACCTCTGTAAATGTTGCCGTGTACTGAAACATTCAAAGCTCTCAGTGCTGAAGAGCAGCGTGGCTCTGCCCAGGACTCACCTGTCGGCGGCCGATGCACTTTGTAAAGCCTGAGACCTCCCCCCAAGTGTCACCCCTGATAAGCACGGACCTGGCAATGCTGCTTTTCTTCTTCGGGGAGCTAAAAATCAAGCCTGGGGCATTCCTTGAACACACCGAGCAAGTGCTGAAACCCTCAACTCCATCCCCAGCCTAAATCTGGTTCTTCCATCTCCTCAGTCATCATCGGTTCCAGCTCAGCACAAGCTCAGGCAAGGCTGCTGCCAGCACCAGCCACCATCGCCCAACCAGTGAGAGACGGGCCTGCAGCTCAAGGTCTCACAACACCATTTCTGGAAAGTCTCCCCTGCCGGTCCCCCCCATACGCCCCAATATTACTACAGAGATAAAGTGACACTGGCTGGTTCGAGAGCCTCTCTCTGTGGTTTGGGGTGAAGAGCTAGTAACCCATGACCTGCCAGTATCTGAGACACTTGGTGCCACCCACTCTTCTGCGGACACCAGGGGCCAGCTGCCGACTCCAGGCCTCGCTCTCAGTAACTCTCTGCCTTCTTTCTCTTTGAACCCAGTCTGTGCGCCAGCCGACAAGGCTAGCTGATCTTGAACCCTCCCCTCACAAGTGCTGGAGTTACAGACGATGTCCACATGTCTGGCTTCTTGTCTTTTTGGAGACAGGGTTTCTCTGTGTAGCCCTCACTGTCCTGGAACTTGCTCTGTAGACCTGGCTGACCTTGAACTCACAAAGATCCTCCTGCCTCTGCTTCCAGCGTTCTGGGATTAAGGCCTGTGCAACCACAACCAGTTCATGCTTGGCTTTTCCCCAGCATGCTGGGGCTACACCCAGGTCCTCGTGCCTGCTCGGCACCGTCCTCACCAGCCAAGCCATCTCCCCAGCGCCTTCCTGCTAACCCTTTAGAAAAGATGTCTGTGGCTCACCTGGAGTTAAAGTCCTCCACCAGGGACTTTGTTATCCGTTTCAGTTTATCCACAAACTGGGGTGAGCCAAACAGAACACTGCCAGAGAAGCTACTGGCCACCAGCAGGACGGAGGCGAGGACTGTTAGGTGGTTCCGCTGCAGCTCCAGCTCCTGCAGTCGGGTTCTGTCCATCAGCAGGGTCTGAGGAGTGGGAGGGGCCGTCAGAGGGCTCTAACCAACGCTCAGAGCCCTAAACGAGGAAATGCTCCCCATATTCCCACCTCAGGGAACTCTTCATTCTCAGGGTCCCAGATGAGAAGGTTCAGGAATCCCTGGGACAGCACCATTGCAGGGCTGAGCGGCTCTGAGGCAGCGGTGTCACTGGGAGACGGGCCAGGTGTGCTGGAGGAGTCCAGTGTGTCGGGGCAATTTGCAGGGGGGCTGGTGAGGTCTGCGGCCGCCTGGGTCAGCCACTTAGTGGTGTGGTTGAGGAGGCCTGCAACGGGAGGGGTGGAAGCCTCTTTACCTACGGGGCTTTAGGCCACGCTTCTCCTTAGCTAGTACTGTCTATGTTGAGCATGGTGGTGCATGCCCCCAGGAGCTGAGGCAGGGGCATTGCCATGAGTTTGGGGCTAGGCTGACCTACATAATGAGTTTCGGAATAACCAAGGCTAAAGAGTGAGATCTTATCTCAAAAAAACTAAAATAAATCACTAAATTAAAATGTTTTTTAAAAAAGTGTATGTTCCTGGTTAATCTGCCTTCTCCCTCCCACTGTGGAGGCAGAACGTCCCTTTGCGAATGTCAGACATACTGGGCTGCTTGTTGAGGCGTTCCTGGAACTGGGCCCGCTCGAACTGGATGGAGTGCTCCTGCAGCTGGGGCTGGAGGCTCTGGATCGTGTAGTTCACCATGTCCATCTTCATCAGCCCCAGCACTTGGAAGATCCCTCTAAGCAGGAGAGAAGAATCGTGCTGGGAAAGGGACCTGACGGGAGGGAAGCCAGGAGGATGCCTGGGCACGCGGGACTCACTCTGTCCCCTCCTTTCACAGAAAGGACAGACAGCCAAGACCAAGGCCCACAGGGAGCAGGTGGCACACGGGCATGCTCTCTCCATTGAGACCCGGCTGTGGCGGTGCACAACAGGGGACCCACCACTGGAAGAGCCGAACAGAGACACTCTGTGATGTCAAACCCTGCAAGGGCCACAGGGCAAAGCCACACGCTTCTCTGCACTCAGGCGAGGGGCGCTGGTGCTTTTCAGTTTAAACTTGCTGAGCGCACTTCCTAAGCGCCACACAGCCATACATCGGGAGACACGCTGCTGTGCCTTGGAGCATGTGAACTGAGACCAGAAAAGAGTTGGGACGGGATGTTCTTCACACCTTGAAATTCTGTCTACCGCGTGTCTCCACTCTGGGAGCAGGGTGCCAAGCTGTCTCCAGCAGAAGACAGGTAGCGGCTGTCCCACTGTCTGCTACCCTTCCCAGCTCAGGACCTGGAGCAGGCTAGGCGACTCATCAAACATCACACCTCAGCAGCCGGATGGGATCCGTAATGTTCTCCAGTCTCTGCACGGCTTCATCCCGGACGGGTGCACACAGCAAGGCCATCGTGTTGAGGATGTACTTAGAGAGATAGGTGACATTCAGGTCCCCACGGTCAGCTTGCTGATGAAGGAAGTCCATGTCCAAAGCTTCTTCGATCTCACTTCTGAGGCGGGTCTGGCGTGGTAAGAGCAAGGACAGCAGGATCTGCCAGGCAAGTCAGAAGAGTACGTTCTGCTCAGTCTGGCATTTTCTCTAGCGCTCAACCCCCGCCCCCGCCCCCCCCCACACCAGCCCGTGTCTCTTTAGGATCAGGAAGTTGCGGCAGACACGTTCTACTGAGAATTATCGAGATTAATAAAACACAGAATGCGTGGAACACAGATGTGCTGAGTTGAGAGCATGTAGGTTCAGTTCCCAGCACCCACACGGTGCTCACAGCATCTCTAACTCCAGACCCCGGGCTCTAGCGCCCTCTTCTGGCATCCCTGGGTACTGCATGAACAGATACACATGCAGGCAAAACACCATACACATAAAATAAAAATACTTTATTTGTGGTTTTTCAAGACAGTGTTTCCCTGTGTAGCCCTAGCTGTCCTGAAACTCTCTCTGTAGATTAGGCTGGCCTCAAACTCAGAGATCTGCCTGCTTCTACTTCCTGGGTGCTGGAAATAAAAATTAATCTTAATTGAAAAAAAGAACTAGAAAATGTACTCTTAATTTACAAAGGATAGGTCTTTATTTTTTAAAATTATTTCAGAGGGAGAAGGCAGAGATCAGAAGAGCTGTAATGGGGTCGCTGATCCCCAAACGTGAGCTCCTGTGTCTGACAACACACAACACACGGAGCTGGAGGGCGGAATTATGACTAGTTAGCTGAATCCAGCAGCCAGCTCCAGGTGGTACCAGACAACACTGCTTCCTGATAGCTGTTTCAGTTGGCAAGCTTCCAAAACTATCACCCAGAGCTTCTTTGTTTCAAGTCAGCCCGAGGAAGCCGGGGCTGACCTCCCACATCACCACACACCTCTGGCCTTTCTTTGCTGCGGTTGCAGCCAGTTCCTTTTGTACTCTACAGAGGGCGCTAAATATACAACAAGTCAAAGAAAAGAGCCTCCCTCCCGCCCCAGCTCTTTAAAGGAAGCAGATCATCCTCGCACAAACTCAGTCTGTTCCAGGGCTTGTCAAGATATCTTCCCTAAAAAAGGCAGGTCACTGTGCCTCCAATCGTCCACCACGAATAAAGCACATTCTTTTTTTGTTGCTTTGTTTTGTTTTGTTTTTTGACTTTCAAGGCAGAACACACCAGTACAGCTGGATGGAGTAACTCACTCAGAACGTTTGTATCCGATGCTTCAGAATTCTCCAGAACTCTCTTTATCCTTAGTCCTCTCCCATGTCCTGCTGTAGTTATTGTACATGACGTCTTCCTGTTCACATTACTCTGGTTGGTTTCTGTCTAGTCACCTTGGAAACTAGGATTTGCAGCCACTGCCACGGGGGCGGGGGCGCTAAGACGGGCTTGGCACGAGCTACAAGCGAAGATGGCCACTCACCTCCTTGACCTCTTTCAGAAGCTCAAGGGCACAGCTGAAGTCAGGCGGCACAGCTGACAGCTGCTCCTTCAGATGGTCCCAAAAGTCACTGGGCATCATCTCCTTGCCCTTGCTGTCCAGGCTACAAGAGGGCGAACACACAGGTTACTCACTGCGCGGGGAACCGGTCCAGGCTCGGATCTAAGCCCCAGAGAGGACAGTGGGAGCAACAGCAGGGGGGGGCTCCCTGAAGGCTCAAGAGCACAGGCAAGCCTGAGTGTAGGAGGTCTTCCTGTGTGGCTTGCTGTGTGTGGACGTGTGTGTGAACCTGCACGCATGTGCTGCGTTGAGTTCTGTGTGACTCGCTGTGTGTGGACGTGTGTGAACCTGCACGCGTGTGCTGCGTTGAGTCCTGTGTGGCTCGCTGTGTGTGGCCGTGTGTGAACCTGCACGCGTGTGCTGCATTGAGTCCTGTGTGGCTCGCTGTGTGTGGACGTGTGGGAACCTGCACGCGTGTGCTGCGTTGAGTCCTGTGTGGCTCGCTGTGTGTGGCCGTGTGGGAACCTGCACGCGTGTGCTGCGTTGAGTCCTGTGTGGCTCGCTGTGTGTGGACGTGTGGGAACCTGCACGCGCGTGCTGCGTTGAGTCCTGTGTGGCTCGCTGTGTGTGGACGTGTGGGAACCTGCACGCGCGTGCTGCGTTGAGTCCTGTGTGGCTCGCTGTGTGTGGACGTGTGTGGGAACCTGCACGCGTGTGCTGCGTTGAGTCCTGTGTGGCTCGCTGTGTGTGGACGTGTGGGAACCTGCATGCGTGTGCTGCGTTGAGCAAGAAGTTACTCATCATTTTCTTTCACTCCTAAATCCTAGGAAAATATTTTCCTTTTTTGACAATACTTGAATGTCGCAGACACCTCCAGATCAGTCAGGTTTAAAATAAATTGGCTCACCGGGCAGTGGCGCACACCTTTAATCCCAGCACCAGGAGGCAGTGCCGCCAGCCCAGGGTCCAATGACTGCTTCCTCACTATGTAGTCTGTACGCGGCTGCCAAGGTTCAGTACTCAGGTGCTGTCCCTTTAAGAGACAAGCCCACTTACTCTCACGCTCTCTTTCTGCCTTTTCTCTGAGGAGGCAGGTCACTTGTCTGTCTGTCTCTCTCTCTCTCTCACCCTCTCCTTTTCTCCCTCTCTTTCTTCTTCCTTCCCATGTAAGCTCTGTCTGATGACAAGTTTATTCCCTGCCATGAAATCTGTGTTCCCACCTCGTGCTGCATATAATTATAGGGGGGATCTCTGCGTTTCAGGCCAGCCTTAACTACACACACACACACGCGCGCACACACACACACACACACACACGCACACGCACACATGCACACACACGCACACATGCACACACACGCACGCGCACACACACACACAAAGGCTATGTTCTGTTATTGCTCTTTGCTATGACTTAAAAAACTTAAGATAATGAACACACTCAGGAGGCAGAGGCAGAAGGACCAGCCTTGGCTACACGAGACCCTATCTAAACTAAAAAACATACAAAGGCAATTTAATATAAAAAGGAGACTCTTTCCAATAAATGCTGTTGGAATAACTAGACATTCACGTGGAGAGAACTGAATTTAAACATTAAGGTGGATCAAAGGATCTCATTTTCGGACTGTGAGTTTTAAGTCATTATAACTAGCCTCGATAGATTAATCAAAGTAGGGACTGTAGCAATCAACGCACTTTCCAAGATGACAAAAATTTGGGTTGTTTTCTTTGCTAGTTTGAAACAGGGTCTCCCTGTGTAGACCTGAACTCTGTGTAGACCCGGCTGGTCTCACACTCACAGATCTGCCTACCTCTGCCTCCCAAGTCCTAGGATTACAAAGGCAGAGGTAGGTGTGTGTGTGTGTGTGTGTGTGTGTGTACCATCACACAATGATGAGTTTTTAATAATTGTGGTGGTTTGAAAGAAAATGGCCCCTGAAGGGAGTGGCACTATTAGGAGGTGTGGCCTCGCTGGAGGAAGTGCCACTGAGGGGCGGGCTTTGACGGCTCCTTTACACAAGTTTTACTCAATGTGACTGTGAGGCCACTTCTGGTTGCCTGCATATCTCAGCTCAGCTCCCGTGCCATTATTGCCTGTACACCACGTCGCGCCATGATGCTAATAAATCTGTGAAAATGTAAACCACCCCAATTAAATGCTTTCTTTTGTAAGAGTTTCCGTGGTCATGGTGTCTCTTCACAGCAACAGAAACCCTAAGACAGTGATATTGACTGACTGATTGGGGAAGGGCACACGTGGGTCCCAGGAATTAAACTAAGGTTATTGGACTTAGCTGCAAGTGTCTCTGCCCACGAAGCTGCAGAACCCCCTCAATGCTCAGTAATGACATCAGGAACCCAAACAGATAAAAACATAAAAGCCAACACCTGGTTGACGATAAAGTCTTCTCTTCGGAGTGGCAATCAAGCTTGGAAACTTCATGAACTCTCTCTGCCAAGCCTGTGATTGAAAGAATGTCTGGTAGAACCAGGCAGTGGTGGCGCACGCCTTTAATCCCAGCACTCAGGAGGCAGAGGCAGGTAGATCTCTGCGAGTTCGAGGCCAGCCTGGTCTACAGGGGGAGATCCCAGGACAGCCAGGGCTACACAAAACAAAACGAACCAACAAACAGTGACCTGATGCTGTTCCTATCTGCCGCTCTCTGAATTATTCTGGCCAAGACGGCTGGTAAACAGACACACTATTAACTCATGGATTAACTCGTGGTACTAAATAAGAGTTAAAAGGAAGCCTTCAAAGCAGGGCTGAGCTACAGGGGCATCCTGAAGGACCGCGGGAAACATTAAACACCTCAACTGCAACAGAAATTCAACACTAAAGCGCTCCAGCCGGGAGAGACAAAAAGAGACTAGAACAGAGTTCTCAAAACTCCAGCTCCCAGCCGGGCGGTGATGGCACAGGCCTTTAATCCCAGCACTCGGGAGGCAGAGGCAGGCGGATCTCTGTAAGTAGACAAGGCCAGCATGGTCTGCAAGAGCTAGTTCCAGGACAGGCTCCAAAGCTACAGAGAAACCCTGTCTTGAAAAACCAAACCAAACCAAAATCCAGATCGCCCCAAACAGAAAACTGCAAAACAAAGTAACCCTAATATACGAAATCTTAAGAGAGGAATCTGATGATACACGCAGGAGCTCTTTTACCTACAGACTTAACCACCTCCAGATGTTTCCAAAACACCGCCAAACCCTGACTTTCACCAACGCCACGCCGGGGTCCTGTTTCAAGGCATTTTGTTAACCAGCAGCGACCCCGCGTGGCCACAAGGAGGAGAACTAAGTGGAGAACGTCGACTGCAACCTCGCAGCGCGTGCACCGCGGTGATGCCGAATCCCGGGGTCCCGGCCCCGCCGACCCTCGGTCAGGCGACAGTTGAACCTACGTGTTCGGTGGCCCTGGGCGCTGCTCGCCTCCTCCCGAGTGTGTCCCGCGTGGGACTCACGGGAGGCGCCCTCGGCCGTGCTGGGCTCCTTCCGAGAAGCCCTCTCCTTCACGTCTGGCATCTTGGTGGTGCTGGTATCTGGGTGGGCGACAGAGGGACCAGCGCTGGTGCCGGGAGGAAACTGAGGCCGCAGAACCCGGCTTTACGCCCCCGCAAGGTGCCCCCCTCGGTCGCCAGGGACGCCGCCCTAGGCCAACACCCCCCTACCCTTCACCCTTCCCTCACCACCTCCTCTCCCTTCTCACCTTGTCTTCCCCCTCCCCCCTCCCCCTTTTGACCTCCCCCTCCCCATTTCCCTTCCCTTCCCCTCTCTCATCCCCCTCCCTGCCCTCCCCCTTTCTCCCCCGTCTCCCCCTCTCCCCTCCCCTCACCTCCTCCGCCGCCGGCCCGCCCACTCTGGCTGGCTCTCCGGCACGGGGCGGGTAGGCGGCACCGGCTGAACCACCTGGGAGGGCGGGGGCGGGGGCGGGGCCTGGGAGCTGGGCGGAGCCACTGGGCCCCTCGCTGCGGCGTCACGCACCCCCCACACACACACCGCTACCCTGCGGCCTGGGCAGGAGTGGGAGCGCCCGAGATCTGCTGACAAACAGCTGAGGTGTCCTAGCAACCTGGCACGTGCGCACGCGCCCCTCCCCTTCAGCACCCATCGAGTCTGGGCATCAGTCACCGGCCACCTGCTCACCTTCATCCCTCTCCTTTTCTAGGTGTCAGGAGCTGGGGTGGGGCTCAGGAGGAGCCTGCCGAGCCGAGCACGGATGAAGGGAGCTGGCCTTGAACTTCTGACCCTCCTGTCTCCGCCTGAGTGTGGGGTCACCAGTGTGAACCACCGTGAAGGGTTCGTGTGCTGGGGATGGAAGGGGCCTCAGGTACTTCACTGTTTGAACTCAGTCCCCAGCGCTGAGTCCCATTTGGGGGCTGGAGAGATGGCTCAGCATGAGAACCCTGGTCCTCTGGAAGAGGAGCACAGTTGAGTCCCATCACCCACATGGCTGCTCACAGCCTTTTGTAACTCCAACGTCAGGGCATCTGACTCCCTCTTCTGTCCTCCTAGGGCTCTGCATGCACGTGGCGCGCTTACATATATGCAGGCAAAACACCCATACATATAAATTATATGTCTTCTTTTGTTTTGGTTTTGTTTTTCAAGATAGGGTTTTTCCGTGTAGCCCTGGCTGTCCTGGAACTTGCTCTGTAGACCAGGCTAGCTTTGAACTCAGAGATCCACCTGCCTCTGCTTCCAGAGTGCTGGGATCAAAGGCACATACCATTTCTGCAGCTTAGATAATTAAAAAAAAAAAAAGAGGGCTGTAGCTTGGTTAGTAGCCCTGGGTAAGCTTCTCAGCTGTTTAAACCAGGCATGACAATACATTACATGCCTGTAGTCCCAATGTTCAGGAAGTGGAGGCAGGAGGATTAGAAGGCTACCTATGAGTTCCCAGGCAGCTTGGGATAAGTGAGACCCTCTATGTCTCACAAAGAAAAATGAACTTAAAAGGAGAAAGAGAACCCAGAGGCAGGGCTCTGGTCTCTGGCCAGCTCTCAGTCCCCTTTCTTCCTCAGACTTGGGCCATCAGCTCTGAGAACCTCTGCCTGGGGTTCTTGGCCTTGTTAACGTACTGTGTGAATTCATGACCAACTCATAGTTTTGAGACAGAAAACTGTGAAGAGAGATGAAAGCTTTAAAAGTTCATGAGACTCTGGGGCTCAAGCACAAAGTATCACCACCCTCCAAACTGTCCGCCCCATCATACTCCCTGACATTTCCCTCCAGTCAGCTGGGAAGCAACTTCACCTTCAAAGTGGCGGAAGTGGCAGGAGCTGCTCTGTGATGTCACATTGTTTCAATGTCACATAATGCGGTATTTAGACTCCACTGTTGACCTCGCTTTTAAAAGGAGCATTCAGAGCCTGGAAAGATGGGACCTAGCTGGCAGCTCACAAATCAGATGCATGCACATGGCACACAAACCCACACAGGTATGAGCATGTGTGTGTGCAGGCACGCACGCACATACACACACGCATATATAAAAATAACACTGCTAAGACACTGCTGTTCCTGCAGAGTTCCCAGCACTTAACATGGTGGCTCACAAACATCTGTAACTCCAGTTCCAGGTTACCCACCACCTTCTTCCGGCCTCTGCAAGCATTAGGCACATATATGATAAAATATACATACATAAACATGTACACACATCCACATGCAGGCAAAACACACAAATCTTTTTCAATTTAAATATTCTTGGTTTTGTTTTGTTGTTTTTTGTTTGTTTGTTTGTTTTTGAGATAGGGTTTCTCTGAGTAGCCCCAGCTGTCTTGGAACTCACTCTGTAGACCAGGCAACCCTCATAGTCACAGAGATCTGCCTGCTGCTGCCCAACTGGCTATGGGATTAAATGGACCTGCCACCACACCAGGTCAAAAAAGAATAATCTAGAATTCTGTTTGCGCATTTTAAAGTCTGGGAGCAAAGTGTGTGTGTGTGTGTGTGTGTGTGTGTGTATGCGTGTGCACGCGCACACACACACGCACACACACTCACACATGCACTTTTTCTCCCTATAAAAATAGCATTGCTATAAAACTCTCCCTAGATGCCCGAATCCCCCAGGACTTTGTACTCATGAGACAGCTGCTCCCCTCAGTGTCTATGTTCTTTCTTTTTTAGAAAAAATTATTATGTATACAATATTCTCTCTGTGTGTATGCCTGCAGGCCAGAAGAGGGCACCAGACCTCATTACAGATGGTTGTGAGCCACCATGTGGTTGCCGGGAATTGAACTCAGGACCTTTGGAAGAGCAGGCAATGCTCTTAACCGCTGAGCCATCTCTCCAGCCCCAATACCTACGTTCATGGGTCAGCAAAATGAGCTAATGGGCCAAGGAGCCAGTTTCTAAGCCGGGTGGCCCGGGTTTAATCCCAGGACTCCTTTCATGGAAGACCATCACAAGCCGCCGTCCTAACTCCACACCTGGGCCTTAGCATGGGCACGTTTACACACATACACACACAAAACAAACGTCATTAAGATGTTTAAGATCTAACTTCACTTGGAGGATTGTGGTATGAGAGCAGAGCGGGCCCTGGGAGGGGACTGGTGTGTGTTTGTGTGTGGGGTTGAAGCAGGAAGAGGAGAACGTTGTGGGTAGTGTTTTCCCGGGGTCAGGAACGGAGCAGACTCCGTGGTCCATATCATTAATAGTTACCAGAACCAAGCAGGCAAGAGCTGGATGGAGGGGCGAGAGCTGTGAGATGAGGTAGGCTCTCCTTCCCTGCGGGCCCTCGTTAATAGCTGACTTGTTCATTAATGGTTCACTCGGCCATTTTCTATCGCAGATGCTTACGGCCATCACACAGCCCTACCCATGCACATAGGCAGACGTGGCCATGGTGCTGGATTGTCCCCAGGGCAGAGGCAAGATGAGAGCGATCTCGGGGTAACCGAAAGCATGGTGGGCAAGGTGTTTTTTTTTTCTTTATTTTCTTTCTTTCTCGTTTCTTTTTCTTTCTTTCTTTCTTTCTTTCTTTCTTTCTTTCTTTCTTTCTTTCTTTTTTTTTTTTGGCAGGATTTCTCTGTGTAACCCTGGCTGTCCTGGAACTCACTCTGTGGCAGGTTGGCCTCGAACTCAGAGAACTTCACCTGCCTCTGCTTCCCGAGTGTTGGGATTAAAGGTGCATGCCACCACCGCCCAGCGAAGGTCTTGACTCCTGATCATAGGCTTCTTATGAATGCACACCGAGTGCCTGACTCTGGTTGAGAAGCTGTCTACCTACAAGGAGCTCTAGCACACGGTGGCTTGGCGAACCCTGCAGTAGGGATACAAGAGAACACGCCAGAGAAAGGATGTGCTGTTCAGGTGATCGGGCCAGGGCGGTTTCAGTCTTTATCTGGATCCCAAGCATTGAAGTTTCCTGTAAGGTCCTCTGTCTTTGGAGTTGTCAGCCTAGCTTATCCTCTGCCTCAGGACATCTTTAAACTCTCTGGGTGGTGACAGGACTCTTTGGGTGGTGACAGGACTCTCTGGGTGGTGACAGGATTCTCCGCCTCTGCTGTTGTCAGGTCCCTCCTTGCTCACCTGACTGAGAAACCTGTTAAAGTGCGGGAGTCTCAGAGATGGGAGGCGTTTGCCCAGCAGCCTAAGGTGGGACATAAAAGCCTTGCCTACCGTCAGGCTGAAGTGTGAGCACAGTGTCAGGCCAAACTCACCTGACTGAGGCAGGGTCTCCTTTGTGGTTCAGGCTCAAGCGGAACTCACTGGATAGCCTAGGCTGGCCTCAAACCTATGATCCTCCTGTCTCAGCCTCTGAGTGCTTGGGAATGCATGTGTCGTTTCTCCTGACTTAGGGCTCACTTTTTATACGACGACACCGTTTTATCTTCTAGTCATAATTTCTCTGACTGGTTTATTTGTTGAGACTAAGTCTCATTCTGTGACCCAGTGATACGTAGCCCAGGCTTCCTCATGCTTCTGCCTTCCGAGTGCTACATTCCAGGTGTACACCACACCTGCCTTGCACGTCTGCTCTAACACCCACGTCCAACCCGTTCCAGGTGTACACCACACCTGCCTTGCACGTCTGCTCTAACACCCACGTCCAACCCACCTCTTCAGCTCTTTGAGAACTCCTGCCCTAGAAGGAAGGCCTACCTGTACTACCGTTTGAATATTTGTATCTCTCTCTCTGTGTCCCCACGTCCCAGTCTGAGAGACAAATTATAGACATCAGTCCAACCCCAGCCCGATGGTTCACACCTGCCATCCCAGCACTCGGGGAGCAGAAGCAGGGGGGGTCAAAAGTTCAAGGTCATCCTTCAGTACTAGAAAGTTTGAGGTGAGGCCAGTCTGGGTTACGGGAAAACCTGTTGCAGAAAGAGACAAGAAAGGAAGGAAGGAAAAAAAGAAAGAAGGAAGGAAGGAAGGAAGGAAAGAAGGAAGGAAGAAAGGAAGGAAGGAAAAGAAGAAGAGGAGGAGGAGGAGAGGGAGGAAGGGAGGGAGAGAGGGAAGGAGGGAGGGGCTAAGGGCAGAGGAAGAAAGGAAGATAGTAACAAAGAGAGAAAACAAATACCAGACCTCTGCAGCCTCAGTTCCCCTAGGTCTCATTCCTCCCCCATGTGTGGGGCTGAATGTCAGCCAAGAATATCAGTATTCTCGTTGGTTAAGGACGGTTTTGTGTTCACCACCTCTCAGGAGCAAATCAAACAGAAAGTTGGTCACGTGCCCAAAAATATTCTGAGAAAAGAGTGGGTTCGGAGCAAGGTTGGTCAGGAAATGCTCCTACGTGGCTACCAGGGACCCAAAAGTTCAAACTTGAAAAGAAATCCCCAGTGCAGATGGGGAAGCGAAAACCAAACAAAGGCAAAAACCATCTAATTTTACCGGAGTCGTCCTGAGCCCGGGAGCATAGATGACTGGGTCAGGGTCCCCACGAGTTTATGGAAACCGTGAGTGAGCGCCCATAGGCCCGTCTGTTTATCGGGCGATGTATAGATCTCTGCAAGAGTACACGCTAATACCGTAAATAAATATTTACATTTCTGAAGGAAAAACATGTAAATGATAGGCCGCGGGATGGAAAAAGTCAAGGCTGAAGTTAAATAGAGGCCAAGCCAGTCAAGCCCACGGAAAGATAAACAGTCAACTAAAGTGGCTGGGACGTAAATACAGGGCGGGACATTTAAACGGAACCAGTTGGAGCAGCGTCAACCGGGGCTGGCTCCACCGGGGCCTCTCCCCCACACAGAACCGCACGTCAAAACTGTTTGTTTTAGTCTCCTGACGAATGTGTTTCTTTCCACGGACCCTCAAGGTTATGAGAAAAGCTAGGAAATCTGGGGACGGCCTAGAGGTGGCCCCTGAGAGTCAAAGGGACGTGCGATGAGCGGGAACCGTGACAGAGTTGGTGGAGAAGGCTCAGAGCAGAGGACAAAGAAGGTTCTGGAGGTAGCATTCTGGAGGTAGCTCTGCTTGTCCCCGCCCTAGGACCTTCCCCAGCCTGCTCACCCTGGGCCGTCGCCGCTGCTAGCTTTGTCTCCACGCTAGACCTTTTCTCTAGAGCGGTCATTAAAACTCGCAGCCACAGGTTTGCTCCTACAATGAATCTTTATTAAGTGTGTGTGTGTGTGTGTGTGTGTGCGTGCGTGTGTGTGTGTGTGTGTGTGTGTGTGTGTGTGTGTGTGACAGGAGCAGAGGTGTAGAGCGCCCTGGGACACTGAGGTCCCCTCTACCAGAAGGGGGCAGCAGAGGGCAGTGATAATGTCACAGGAGAATTTGAGCCCTCCCTCCCTCCCTCTCCTCCCGCCCCTCCTTCTCCCCAGTGACTCAGGCTAGGCAGCAGCCACAAACACCAACTTGAAAAGTTCTCTTAGCTGTGTCCCCAAAACAATTGCTCCTTGTGCCCGGGACACGGGCGCGAGCTACACACTTAAGCTGTTCCCAAAGAACCGTATTCAGTTGGTTTTCAGCTCTGGGGAAAGCTGGCAGTCTCTTTGTGGGTTTAAAAAAAAAAAAAATTAGTTGGAGGGACAATTAAACCTTTATGGGCCCCAGAACGTACCTATGTGCAGACATAAATAATGCCTCATTTCTGCGCAATCCGCTTTCTGGCAACGGAGAGGTTTTTTTCTTTCTGCCATGCAGGGCAAAGCTGAGCTCAGGTCCCAGAACCCCGTTTTGATTAGGGCAGATGACGGGTCAGCCGGAGTCACGACTCTGACCCTAAATATGACACCAGCCCTTTCTCATAAAATGGACACATCGCAGGCCTCGAGCCTGACTGGTCTTAAATAAATCACTTACAAAACTGCCCGAGCCTTTCCAGAAAGCCACCAGTATTTTAGGCCAAGAAAACGCAT
The DNA here is from genome assembly GCF_982192425.1 of Myodes glareolus. NCBI lineage: Eukaryota > Metazoa > Chordata > Mammalia > Rodentia > Cricetidae > Myodes > Myodes glareolus. Next base: position 67,040,550 of record NC_142043.1, on the reverse strand, counting down.
TTTTTTTCCTTGTGTTACTTGGGGCCCAAATGGTCCATTTGTCAAGAACCCTGACTGCTCTCAACACAGTACAATGCGTTCATATACTTCCAACTCGGTGTCCTTGAATGGTCCACGGGATTTCATTTTAATCCAATAATATCATTAAATGCTCCTGGGGGCTCCCTTCTTAAAGGAAGGTTTGAGCAAACCCTTTTGTTGAGGGAGGCGCTCTTTTGTAAGGCAAATGACCAGCCACCAATTTTGTTTTCGAAATCTTGGATTTCACACAGGCCGTTTCCTTACACGAGGGCCCACTTGAGGTGGGGGCTGCGCACTGGACACTCAGGCCTGGACAGGGATGAAGGCATCACGGACTGGCTGGAGAAATAAATCATTTTCAGTCCCTCGTGTCCTCTGTAATTATCTGTCCGAGAGCTGAGCATAAAGGCCTGACAAAGGACGCGGCGTTGGAGGGCCAGCCTATTTGAAGTTGATCTCAAAAGAAACCTATGAGATGTTTCGGGGGGCATTGCTGCAGGGGTTCTTAATTGTGGTAGAGCAGCATAATATTTATCACTTTACCCATTCCTACACGGACAATTCAGGGACATTAAGTAAATTAAAATTACAGTGTTGGGTAACATCATTACTTATCTATACCCAAGGCTTTCTCATGCTCCCCAAAAGCTCTGTGCCCTTTAGATAATTGGCTCTTCGTCCCCAGCTCTTCCCGGACCAAGCAGCCTCGCTCGCAGCCTTTTCCTCTAATAGGTAGAGAAGCCTCACACACCAATTCCTCTTTGGACTTTTTCCCTTTGCACAGCAAGAGGCTAGGATAGTTGCAGTGAGCGCTCTCCTCCCTCCCTCCCTGCCCCCCTCTCCTCTCTCTCTCTCTCTCTCTCTCTCTCTCTCTCTCTCTCTCTCACACACACACACACACACACACACACACACACACACACAGCTTTTTTCCCTTCTAGATTCTTCCCAGCACAGCCTCCCCACGCCTTTCCCGGCAGTGCCGTGCTGGCGGCCTGGCCCTGGCGTAGCCGGCACAGCCGTGCTCACTGGAGCACAGTGAAAGGGTTTAACCTTGCTGGAGGGTCTGCAGCCCCCAGAACAAAAGGAGGTCACCGGGGCTGAGTTTCTGCCCTAGCTGAGGAATGGTAGGAATGTTCTGACCCTGACGTCCGAGGAAGCAAGAACAGGCTGAGCTGGCGGCCCAAGCCCGCACATAGCCCTCCTGTTTCGGCAGTTATGTACCTGTGATGTAGGGCGCTAAGAGAGGTGGGGACGCAGGAAGAGACAGGCAGTCCTCCCTGGGCACCCTCAGACTCCATGCTATAGGATTTCCCATTGAGTTGCTGATGAAGGCAGAAGCAAGAAGATTGTCAAAAATGCCAGGCCAGCCTGAGCTGTGTAGTGAGAGCGGGCCCAACAGCCTGGAGTACACAGCAAGGTCTCAACAGCTGCCTCAAAAGGTGTAGGTGTGTGGGGGTATGTCCTGAGTTCAGATCCCCAGCACCCACGCATAAAGCCAAGCGTGACTGAGAGTCTGTAGTATCGGCCCTGTAGAGGCAGAGACAGGAGGACAGTTGGCGTTCACAGACCAAACTGATGGGCTCCAAGGTCAGGAAGACATCTCATCTCAAAAGGCGACAAGAAGATGCCTAAAGTCGACCTCTGGCCTCCAAGTACATGGACTTGTGCACACCTTCACACACACACACACATACACACACACACGTACAAAGGAGGATGGGGAAGCCCCCCACCCCCAAAGCAAAGGCTAGGGATGTAAAACCCAGTGGTCCAGTACTAGCCAGGCCCTGGACTCACTGTCCAATCCCAAAGAAACAAAGCACGCACACAGCTGAGCTACCTCCACCTCTGTAGGGTTTTCACTTCTGTGCCCACCGGCGGCCAACGGAGGCTCCCACAGGCCTCATGGCTTCCAGTTTGATTTTTCCTCTGCTCACAGCATTTGGACTCTCAGCTGGTGGCCTCCTGTCCCACCTTCACGGTCTAAGAGAGGCCCGTTCTCTACAGAACTATTTAGGGGGTCCTACAGTTCTGGGGTTCCACAGCACTGCTGGCCTGCCCCAGAGAAGCTACAGTTCAGAGACAGCAAGCCTTGGATTTCAGAAGTGGGGTGGCTTGACAGTAGCCTGGGTTCCTGCTGAGCAAGACCACATGACGCACTCCCCCAGCTCTGAGAAGTTGTTGGGGGAGAAGAGTGGAAGTGGGGCCTTCTGACACCTGAAATGCTTTTCAAGATTGTGTGTGTGTATGTGTGTGTGTGTGTGTGTGTGTGTGTGTAAGGAGGCCAGAAGAGGGTGTCAGAGTACAAGGACTTGTGAGTCTCCTGACATAGGTGCTGGGAACCCAGCTCAGGTCCTCTGAAAGAGCAGCAAGTGTTCTTAATTGCTAAGGCACTCTACGGCCCCTGTGATCCATCCCTCCTCCCTCTTTCTTCAGTGTGCAGATGTCAGTCCCACTAATGCTAATAAGGTTCTTTGCGGTTGGAACCAGCGCATCCACTCAGGGCTTCTGGAAGTCGCTAAGGGGTACCAGCTGTCTCAGACCCATGTGTAGGTTAATTAAGGGTAAGTTAATTTATTCCAACCACGCTAAGTTTTGGTCCCTGAGCATGACACCAGGTGGGTGACTGAGGCACGGGAGAAGTCCCACTGCTTCCCAGGTTTCCAATGGTTTAGAGACAGGCTAGCCATGTAGCCCCGGCTGGCCTCGAACTCACAGAGATCCGCCTGCCTCTGTCCCCTGAGTGCTGGGATTAAAGACATGCGCCACCACCCGCCTGGTTCCGTCTGAGTTTTCTTGTGTTCCATATTGGTCACTAACAATCCGTCCCTACCTCTAGGTTAGATTCACCCCATAAGCTGCACACACATGAAGATACTGTACTCAGCTTTAGTCGGTTAGGGCCCCATACAATCCCACAGCCTGTGCTGGGCTTACAGGCGTGCGCCACCACCACCTGGCCCTCTACTCTTTAAAAAGACTATATTTAGTTAGTTAGTTAGTTAGACTCTTTGAGGGTCTCACTCTATAGCCATGGAACAAGGACATGGTCAACAAGACAAAACAACAGCCTATAGAATGGGGAAAAAAAATCTTCACTAACCCCACATCAGACAGAGGTCTGATCTCCAAAATATACAAAGAACTCAAGAAATTGGACACCAAAAGAACACATAATCCAATAAAAAAAATGGAGTACAGACCTAAACAGAGAACTCGCAACAGAGGAATCTAAAATGGCTGAAAGACACTTAAGGAAATGTTCAACATCCTTAGTCCTCAGAGAAATGCAAATCAAAACAACTCTGAGATTCCATCTTACACCTGTAAGAATGGCCAAAGTCAAAAACACTGGTGACAACTTATACTGGAGAGGTTGTGGAGAAAAGGGAACACTTCTGCATTGCTGGTGGAAATGCATGCTGGTACAACCCCTTTGGATGTCAGTGTGGCAATTTCTCAGAAAATTAGGAAATAACCTTCCTCAGGACCCAGTAATACCACTTTTGGGTTTATATCCAAAGGATGCACAATCATGCTACAAGGACATGTGCTCAACTATGTTCATAGCAGCTTTGTTTGTCATAGACAGAACCTGGAAACAAAATGCCCCTCAACCAAAGAATGGATAAAGAAAATGTGGTACATTTACACAATGGAGTACTACACAGCAGAAAAAAATAACGACAGCTTGAATTTTGCAGGAAAATGGATGGAGCTAGAAAACATTATTTTGAGTGAGGTAACCCAGACACAGAAAGACAATTATCACATGTACTCACTCATAGGTGGTTTTTAAACATAAAGCAAAGAAAGTCAGCCTACAAACCACAATCCCAGAGAATTTAGACAACAATGTGGACACTAAGAGAGACTTACATAGATCTAATCTACATGGGAAGTAGAAAGTAGAAAAAGACAAGATCTCCTGAGTAAATTGGGAGCATCGGGACCTTGGGGGAGGGTTGAAGGGGGGAGGGGAGAGGCAGGGAGGGGAGCAGAGAAAAATGTAGAGCTCAATAAATATCAATAAAAAAAAGATTGGCCTTCTCCCCTACATCCCTTTCTGTCAGGATGCCTTTATCACAGTGACAGAAATGGGACGGAAGCAAAAGCATCCTTGGAAACGATTAAGTGATGCCTACACATTTCCGTCTTTGGTTTCCACCCAACTCAAAATGCATTGGATTTCTCTTTGTATTCTCCCTTGACCCATAGTTATTTAGAAGCAAAGTTCCCAAATATTTGGTGATTTTCCAAGGATCTTTATTATTAGCTTCTAATTTAATTCCATTGTGGTGAGAAAACTTTATTACTTGAACTGTTTTCAATATGCTGAGCCTTGCCTTATTGTAAGAAGATGGCCTATTTTGGTAACTGTTCTCTGGGAATCTGAAAGAGTATTTGCCTTCTGCTGCTGTTGGGTGGAACAAGCCATGCGGTCACATAGGTCAGGTTGGTGGCATGCTCGAGTCTCCCATAGCCTTGCTCATTTCTATAAAAGTAATCAAGGCACACGGAGCCGTTACCACGATGGCCACATTTGCAGTCTCACCCGTTTTGGCCTCATACTTCGAAGTTCTGTTATTAGGTGCATGTGCTTTTAGAATTTGGATGAGTTTGAGGATGCGGCCTGGGTGGTACCCGCGCGGGCCAAGCTCGCACAGAGCTGTGTGTTTGACCAGTACCGCTCGAGCAGGGCAAGAGGGTGATGCCTGCGATCTCAGCATCTGGGAGGTGCGCACAAGCAGGGCCATATTCCTACTCACAGGCTGAGCTGGAAGCCAGGCTGGCTACATGAGACCCATCTCAAAAATAAGCAAACTGCAAAGTATTTCTAGTGAATTGGCCATCATTATGAAAGAATTTTTTTCCTTTCTTTTCTTTTTTTGTTTGTTTTTGATAGGGTTTCTCTGTGTAACCCTGGCTGTCCTGGAACTCACTGTGAGACCAGGCTGGCCTCGAACTCAGAGATCTGCCTTCCTGTTTCCTAAGTATTTTCTTAACATATAACACCCTTTGCTCTGAAATCTTTGATAATAAAGTCATTTCTGTGTCTAAGGAAGCCTGCCCCTGCTTCATTCCCAGGTCAGATGGGGACACGAATACAGGTGGTGTGGCCCCCAGCTCCGGCTTCCTGTGATGAGGGCTGCCAGGGGAGACAGGAGGACAGCATGTGGGAGTTGGTTCTCTCCTCCATTGTGTGGGTCCTGGGAATAAACACAGCCAGGCTCAGGACTTTTACCACAGTGCTGTCCTCGCCCTAGCCTTAGATTTTATCTTCTCTGTGTCTTGTTCTTTAATGAGCCCTTTGGTTTTTCTTCTCCAACCTGAAACTTATAGAGTTTTATGGTCTGGAACTCGCGATGTAGGCTAGGCTGGCTGACCAAGGAGCCCAGGGATCTGCCAGGTTATGAGCCTCCCTGACCTTCTCTTCTGTGAATTCCTCACACTGTGTAAAGCACTGGACTGAGCCGTTTCCCTTCTTTTCCAACAGGAATTCTCACTGCACAGGCCAGCCTTCAGTTCCTGAGCCTCCTTAACAGTGGGACCACAGGTACATGCTGCTGGGCGTGGCATGACCTAACAGCAGGGCAGCACATACGTGTTGATGGGCATTGCATTACCTAATAGCGGGGCTGCACTTACGTGCTGCTTGGCGTGGCATGACCTAATAGTGGGGCCGCACATGTGTGCTGCTGGGCGTGGCATGACCTAATAGAAAAATAAGAGTTTTTCACTTATGTATCTGTGTGTGTGCCTTTGAGTGCAGGTATCCAAGGAGGCCAGAAGAGGGCGTCAGTTCCTCTGGGGCTGGAGTTATCATTTGTAAGCTGCCCAGTTTGTTTACTGGGGACCAAGCTTGGGTGCTATACAAAAGTAGCAACACCCTTCACCACTGCACCCTTGCTCCAGACTCCACATCAGATATCTAGATATATAACTGTTGATCTATATAACGATATACATAGCACATGTATCTTATCGCTATTGCCTTCCCCATTTTACATACAGGAATCTTCCTACAATATGGATTCATTCCTCCTGACCTTTTGGCTTTTATTGTTATACTTTTTACATATACATGTTTTAAACCACACAATGCAGCATGAATTTTTGGTTTAGTAGTCAATTATCTTTGAAAAAAGATATAAATCATTGCTTAAAATCCCGTGGTTTTGCCCTTGTTCTTTTGAGCTGAGACGCCGTCCATCTGGCATGGTTTCTCTCTGTCTGGGGAACTTTTAACAATTTTCTACAGTGCAGTGATGCTGCTGATAGGTTCTTCCAGCTTTTGTGTCTGAAAAGATCTTTATTATACTTTTATTCTTAAAGATTTCTTTCTTACATTTTTATTTATTTTGCCTGTGTGCAGCAAGTTTGTGCATGATCACTGGCCTATGTGTGCATGCATGCAAGTGTGTGCTGTGTGCACGAGTGTGTGCAAGGGTGTGCATGTGTGTGTTATGTGTATGCAGGTGAATGTGTATGTGGGCAAGTGTATGTATATGCGTGGGCATGTGTGTGCATGTGTGTGTATGCTTGCGAGTGTGTGTGCATGTATGTGCGCATGAAAGTGTGCATGCTTGCTGGCCTGTGTGTGCATAAGTGTGAGTATATGTGCATATGCAAGTGTGTGCATGCATGCAACAGTGTGCATGTTCACTGGCCTGTGTGCATGTGTGCATGCATGCATGTGTGTGCGTGAGTGTGTGTTCATGTGTGTCAGATGACATCTTGTAGAAGTCCTCTGTCCCTCTGTCATGCGGGTCCCAGGGATTGAGTTCAGGTTGTCAAGCTTGGCAGCAAGCTCCCTTTACCAATGAGCCATCCCCTATTCTACATGATATTTTGCAGGATTTAGATCTACAGTTCATTAATGAGTATGGCGGCACACAGTCATTAAGAGATCATTAAGAGATAGGAGGCCGCCGGGCGGTGGTGGCGCACGCCTTTAATCCCAGCACTCGGGAGGCAGAGGCAGGCGAATCCCTGTGAGTTCGAGGCCAGCCTGGTCTACAAGAGCTAGTTCCAGGACAGGCACCAAAAACTACAGAGAAACCCTGTCTCGAAAAAAAAAAAAAAAAGAGATAGGAGGCCAATGCAAGGTTTTTAATTCAAACTAGGATGGAGCAATGGTGGGCATGTTTTATTTCCCACCTCCCAGAGAGTCTTTTTCGTTGCTGGTAAATTCTAGAAAACTGTGCTTTCTTTATTCCCACCCTTCCTCCTTTCCTTCCTCCATCATATCCTTTTCTTTCTAAAAACATTATCTTATTTTTATTTATGTGTATGTTACTTCTCTTGTCTGTACACGTCTGTACATGAGTGCAGTGCCAGAAGAGGCCAGAAGAGGGCATCAGATACCCAGGAACTGGAGTTACAGAGCCTTGTGAGCTGCCTTGTTGGTGCTGGGAACTGAACTCCTGTCCTCTGGAAGAGCAACTAGTGCTCTTAACTGCTGAGCCGCCTCTCCAGCCCCCTCCTTTCCCCCTTCCTTCCTTGACCACCCTCCTTTCCCCTCCCTCCCACTCGTCATAGGAGAATAAACACAGTCACCAGTGCTCCACTTCAGCTGGAAGAAAAAAAAAATCTATTTCTTTGCAAATTCTTTCTTATCTTTGTAGAAAGCAGAGCAAAACTAGGCCTATGGCTGGCGCATTTGCTGAATGTTTCTGGAATCAAATCATCTCCGTCAGTCGTGTGATATTGAATCAGAAACCTGCCTGCCTCTGCCTCCGAGTGCTGGGATTAAAGGCGTGTCACTGCTCCCCAGCAAAGGTAATTTCTTAAGAGTTAACAATAAATTCTTATGTTTCTCATTCAAATGAAAACTAAATTTTACTTGTGAAATTGCATGGAGCTAGGCGTACGTGTGTGTGTGTGTGTGTGTGTGTGTGTGTGTGTGTGTGTGTGTAACATGCTCTATAGAGATGTTTTCAGGTCTGGAGAGATGGCTCAGCTGTTAAAACTGGGCTCACAAACAAAAAGATTAGGAATGTTTTCTAATTATTTCTTGCAGGTCTGACTTCATTTTCTTTTCTTTTGGGACAACGTTCTCATGTAGCCCACACTGGCCTCGAACTTGATATATAGCTGAGGATGCCCTCGAATTCCTAATCCCCCTGCCTCTGTTTCCAAAGTGCTGGAACTGAAGTGTGAGCCACCAAACCCCACACCTGCGGGTGCTCCGGGAGAGCTCAGGGTTTGGTGCCCGCTAGCGTTCTAGCTAGCTTCCCCGTTGCTGTGGCGAACACTGAAGAGAGTCAGCGTCGGGAGAAAGGGTTCATCTCATCATCTTCCAGCTCCCGGGCCGCCATCACTCACTGAGGGCTTCAGGACCAGAGCTGAAGCAGGAACCATGGAGGTGCGCTGCCCGCTGGCTCGCTCTGCACCTTTCTCATACAGCTTTGGTCAGGGATTGTACCACTCACAGTGGCCTGGGTCCTCCTACGTCAATTAGCAATTAAGAAAGTGCCCCACTGGGGGATGCTCAGTGGTTGAGAACAATTATTCCTCTTGAGTGGGCACTTTGGGTGCTCACAACCACCTGTAGTTCTGGGGGACTGGACACCACCTTCTGGCCTCTGCAGGGCCTCTCATGTACACACACACACACGTAGACAAAACACTTATATATATTTTTTTGTTGTTGGTTATTTGTCTTATTTAGTTTTTCGAGACAGGATATCTCTGTGTAATAGCCATTGCTGTCCTGGAACTAGCTCTTATAGACCAGACTGGCCTCAAACTCATAGAGATCCGCCTGTCTCTGCCTCCCAAGTGCTGGGATTAAAGGTGTGCACCGCCACAGTCCGGCTTAAACAAATATTTAAAGAAAAGCAAGCAGGCAAAGAAAACATCTCCATAGCTGAATCTGCCGGAGGCGATTCCTCAGCTAGGGTTCCTCTTCCTAGGTAACCCTGGCTTGTGTCCCGTTGGCAAGCACTCGCCCTCCAGCTGAGCGCCGTCCCTGGCCCTTCAACTGTTTTCTAAAGTATAGAACATGACAAGCTAGCAAGAGCACACCAGCAGAAGGAACCACATTAGTGTCACTGAGCTCAGTACGTATTCCAAGAATGGCTTAAGAGATATTACGGAAAGTGCCTGCCCTAGAAGTAGGGGACCCCAAGCTCAGCTCTCCAGCACCCCCAGGAGACAAGTGTGGGTGCACACCTTTAACCCCTGCCCTGGTGTGGTGGCAGGAAAGAGATGGGCATGATCCCCAGAGTCACTGGCCAGTCACACCCACAGGTGTGTGCTCTGTTTGCTCAGTGAGCTCTGTTCAAATTGACGCCTCTCTCTCCAAGAAAGGCCAGCTTCTTCACGTGAAGGCCTCAGACTCTGACTCCCTCCTTCTTCTTGTAGTGTCTGGGGCCTTCCTTAAGCTCCTGACCCTGTCTGATGAGGAATCCTGCACATCCCTTTGAGGTCTGTGAGGAACGGGACTCAATGACACAGGGTTTACTCTGGAAAGGGCCAGCGGAAGGGGCCATGGAAGGGAGGAACCGGAGTCCAGGGTCCACTTACAAGCCAGGGGCCGTGACAGGGCAGAAAAGGCGATGGGGGAGGGGAGGGGAAAGTTTCCTTTTCTGGTCGGCAGTTGACTGTGGCTGGGGAAAAGTTAAAGAATGCCAGGCAATGATAAGCATCTCTCGTGGTCAGTCATTACCTGGGGTCAATAGGGCAGGGAGGGGAGAATCTAGAAAATTAGGCACTTTAGTGTTGGGAACCAAACTACTTTAGTTTTGGGGCTTGTCACTGTTTAACCAAAATGGAGACACTTTTCAAAATGGCTAACAACCTGCCAAGCCCAGCTCAAGCCTCGCTCTTTTCAGGAAGCCATCTCTTCACACAGCCGCCTGTTCTTTCTGCAGCCTCCGTGGCCGCACCCCTTCACCAGGTCATTACCACCTTCAGAAGCGAGGCCTCTAGTCACCCCAGAAAGAAATAGTTCTACCTCAGTTCAGATGAGTGAGCCAACGCGTTTGCAGGAGCAGGGTGACCCCCAAACAGCTTCTTCACAGGAAAGCCCCACCCCCGAGCATGGCTGATCGCCTGAGCTGCAGGCATAGTTAACCTCTCTCATCCGCTCAGGCACCCGAGACCACAGGCCGCTGGGAAGGACAGGACAGGTGTGCAGAAGAGAAGGAACGGCAGGAATCTCAGGGGACCCTGGGACTCTCCGACTCCCTCCTTCAACAGGGAGCTCAACAAGCTGATCCTACTGGGGTCTCACGCTGGTAATCATGGCTGCTCTGACTGAGATGGTGACGGCCAGCGAGGCTGCGGTGAACATACACCAAACCCTGAGTTCAGTCCCTGGCTTGTACATGCTTGTAAGGTGTAGCACTGAAGGTAGAGGATCAGGAGTTCAAGGTCATCCTCAGCTACATAGCAAGTTCAATGCCACCTGGGCTATAAGAGACTCTGGCAAAAAAAAAAAAAAAGAAGACCAGAGGATGGCTTTCTCTACTCCTTGCTAATTCTTTTTTCTTTCACTCATTCTTTCTCTCCTCCTCCTCCTCTTCCTCCTCCTCCTCCTCCTTAATTTTTCAAGACAGGGTTTCTTAGTGTAACAGCCCTGGCTGTCCTGGAACTAGTTCTGTAGATCAAGCTGGTCTCGAACTCACAGAGATCTGCCTCTGCCTCCCCAGTGCTGGGATTAAAGGTGTGCGCCACCACTGCCTGGCACTCCTTGCCAGTTCTAAAGGGTACTGTAATGTCATTATCCCAGTTTCCAGAGAAGAAATTCGAGGCCCAGAAGACAACTAGGTCGCTTGCTCAGAAGAGCAGGCAAAGCCAAAATTCGAGTTCAGGCATGCTGGTTCCTGGGCCACAGCCCTGGGCTGTGATGCTCAGTGCCCCTAGGGCTAGCAAGTGCTCTGCTACCAGCGTTGGCCAAATAAAAACATGGAGAAGTGGCCTATGAGGAGAGGACTCCCGGAGCTTGCCCTGTGGCTGTCTAGCGGTTGATGTGTGGCCCACGAAGAAAACACCCCTCTCCGGCTTTCCTCCTTGGCAGCGTAAACTGAGAGCAAGTTGGGGCGATTCTCTTCCTAACCCACACTCCTAGACTCCCGGGAGAGCAGGAAGAAGCAGAACCGGAAGAGCTGAGGAGCAGTATCCCCCTAGCTCACGGGCTCCTGAGCCCACACCTCCTAAGGCTCAGCGGGCCGGATGTTCCTGGAGCTTGCCGGAATCTGGCCCGATTTGCAGAGATAAAAATCAACCTGACCCTTAATTCCCCAAATTAATTTATGGGCTTGCCTCTTGGGTGCCGAGGCACGTCTGGCCACCTGAAATCTGGTAATTATTTATATAAACACGGCATCCCGCCTTGGTGGATTATAATTGGCTGGCACGGCACTGGAGACTTTTTGGAAAACTCCGGATCTCTAAAATCTTCCTCGTGGCTCACGGACAGTGTTAACCAAACCAAAATATATAGTCGCCTTCAGCAGGTCCGGGCAAACTTATGCCCAACATCACTACGATTTTGGAGGTCTCAGTGGACACAGGAAAGAACTATCCCAGTCATCTGGGCTGCAGCCACCGTAGAGAGGACACAAGGTTGTGGGTGGGGGTGGGCGTGGAGACCCCCGTGGGACCCAGCGTCGGCTGGAAGCTGAGTTTAACGCCCTGCTGAGAATTAAACAGGATTAGGAACTCTCCGCTGTTTGGGGCGGGGGGCTGGCACGGGGTGAGGGGAGACGCGGGTGAGGATTTCCCTCCAGGAGGGCTGAGCTGTGCCACAGCGCAGGAGGAGGATTAGGGGCCAGAAACGAAGCTGACTGAGCTCCCAGAAGACCACGGGGTGGGGGGGTGGGGGGGGATGAGCCTGCACCTTTAAATAACATTAATTTCTGAAAGGCCCAAGTTGTTTCCCTAAATTGCTGCCCGGAACCTCTGGCTTTCATCTGTTTTTATGGTACCTCTTTAGGCTGTAGGCAGGAGCTGCCGCCAGGCGACAACCAGCATCAGTGACCCTTCTTCAGCCCCAGTACAGCCCGGGAGGAATCATTTCCTGCAGGAGGAAAAAAAAATTTTTTTTTCTAAGAATCAAGATATTTTTGAAAAATAAAAATCAATGTGCAGCAGAAATAGCCGCACACCCACACCCCCAGGAGAACACGTCTCACGGCCCTAACACAGCTGGGACCTCATTTTCTTGGTGGAGGGAGAGGGGACAAGCCACTTAACCTCAGTTTCCCCATCCGTAAAATGGGGTTAATCATGCTCCCCTGTTTCAGGAGCCCTGGTAGGTTTTAATTGGGTAATGGTTGTGGCGCCCTTTGATGTAGTAACTTTTATTAACTTGCGAGGGATCCCCTGGGGCCAGAAAAAGCAGTTAAACCAGAGAGAGAGAGAAAAAAGGGTTTGAAGGGCAAGCCAGGCTCCTGCACTGAGCGGTTCCAGCTCCACTCCAGACGTGCAGGGGACATGCAGGGGACGGGCAGGGGATGCGCTGGGTCCTCTCAGCATGCAGCAGGCAGCTGCACGAAGTCGGGGCTGTTCTTTAAGACACTGTCTGAGTGCGGCCCCAGAAGCCTCTGCTGTCAGGTGTGGAGGGGAAGACCAACCTGAAGCCTTGCTCCCAAGCCCCCATCCTCCCTTCATCCCACTGAGGTTCTTTGCCAAGACCAAGGTCCTTGGAATCGAGTTTAGGAAAGTTCCAGCCTCATTCTCTGAAAAATTAACAGAGTGCCCTCGAGGGCTGGCATTCAACCGAGGCTTACAACCAGAGAAAGACTTGGGAGACAGCATCCACACAGGCTGCCAAACGAGAGCTCTGCTCTATCCTCCTGACCACAAAGACAAATATAGAACACTGTGCCTCGGTTTCCTGTCCCTAAAAATGATTCTGATCTCATGTTCCCCCCCCCCCCCCCCGGAGATAAGGTTTCTCTAGGTAGCCTTGGCTGTCCTAGAACTGTCTCTGTAGACCAGGCTAGCCTCAGACTCAGAGATCTGCCTGCTTCTGCCTACTGAGTGCTGGGATTAAAGGTGTGCACCACCACTGCCAGACTCTAATCTAACATTCTTACCTTAAAGGCTCAACTAAGATTTGGAGGGGCTGAAGTGATGCTCATTGGTAGGTACTTACCGCACACGAGGCCCTGGACTCAACGCATTCAAACCTGATTTCTCAAAATGCTGGTATTTCAGTGACTGTTCTCCAGGTCAGTTCACGTTGCCCGAGTCCCTACTCTTTCTTCCTCAGTTAAAAAAAAAAAATGTGTGTGTGTCTGTGTGTCTGTGTGCGTGTGTGGTCAGCAGTCAGCCTTCAGGAGTTTATTCTCTCCTTGTACCACGTAGGGACCTGCAGTCAGACTCTGGTCATCAGACATGGTAGCAAGCGCCTTTACCCTGTGTCACAGAGATCCTCTCCAGTGCTGGGATTAAAGGTGTGCGCCACCACACTAAGCCCAGCACTCCCCCTTTGTAATTTAATTCACTTTTCTTTCACTTTTATTCACTTGGTGCTGAGGATGGAACCCAAGACCTTCTGTGTGCTAAGCAGGTGCCGTTCTGTGAGCCCCACCATGGACCTTTCTCGATTGACTCCCCCTCCTTGTTGAGGGCCCAGCTACACAAGCCCAGCCCAGCAGGATGAAGAACTTGTCTCACTATGCCAAGGACTGTGCCAGGGACTCCGGTGCCACAGTCTGTGCCACCCTTCTAATCCCAGACGAACTGAAAGAGTTTAATTGCCCTTCAGGTCCTCAGATGGCTGCAAAGTGCTATTTAAAATTCCTACATAGCCCGGGCGGCCGTGGCGCACACCTTTAATCCCAGCACTTGGAAGGCAGAGTAGGCTGATCTCTGTGAGTTCGAGGCCAGCCTGCTCTACAGAGTGAGTTCCAGGACACCCAGGGCAATTACACAGAGAAACCCTGTCTCAAAAAACCAAGACCAACCAACCAAACCAACCATAAGCAGCAGCGTCCGAGCCCAATGAGCCATGCACAGTTTGTTCTCTCTCCTCCTGAGTGGGTTTCCTCAGCCCAGGCTGTCCTCAAACCTTGTCAGGATGAACTTGGGTAACCTTGAATCTCAGATCCTTCTTCTCCCAAGATCTGGGATTAGAGGTTTGAGCCACTCACCTGGGCAAGCACTCTACTGAGAACATCTGGTGATCTTGCTTCCGCCTCCTCTAACCTGGGACCAGATTCTCTGCCTGTTTCCTATCGGAGCTGTGATGCTGAGAGTCTATTCTTGACCCTAGTCTGGGACGAGCTTACACACACCTGACACATGTTAGCTTCCAAACAGCAACCAAATGCTGTTGGTGCGTGTTTAACCACACTGCCTCCTACAGTGGGCCTGCCATACCCTCAGAGTCAAACGTTACTTCTGTCGGGCTGGCTAAGCCTTGCCATGATCGGCAAGTTCAAGCAATTTAAGGCTGGAGAGACGCCCCAGCAATCAGAAGCATTTGCCGCTCTTCCAGAGGACATGAGTTCGGTTCTCAGCACCCACCTGTTTTCACTCCCGCTCCAGTGAAGCTGGTGCCCTCTTCTGGCCTCCAAGGGTCCCTGCACACATGTGATATACACACACTCAGAAAGGTAGTGATATTTCATTTGTATTTTAATAAATAAAGCTTGCCCAAAGTTCAGAGAGCAGAACAGCCACACTGATCAGCCTTACAGAGCAGGCAGTGGTGACACACACCTTTAATCCCAGCCCCAGAGAGGACATAAGATAGGAGGAGGCAGCTCTCACAGTCTCATTTCAGACTGAGGCAGAGGAAAGAGACAGTGCCAGGCTGTTTCGCTTTTCTGACCTTCAGGTTGAACCCTAATTTCTGTCTCTGGATTTTTATTAATCATGCTACACATTTACACACATAAATCTGAAAAAAAAAACTAATTTCAAACACTTCTGTAAGCAGTGCTAGCACATCTTTAATCCCAGCACACGGACCTCTGAGTTCAAGGCCAGCTTGGTTTACAGAGTGAGTTCCAGGACAGGCAGGGACACACAGAGAAACTCTGTCTCAGAAGAACAAAAACAAACAAAAACAAAAAGACGGCTGTGGAGCTGGGGGCTCAGGAAATGCTTGTCTAGCGCCCCCAGCCTTGAGCTGGAGCACAGCACTGCACATTTGTCACGGAGGGAGCATGGGGCCAGCCTGGGCTGCATGAAACCTCGACAACAGACAACAATGGGACCAGACTGTCTTCCCGTAGTTCACTAAGCGGCATGGTACTATCTGTCTACCTGTCTCTGCTTATTTTGGTTTTTGGGGACAGGGTCTCTATATAACCCTGACTGTCCTGAAATTCAGTATGTAGAGCCGGCAGGCCTGGAGCCCACAGATCCCCTCACATCCGCTGGGATTAAAGGCGTGCGCCACCTCCCCAGCTTTATTTTGGTAAAGAAAACTCCCTGCTGCTAGAAGAAATAAAGTCATATTAGTTAGACAGCTATTTTGTCTACACAATGTCCCGATGCCCAGCCAAGTCATCGCTGGGACAGCCCCTTGTAGACAGTTGATCATCACTGCGGGGACTGGTGCGTGTATGCGGGGACCATTTCTTTAGGGACTGATGGTTTTCAAACCACCTTTGACAGACTCAGATAATGAAGGCAATCTTCTCGAGACAGATCTCAACCTGACTTTTACAGCGTGGGGGGAGGAAATTTACATAGGGAAGAAATGAGAAACAATGGTTAAATCAAAGCCGCCCTTGGCAGCCTCTGCCCCCCTCGCCCCATCTGAGGGCAGCCCTGCTTCAGTTCCGCTGAGCTCTGCTGCCTACTCCAGTGGGCCAGAGCCCACACCCTATAAATCGTCTCTGCCCTTGCGCAGAAGTTGCTGACTATACGTGTTTTGGGGCCCGGCATTAATTCCCTCATCCTTGGCTGGTGACGTGAAGATTTGTAACTGATAGAATATGGTTTTAATGTGTTTCCTTCAGGTTACTATTAAAAACATGCGATTTATCTGAACTTGCAAAAGTTTCCATTTTAGAGAGGGAGAGGTGGGGAGGGGTGGGGAGGGATGGGGAAGGATAGAAGAGGGCTGGGGAGGGCTGGGGAGAGAGTATGGGAGTGTATTACAGGAACAATTTCTCAGCATCCAATGGGCCGGGAAGCTGAGTGGTCCCGGGAACACAGTCTGGTCTTTCTCTCGCTCCACCTTAGCTTTCCTGGGTATGAAATAAGGATAAATATTTGTCTACAAGAGGCGGCAGTTGTAAGGATTAATTGGTTGGTGCTTCAGGAACCCTTTGAAGATGAAAGACCTTCTTTGCAGATGCTAAGTAAACTCAGAACGTGTCTGGCTTTAATGAGCCAGGTGAAGCCAGAAAGGACGGCTGGAGATTAACTGTGCCTAGCCCAGCGCCTGCCTGCAAGGACCCCGACTGAGGTCTGGGCGGAGCTCCCTCGGCTCCATCCATCCTGGCTCCTGGCACATCATCTGGTAATGATGTCCATGCACAAGGAACCGAGCTGGACTGGAAGGTTGAAGAACCCAGACCTCCTCCAGGCATTCCTGTCACCAGTGAGTCTAACCCAGGCCTGGGCAGGTCACAGTTCCCCGTTTGCCAGTGGTCTTTGTCATAGCCATCCAGGGCTGGGTAGGGTTGTGTTGAATTTGCATCCTACGCACAGCTAACAGCAATGGTGCCTTATCAGACCATAGGTTCTAAGTCTTCTTTGTGTGTTTTTCATGCATGAGTGTGGGTTTGTGTGTATACGTATGTGTGCATGTGTAGGTCAGAGGTTAATAATAGGTTTCTCTCTCCAACTTAAAAAAAAAGATTTGATTTTGTATATAAATGTTTGCCTGTGTATACATGTATCACCTGCATGCCTGGTGCCAGCAGAGGCCAGAAGAGGGCATCAGATCCCCTGCAGTTGGAGTCACAGACAGTTGTGATGCACACTCCATGCCCCACGTGGATGCTGGGCACTGAACCTGGGTCCTCTCCAAGAGCAGCTGGTGCTCTCGGTCCCTGAGGTCCAGCCCTCCATCTGATTTTTTGAGACAGTCTCTCCCTAAACTTGAAGTTCTCATATTCAGCAACATTAGGTGGCTTCCAGCTCCCGGGAGCCCTGGTTTTCACCTCCCTCTGTTATAATTGCAGGCACGTGCCACCACGCTCAACTCCTGACATGTCTTCCGGGGATCTGAACTCAGGTCTTGGTGTTTGCACGGCAAGCCCTTACCCACGGAGCCACCTACCCAGTTCCAGCTTCCTTCCCACTCCTGAGGCCACTGATCTCTCACACCAGACCCCCTACAGAAGGACTCCAAGTCACACAGCTGAGACACCGATTGCTCAGAAGCTTGACCCGAGCCCCGGTGGGTGAGTGAGGTGCAATTGCAGCCCTTGGCCAGCACTCACGGCTGTGGGAGCATGCCAGCTCTCCACACACCGCACCAGGGACAGGTTTGGGTAGGAAGCAAGACGTGAGTCTGGGCCGGCTGGAGGCGGCTGCGTCAGGATATGTGATACTTTGTTAGAAGTGTCTCGTGCCAAACCCTGGATCATAGAGGAAGTCTGAAAGGAAAGGTTGTCGCACAAGAACCCTGGGGCGCTGCCGCGGCTTAGGGGTGCCTCTTGGAGGATGTGGCCTGCGCTGTTGGCACGTCAGGCAGTCAGCAGCCCAGACACTCAATGAATGAACTATGTTAGGACTGTGGCCCAAGCAGCTTTAGCTTGGAAGTCTCCTGAGGAGCCAGAGGGGAAAACTAAGGTCTCAGAGGACAGCCTCAAACCGGCATGATGGCGCACGTGTCCCATCTTGGCTCTTGAGAGTCTGAGGCAGGAGAACCACGGCTCAAGTCTGTCCTTGGCAGCATACCAGGTTGGAGGCCAGACTAAAGTACATAAGACCCTGTCTCAAACAAATGGAAAAAAAAAAAAGCCACCAAATTTGGCCCTCCTCCCCTCAGAACCATGACATCATACCAGCTAAATGTGGGCTGGGGAAGCCCCTGGTCGGGACAGAAATATCTTTAGCCACTGCTGTCCATGATGGGAAGGAAATGGAACTCTGTTTAAATGCCATGTTGTTTTGAGAAGTCTAACGTGAAAGTCCCTATTTAGAAACTTGTGGACTCTGCCTTGAAAGTGGTTGAAGTTTCCACACCCTCGTGTTGACTAAGGCCTTGAAAAACCAACTTCCTGCTCAACTACTGATTCAAATCACCTGGGAGTGAAAGCCGGGCCTCACAGTCCCAGAGCTGTGCACGGAGGGCCTTCGCCAAGAAAAATCCTGGGGCTGAGTGTATCAAAGGACAAAGAGACCCCAAGCCTGAGCGGGCTGAGCCATCCAGAAGGGAAGCCGGGCTTTGGGAGGATACTTGGGCACAGCTTCTCTGGGCCCTTCTTAGATACTGGAGAAGTGAGAAGAGCCAGGCGGGCCATATGGAGCCTGCTCTCATTCAGTACCCGCTAAACACCACCCACTGAATCTTCAGTTCAGCCAGGACAAGCATATGTTTGTGGCTGTCACAACGTCTGTGTTCTCAAGGCAGAAACGGGATCCGTGGGTCTTAGCAGGGCACCCTTTGTCCCAGCTTACCTCAGGCTTTGATTTATGCTGTTGATCTACAGTGATAAATAATATCTTTGGGACTGGGAAGAGGCTTTGTGAGCAAAGACCTCGCCGCTAAAGAATGACCTCATTGGAATTCCCAGTGCACACACACATGTGTACACACACACATACACACACACACACACACACACACACACACTCAGTACAGTAATGTGGACCTGTAACTCCAGGACTCAGAGATCCATAGGCCCAGCCAACCGACCTAGGCAGTCAGTTGGCTCCAGCTTTAGTTAGAGACACTGCTTCAAAAATAGGAAGACTCGATTGTCACATAAATTCCTTCCCTGTAGGAGCTGTACCACACCCACCTCCCAGGTCCTAAGAAAAACCAAGGTGTGAGTCCCCCAAAGCCCACCCTGAGGAAGCAATGAGTTCATTAGACAGACTCACAGAGCGTGGATGACCTTAGAGTAACCACAGGTCTACGCCCAGAGCGGAAGATGATGATCTCCCCCAAGGCTGTGTAGACGGAGCCACCTCCTCTCCCTTCCTCACCTATACCCACAGCCCTTCCCAAAGCCCCCAGACCACGTGCGATTAGGGCCGCTCTGCTTACAGCTGGCTGGGTACTCCGCAGAACCCGTGGCTCTCCCCGCTCCCTCCTCCCAAGAAGGAACAGCAAGAGTTCAGAGGCCAGCTGTCACGGTCTTTGGCCAAGACGCCTGCAGATGGCCCGTGTGGCTCAGAGGACAGAACGTGGAGCTCAGAAGCCACCAGCGTCCTACACTTGCACACACATGCACGGGCTGGTGTACGCCACCCACCCCTCATAAAGCTGGCATTCCCCGCCTTCCCTCACAGTGCAGCCGTGTGAAATAGGAATTACGTGTTCACGGTGAAGACAGCTGCTTGTAAGCAACAGGGCTGAAATTCAAGTTTGGGTATTTTTCACCACTGTTAGTGGATCCCATGAGTTAGGCATGTGGCTCAGTGGCAGAGCACTTGCCTGGCATCCAGGAGGTCCTGGGTTTGATCCCAAGTGACACCAAAGCATGACAAAATGACTGGGGGCGGTGGGGCTTGTCGCAATAACAAAGACGTTAAGGAGAGCTGGTGGTGGTGGCAGGCTAGCCCGTCAGAGGTCGAGGTAGAAGAGTCATAAGTTCTAGGCTAACCTGGGCTACAAAATGAGACCCTGCCTGAAAACAAAACAAGCAAACAAGCAAAAGAGTTAAGGAGCACAAACTGCAAAGCCCCTCAGCTCTTTGGATGCTGAGGCCTGCCCCCTCCTCACCTCCCTCCTTGCCTGGCCCCCCCTCCTTGCCTGCCCCCTCCTCACTGCCCCCTCCTCACCTCCCCACCTCCTCACCTCCCTCCTTGCCTGCCCCCTCCTCACTGCCCCCGTCCTCGTCTGCCCCCCACCTCACCTGCCCCTTTTTGCCTGCCTCCTCACTGCCTCCACCTCACCTGCCCCCACCTTGCCTACCCCTTCTTCACCTGCCCCCCTCCTCGCCTGCCCCCTCCTCACCTGCCCCCTCCTCCCCTGTCTCAGGACCCTATCTGTCTGTCTTCTGGGGAAAGGAACCCGTGGTAGTCACTGAACAAATGTTCAGAGCAGGACAAGAGTTCCAACAATCCTCTGTCTATATGGGATCTTCACCGAGATAGACACACAAGGGGTTCCTGTTGGGGTTACCTCTGTAGCTCACCTCACCGAGAGGACCCACTTTCCTTAGGAAGGCCTCCGGGTCCTTGCTGGCCTGACCCTTCCTGTTCTGCCAGCTCTTGCTTCTAAGACACAGGGAGGCCTTGATTCTTCTTTCAAATTCATCTGCATCACCTAGGACCACAGAACCAGCCTGAACCAAACTCGTCATCACAGTTGAAGGAAATCGGTCAGCAGTGAGAAGGCTGAAGGCAAGAAACCAGAGCACCACACCCCGAGGCCAGGGCTTCTCACCCCAGGCCAGGGTTTCTAATCCAGAGGCCAAGGCACTTCCCAACAGGTGAAACCCCACTTAGCCTGAGGCTCCTGAGAAGGGATGGCCTCCTCCGGAAAGCCCTGGGGAGGTCAGTCAGGGAGGAGACTCACCTGATGTCTTTGACCAGCAGCTGCTCACCTGATCCTGTGCCTTAACTCCCTGCTAGGATATGGGGGTGGGCAGCAGGTAGCCCACCACTCAGGGTCTATGTGCCTACCTCTGTATGCTAGGTGTGGACACCCCAAGGGCGAAGGATCGCAGCTCCTGAAGTGGTCACTGTCACCTGGCAGTTGACTGCCAGACAGGTCACTTAGTGAGTGGAAGTCTGACTTTGCCCTCTTGACCATGATGACAAACCCTTCTCCCCATCACATTTCTGGTTAGCTTTGTTTGGGGACGGGGTCTCTCTCTGTAGCTCTGGCTATCCTGGAACTCCCTATGGAAACCAGACTGGTGTCAGTTTACAGAGCTCTGACTGCCTCCACCTCCCAAGTTCTGGGATTAAGGATGTGAGCCACCACAATAACCCCTCCCCATCACCTTAAAAATTTAAAGTCAGGGCTGGAGAGATGGCTTAGTGGTTAAGGGTTCAGTTCTCACAGCAGTTCACAACAGTCTGTAACTCCAGTTCTAGGATATTGAACACCTTCCCACAGACACACATGCAGACAAAACACCAATGCTCATACGATAAAAATAAATTATTTTTAAAAAATTAAAGAATAATAGCTACCATTTTTCTTTCTCTTTTCTCTAGCCAGAACGGCTGCTTGCTCCTTCCCTGCCTTTTCCTTCCATCTGCCTAGCTTTCCTTCTTTTATTTTGAAAGATTTTACTTTTATTATGGGGGGGGGGAGGAAACGGCTGAGCATGTGCATGCAATGCCCAATATGGCCAGAGGGGGCGTCCGATCCTGTGGAGTTGGAACTAACCTTCTTTTTTCTGTCTTTCCTTTCCCTCCCTCCCTCCCTCCCTCCCTCCCGCCCTCCCTCCCTCCCTCCCTCCCTCCTTCTCTTCCTCTCTCTTTCTTGACAGGGTCCCCCTATGTAGCCCAGGTTGGACTGGAATCATGATCCCCCCTCTCAGCCTCTCACGTGCTGGGATAGCAGATGACCACACTCCAAGCTCACAAACCTGGTTCAGAATGCAGCCTGGACAGAGGAACCCAAGACCGAAGTCCACCCCTGCCTGTTCTGTGCTTTATATCCTTGGCCAGGTTGCTGAACCTCTCTGAACTTGGGCCTGCTCACTGGGAATATGGCAAGATCGTGACTGGCATTGGGGTGAGGTGATCCATACGTTGTCTAGACCCAGGGTCTGGCACTGTGAGTACTTATGAGGAGGTGGGATTAATAGTCTTGCCTTTCTTCCAGTAATTGCAGCACCAAATGTGTTTTCTCCTGCAGCTGGGTCACAAGGCTATTTTGTCGCCTGCCGGACCCTGCTCCTTTTCAGTACACTCTTGCTGTGAACCACCATCCCCACCCCCTTTCCTTTATTCTCCGCTCCTCCTAGGCTGCGGGGGAGTTTCACCATGAGGAGGGTAGCTGGGAACCTGAGAAGGGGAGACCAGGGAAGATGGCAGCCACACATGTTCCCATCCCCCATATCGGGTCCATAAAAGGCTGCCCACTGCCCGAAACGGTGACCCCGTGGGGCCGCCTGGCCGTGTGCGTGTTCCCCAGCGATTGTCTGTGGAGGAGTTCCCTCCAGTGCCTTTTGAAGTTCAGCGGAGTGAAGTGTGATGGAAGTGAGCCACAGCAGGGGCCCACAAAGCAGCTCGCATGGCCTGTGGCCTCTGCTCAGCACGGCCATGGACGGCCATGGATGTGGGAAGCAACACTGGATGGAGCTCTCTTTGGGGTCCTCTGGCCCTGCCACTGGCCTTTGACCGCAGGACTTGAGGGGAAAGTGCTGGAGAGATAGCTCAGTCTAACCCTCTTGTTTTGTGGATGGAGAAACTGAGGCTCAGAGAGGGTTAACAGTTTGCCTGAGTAACACAGCTGGTGGAGGTGGAGGCAATGCCACCCCGGGGGGCGGGTACCTTAAGACAGACTTCCAGACCCGGTTTCTATGCCGCTGGTGAGTTTTGGCTCTGACCCCTGCTAGCTGGGTCATGTCGACAAGGCACGCAACCCCTGAGTCTTGGTATCTTTTCCTTCCAGTTACTAGAAGAATTCACAAAAGTCCCTAAAACTTAGGAGAGGCCCAATGGAGACAGGTGTGTGTGCGTGCGCGCATGCGTGCACTTGGAAACCGGAGGTTGCTATTGGTTCCTCACTGACTCAGCCAGGCTACTGGAACTGAGTTCCAGGGACGTTCCTGTCTCGGTTTCCCCAGCTGCCACTCCAGGCTTTTCCATGAATTCTGGGGACCCAGATTCACATCCTCACGCTAGTGCAACGAATGTCTTCAAGTAAGCATCTCTAGCCCCGAGGAAGCTTCACCTTCTCTCTCTTGTGACTCATTACATTAACAAGGTCACAGTTTTGGCTGCGATGAATGACTTTGGCTTTAGCAAAATAGGAGGTTAATTTCTCTCACACGATGCTGGTGAAAATGGCGGCTCCGCCAATCTGATCCGTAGCACCCATCTCAGGCCCTTAAATGGCTGCCACCGCCCCCTGCCACTGCAGTCACCTGCCAGCCAGTGGGAAGATCACTCAGAAAGCAAAAGACCCACTCTTCCTTTTTTTTTTTAATTTAATATTTATTTATTTATTATGTATACAGTGTTCTGTCTGTGTGTATGTCTGCAGGCCAGAAGAGGGCACCAGACCCCATTACAGATGGTTGAGAGCCACCATGTGGCTGCCGGGAATTGAACTCAGGACCTTTAGAAGAGCAGGCAATGCTCTTAACCTCTGAGCCATCTCTCCAGCCCACCACTCTTCCTTTTAAAGACATGGTCTGGCATCTATACACGTGTTTCAGGCCATGTCCTGCTGGGTAGCCCTTTATCACGTGGCCACAGAGAGCTGCAAGGCAGGCTAGGCAATACAGTTTCTCACTCAGCTACTCAAACCAGCTCACACCAAGGGACATCTGGAACATCAGGAGACATCTTTAGTTCCAAGTGGGAAAATGACGGTGACAGATAGGGGCAGGGATGCCACTGACAGTCCTAACTATGGACACATAAAATCATGCTTGCTGCCAAACCCAACAACCAGAGTTCGATCCCCGGGACCTGCGTGGTAGAAAGAGAGCCTTGACTCTCTGACCATTAAAATGTATTTTATGTGTGTTTGCTTACATACATGTATGTGCACCATGTACATGCTTGGTACCCAAGGAGGCCAGAAGAGGGTGCTGGAGCATCTGGAAATGGAGCTACAGATGGTTGTAAGACGTCATGTGGGTATTGGCCCCCAGCTCTTTGGTCCCCCCAACTTTTCAAAAATAATAATCCAACCACAAACACTAGTTCTGCCCTAGTTAGGATGTCCTGCTGTAATGCAGACAGCAGGCCCGGGAGTGCCAGGCTGGGGACACAGCTCAGTTTTTAAAATGCTTGCTCCACTAGTGTGAGGACCCATGTTTGATCTCTATAACCGTGACAAAAGCCAGGTGTGGAGACAGTGAAGGGGCTCCCTGGGGCTCCCTGGCCAGCCAGTCCAGTCTACTTGGGGTCAGGGGGAGGTACTGCAAGTAGATGGCACCCAAGGAATGACACCCAAGCCGGCCACATGCATGCATATACACACCAAGAAACTGGCAGGCTACGACAAAATGGAGGAGAGAAAGACGGGCACCTGGGACATAGCAGCACCCACCACATCGTTCACATCCAGTCTCCTAGCTGCAGGGGATTAAAACATCTTTTCCCAAGGTCTCTCCTTCCCACAGGGATCAAGGTTTTGAATCTACAGACCTCCAAGGAACTATCAAGAATTAGTTCTCAAGGCCTGGAGGATTGTGGCCAGGCAGTCTGTAATCCCACCCTTTGGGTGGCCTACAGGAGCCAAACAGGAAGGCCGGAACCCACACGCCTCCCAGGGCGATGGAGCAACAGGTGAGGAGCATTTCCCTCCCTGGGGCCTTCCCCTTCTTGGTTTATCCTGAGATATCTTGATCTCTTCAGAAATCCACTTCTAATTCCGTTGTCTGAGGTCTTGAAATCAGGGCTTGACAAAAAGGAAAACGAGAGACAAGGGCTGTCAATTCAAGGGGAAATACTTCAGGATGACTGTCCTGGTACCCACCGGGCAATGCTAGCCTGTCCTAGGCTGAGCCCCGGACCCTGGACTGGTGCCGGTCCTGTTTGGCTGAGCCTTCTTCTGTCTTCTTAGACAGGTTCTGAGACCAGCTAATGGGGAGAATTCAGGGTGGCCCCACCATCTGTACTCCCAAAATCTGTGATTTATTGGGCATCTGTAATGTTCTACAAACCGTCTCCACCAACGCTTCACTGAGAAGTGTGCATTTCTCTGTCAGCTCCTAAAAAGGCCACTGTTCTATTACAGTCCTGTACAAAGGATCCGAGAGGGACTGGACACCTGACTGGTTGGTACAGTGCTTGCTTTAGCATGCGTGAAACCCGGGGTTCCATCCCCAAGCACAAAATAAACCAGTAGCTGTAATCATCCTGTGAGCCGAGCACTCGGGAGATGGAGACAGGAGACTCAGGAGTTCAGAGGTCAAAGGGCCCCAGACCTTAGCACAAACACCTCCATGGTGAAAGTACCATTCCACACTGTACAGTTCAGCACATAGACAGCACCGCCTTACAAAATAAAAACAAAGACCTAATCCGTCGAAATCCACAGGTCTGAGAGAGCCTCTCAATGCGCTCACTGGCCTTGCTTTTTGCTTTTGTAGTTGTGCTTCTGGCTAACTATTTTTGTTAACCGAAGTATGTCAGCTCAGAACATGGTTGTGCTTAAAAGCTCATCCTGGGAAAGACTCGGGGCTACACTGGGATCCCGAACACCCAGTACAGTTGCCAGCAAGCTAATAAAGACTTTCTATTGGCTTAAACGCGTGTTCGAGCAGTCTTCCCCTGTGAATGCCCACAACTACCCTAGGTCGCTTGGCCAGGGCCACACAGCTAACAAAAGGAAAAGGTGAGTTTGGGTTCAGGATGTCCAGCCCTCCGGCTCGGGTTCTTCCAGGGCTATCTGTCTGGGGGAAGGTGACCAGAGAGGACCTAACCCATTATTACAGGTCTATGCCGCCGTGGAGGGCAGCCAGCCCGTCTCTGGGCTGTTTTATCATCCCAGCCCAGATCAATACTACAAAGAACGGTACCATTTGCTCTCTGTGGCCAGTTGGGGGAATGGGACCAGGGTGTGCCAGGGACTTCTTCAAAGTCACATGGCTCAGCGGTGAGCAACAAGTCACCAGACTACTCTGGTCTTACCCCCACCCTGCAGAATCTGAGGATCCCAAGGAAGATTCCTGGGAAAGATGCAAGTTCAGTCTGCACAGTCCTTGGGACCCCTTGGGGCTGTGTGGAGGGAACTAGACTGAGGTTTTCTTGTTGGTGTGAAGGGACCAGCCATGGCAAAGACACACAAGTCCTGGAGGCACTGAGCCACTTCTAGAGAAATGCTCTTTTGAACATTGGTACACACACCACAGGCTGTCTGTCAATAGGAAGCGATTCTTCCCCAGGGAGAATGGAACCAGAAACAAGGGATTGGACCACCTGACTCCAGTCACAAGCCCAGGGATGACCTTCTTGTTTTTAAGGAAGGCAGCGATGTCCAGCAGCCAGGACCTCAGATTTCCCCAAGCCAGGTCTACCACAAGGGGCCTGAAATAGCTGTCAGGTCCTGTGCTCACAGAGAAGGGAGGGCAGTGGCAAGGGCCGCAGACAGCAGCGGGGTCACAGTGCTGCTTTGTTGGGAGACGAGACACTCTGCCCCGGTTCCATCTGACGACGGTGGAGCTGAAGATACAGATATCGCTGCTTGGCTCTAGATCCCAAAGGCCCAGTGAGCCTGACCAAATCACAAGGGGAACAAACACGTCCAAAGGGACATTCTGCAGAACAGTCTGTACCCAAAAGCTGTGAGTGGGACAGCAACATTATCACCACCCCCGAGGGGCAGAGACAGGTGTCCGCCCACAGAACATGGTAAATACAGATGGAAATATGGTTCTGTTGTCCAAAGGGAAGTTCTGGTCCATGCTAATGAATGAATCTCAAAAATATGTATGAAAAGAAATTACATGTAAACATGGGGTCCCATGTAGTACAGGCTGGCCTCAAACTCACTAGATAGCTGGGGACAAACTCAGACCTCAGATCTTCCTGCCTCAGCCTCTAGAGTGCTGGGGTTACAGAGATGAGCCGCCACGCCCTGTTTATGTAACGCTGGGATGGAACTCCGGACTTGGTGCATGTTAAACGAGCCCT
Source organism: Myodes glareolus (assembly GCF_982192425.1). Taxonomy (NCBI): domain Eukaryota; kingdom Metazoa; phylum Chordata; class Mammalia; order Rodentia; family Cricetidae; genus Myodes; species Myodes glareolus. The sequence continues at coordinate 67,013,658 of NC_142043.1, read as the reverse complement.
GTACCCACTGAACCACACCTCCAAGTTCTGTACTGCATACTTTAAATGAATGGATTTTGTGGTAAGGTTTGTTATTACTTTATAATGTGTCTGTGTGGTGGTCTGTACATAAGAAGGGAGGTGCCCTCAGAGACCAGAGAAAGGGGTTGGGTCTCCCAGAACTAGTTACACCGTGGGTGCTGGGACTGCAGCTGACAATGTTACCAGCCAAGCCTTCTCTCCAGGTCACTAGCCAATTTTAAAGACATTTTAACTAAGTACAATATATGGGTTTTTTTTATTTGTTTGTTTGTTTGGTTGGTTGGTTGGTTGTTGGTTTTTCAAGACAGGGCTTCTCTATGTAACAGTCCTGTCTGTCCTAGAACTCGCTCTGTAGACCTAGCTGGACTCACAGAGATCTGCCTGCCTCTGGCTCCCAAGTGTTGGGACTAAGGGCGTGTGCCAGCGCTGCCCAGCTAAGGTTCATTTTTGTGACTTTTTGTTTTGAGACAGTCTCTCACACTGAAGGCCAGCCTAAGGATCAGGCTGTCCTTGACCGTGTGATCATTTTCTTACCTCTGCCTGGGGCACTTGTGTGTTCACATGTGTGCTTACACGTATTTACACATGTGTGGAGAGGCAGCATTGAGGCTGAGAGACACTGGGCAAGCATCCACCTTGCCCTGCACTAGCTGTGTGACTAGGGTGAGACGCTTAACCTCTCTAGGTCCTGTTCTTGCCTCTTTGTGAGTTAGGATGAGAAACAGCCAGAACTCCATGCCATCTTCTATCTGGAAGACGGCGAGATCCCTAGGACACTGGGTCAGAAAGCGCTTTTTGAAGGCCCAGGTTAGCAAGGTAGGAATGGTGGAGGAGAGGGATACAACAGAGTGCTTCCGAGAGGAGAATGCCAGTCACCAAAACGGGGCCTTTGGATCAGAGTCAACTGGGAGATGACAAGCCAGGTACAGATGGCTCATCAGGACAGACGCTTATTTCTCTCTTATGAAAGAAGTTTGTCAGGGGCTGGAGAGATGGCTCAGTGGTTAAGAGCATTGCCTGCTCTTCCAAAGGTCCTGAGTTCAATTCCCAGCAACCACATGGTGGCTCACAACCATCTGTAATGAGGTCTGGTGCCCTCTTCTGGCCTTCAGGCATAGACACAGACAGAATACTGTATAGATAATAAATAAATAAATAAATATTTTTAAAAAAAAGAAAAGAAAGAAAGACGTTTGTCTGGGCAATGGTGGCGCACGCCTTTAATCTCAGCCCTAGGGAGGCAGAGGCAGGCTGATCTCTGTGAGTTCGAGGCCAGCCTGGTCTACAGAGTTCCAGGGTGGGAGTCTGGACTGGGCTGGTACCTTGAGCCCCTTTGTTTCAGCACCAGAGTTACCTCATTGCTTGGGGTAGTTACTGAAGCCGCGGCTATGACAGCAGAATTTAGGCAATGCAAGTCCACATACTTCTGCCTGCTTAAGGAATTTCACAAAATTTTTCTTCTGCTTGGGCACAGGAGGTTCCATTGCTTATAGGAGGAAATGGACTTGGGGTGACAACTGACTGACTCCCCAGTGAGACCCAGCTAGGGTAAGAGGAGCCGGTGACAAAAGGCACATGCTAATCTTCATGAATCTGCGACTTGGGGAAGCCCGGGTCCTCCCTAAACCATCACCAGACTGAGGGTGGTGGATGGCATGGACTCGGGAGCCAGAAAGCCATCTTCCCACGGGAGGAACTGTCACTGTTGTCACTGTGGATAGGACTAGCAGTGACTCCCGGTATCCTGAAGAGCTGGGGACCCAGGCAGAGGCGGGAACCGGAGGGAAGATGGCTGCAGTAAAGAGAACCCTGAAGTCATAATCTGCCTCCCCAGAGCCGTGTACCCAGACCCTGGACGCTCAGAGTCTAACAAAGACCTCCTGCCTGCTCAGTCCTCCAGGCCCAGACAGGCAGGCAGGCAAGCCTGGCACTGCAGGGGAGGTAGAGCTGGCAGCAGAGAGAGGAAGGAGAACCCAAGGAGCTGAGACTGAGTCTAGGCCCCCTGCAGGGCCAAAATAACCCACCTCTGAGTCAGTCAGCCAACATACTGGTCAGTCGGTGGAGAACCCGAAACCCCAGCTGGGTCTGTTATTTAACAGTTTGCCATCAAACAAAAATAAAAATAAAACAATCTCACCCCCACACTCCCACCAGCCTCAACCACAGAGGCTTTCCTGCCATCAGGAGTCACCTTGGGACAGCCCAGGTTGAGTCTTTTCCACAGTCTGCTCTCAGGGACACAGGAGCCCCTCTTATCAGGCCCTGAGGTGCTCACTCATCATGTCTAGGTGTCCCACGTCTACAAATGGCCCTTCAAGTGGGGACAGCGAGACGGGGTGGGGGGCAGTGAGAATCCAGGAGTGCCCTGGATGACCCTCACAACACATTTGCCACCAGACACTCAGAGGCCCAAGGTGACAGTGGATTTCTTTTCCAGGGCTGGACCCTTGGGGGTCAGATCCCCCAGGACAAGCTGTGGGAAGGCCTGCCACGGAGAGGTCACCATCTAATTGGTTCCAGTCCTCAAAGGCGGGGGGAGGGGCCGCTCAAATCTTAAGTGGTGCAGAGAATTACAAGTCCCCAGCGCTGCTCCGTCTGCTCGGCCTGTGGAAAACGTTCCACAACCTCGCTTGCTCCTTCACCCTTCCTTCGCCCAGGACTTCGCCCAGGACTTCCAGAAAACAAAAAATGCCTGAGAAAGAGGATCAGGAAAAACAGTTTGGAGGCTTTTCTTTCTTGTGTGGTTATTTACCTTTTCTTTTCTGGAGTGTGTGTGTGCTTGTGGTGTGTGTATGTGTGCACATCTGGGTGTGCACATGGTGGCGGTGTGTGCACGTGCGCTTGTTTGCGCCTGGATGCAAGGGGTCGGTGTAGGTGTCTCTGTTATTGCTCTCCATGTGTCTCTCTTACGGTTAAGTCTCTGTTGCTGTGCTGAAACGCTGACCAAAACCAGCTTTGGGGAGGAAATCAAGGCAGGAGCTCAAGACAGGAACCTGAAGCAGGAACTACGGAGGGATGCTACTCTCTGGTTTGTTCGCTGGCTCAAGTTTGGCTTGTAGCCCAGGACCACTTGCCTGAGGAATGGGGAATGGTGCCGCCCACAGTGGGCGGGGCCGCTACTAACAGATCGGCTTGATCTAGGCAATACCTCAATTGAGGCTGCTCCCCTCAGTTGGTGTCTATCAAGGTAACAATGAAGGCTAACCAGGACACTCACTCACTCACTGAACCTGGCGCTTGCTGGTTGAACCAATGAGCTCCACCTTCCAGTACTGGGTGCTCTTATGGGGGTGCTGGGGATCTGAGCTCAGGTCCTCCTGTCCGCACAGAGAATAAGATACTCAATTAAACCTTCTCAGTTTGCTACAGGTGACTCTACATGAGTCATAACCAGCCAGCCCTGGGCCTGAGCACCCCTTTCCAACATGGGGCAACCCTACCTGATCTCCTTCAGCAAGCTGGTTTGAACTTTTCCTGAGTGTCTCCCCAGGATGTCCCTTCCTCTCTAGCTCCACAGAATATTTCCCTTCCTCTCCAGCCCCACAGGATGTCCCCCTTCCTCTCCAGCTCCACAGAATGTTCCCCTTCCTCTCTAGCTCCACAGGATGTCCCTTCCTCTCCAGCCCCACAGGATGTCCCTTCCTCTCCAGCCCCACAAGATGCCCCTTCCTCTCTAGCTCCACAGAATGTTTCCCTTCCTCTCCAGCCCCACAGGATGTCCCCCTTCCTCTCCAGCTCCACAGGATGTCCCTCTTCCTCTCCAGCCCCACAAGATGCCCCTTCCTCTCTAGCCCCACAGGATGCTTCCCTTCCTCTCTAGCCCCACATGATGTCCCTTCCTCTCTAACCCCACAGGATGTTCCTCCTTCTCTCCAGCCCTACAGGATGTCCCTCCTCCTCTCCAGCCCCACAGGATGTCCCCCTTTCTCTCCAGCTCCACAGGATGTCCCTCTTCCTCTCTAGCCCCACAGGATGTCCCCCTTTCTCTCCAGCTCCACAGGATGTCCCTCTTCCTCTCTAGCCCCACAGGATGTTCCTCCTTCTCTCTAGCCCCACAGGATGTCCCCCCCTCTAGCTCCTTGGCATCTCATCCGTGACTGTTGTGTGTGTCTGTCATTTATTCTCGACTCTGGGGAGTACTAGTCCAGAGGACACTCTGCCCGTCCCAACCGGGGGCTCTCAGCTATGGGTGTTTCTCTTCATTCCACAGCTTTCTTGGTGCATATATGTATCTCTATATATACATTTTTTGAAAGATTTATTGTTTATGCTGGGCGTGGTGGCACATGCCTTTAATTCCAGCACTTGGGAGGCAGAGGCAGGTGGATCTCTATGAGTTCAAGGCCAGCCTGATCTACAGAGCGAGTTCCAGGATGGACAGGACTGTTACACAGAGAAACCCTGTCTCGAGAAACCAAAATAATAATAATAATAATAATGATGATAATTACGTATGAAGGGGGTGTGAGTGCTGTGTGTGTGTGTGTGTAAGTGTGTGTGTGTTTGTGTGTGTGAGCTGGAGTTACAGGCAGTTGCCAGCTGTCCAATGTAGACGCAGGAATCAGAACCCAGATCCTTAGAAAGAGCAGCAAGTGCTCTTAACCACTGAGTCATCATTGTGGTTTTGTTGTTGTTGAGACACAGTCTGTGTTAGTTAGGGTTTCTGTTGCTATATATAAAGGAACTCTTATAAAGGAAAACATTTAATTGTGGTGGCTTTCTTACAGCTCAGAGGTTCAGGCCGTTACCGGTAGGCCGTTATCATCATGGTAGGAGATGGCGGTGTGCAGGAAGACACAGTGCTGCAGAAATGGCTAAGAGTTCTTCTCCATCTGGCAGGTAACAGGAAGTGAACTCACTGGGCGTGGCTTGAGCATATATGAGACCTCAAAGCCCACCTCCACAATGATACACTTCCTTCACAAGACCACACCCAGTCCTCCAACAAGACCATCCTTCCTAATAGTGCCACTCCCTTTGGAGGCCATTTTCTTTCAAACCACCACAAAATCTCATGCAGCCCAGGCTAGCCTCAAGTACCTTTTATAGTCAAGGATGATCTGGAACTCCTCACCCTTACTCTATTTTCCACTCATAGATCTCACCAATGTGGTTAAGCTGGCTGGCAGCAGGTAAAGGTATCTGATGACATAATTTCAGTCTCCCAGAATCCACTTGGTGGACTGTGAGAAACAGTTGTCTTGTGAGTTCAACAAGTACACTGTGACCTGTCCCTCCCCCAAAATAAATATAACAAAACTAATTTAAAAAAAAAAAAACAGATAAGGAAAACACAGAGCCAGGAGTGGTGGTGCGTGGATGTTGTCCCAGCGTTTGCAGGGGGGTAGAAGCAGAAAGATCAGCATTTCAAGGCTTACTTTTGTTACATGGTGAGTTAGAGGCTAGCCTAGGCTACATGAGGTCCTGCCTCAAAGACTAAAACCAAAAACAAACCCACAAAAACACACACGGGGATTCTTTAAGTTGATATATCTGGGTCTGGATAAGGACTCGTTCGCGTTCATCCCTTCCCCCGGTTCTATCTACCTTCACTGAAGAGACAATGAAAATCTTCCTTCCCGTCGCCTGTGGACTTGAGCAGATACTAAGAACAAAACACACCTGTGGTTAACTTGAATCCCGATGCCAGAAATAAACTGGCCCCTTGTAAAGATGGCGTGAGAGCCCTGCAGTGAGTGGGGTGGCGGGTAGCAGGGGAGCCCTTCCCTGACCTAGACAAACAGTGACGTCAGGCCCCAGGCATTAATAACCCCACCGAGGGCTCCCAGGCTCCAGATACAGCTATTTAAAGTCAAGAAATGTCATTTCTCCCCACAGAGGCTGTCCTGCTGTGTATTTGGATTCTCTTCAGCCCCCGTGTCTGGCAGGCGCCCTGACCTGGCTGCCCAGTAATGGGACCACAGGGCTCCTGGCCAACCTGTCATCACTGCTGCAGGGAGGAGGGCCAACCTGACCTCTCCAGGTCTTCTCCTTTCTCCCTGCTCAGGTCCCAGGAGAGGTTAAGTAGACTCTAAGAGGCCCAGTTCGGCCTCCACACAGAAGGCCTCGCTGTTCATGCTACAGTTACGGATTGGGAGTGGGGTACAGAAGATCTGGGGACCACTCCCCCCACCAGAGTCATGCACTCAGCCTGACGTGTGAGTGTAGGTCACTTGTTTTCCCTCTCTGGGCTCCCATTTTCTTACCTGGACATTGAAATCATTCACCTGGCCTTGTTTCTGGGATGGCCGCAAAGATCAGAAACGAGGTTCTTTTGAGCCTATAGTGGGAGAGCACATGGGAAGCCCAGGGTCAGGGGCTGGGGAGCTGCTTGGCGGATAAGAACGCTTGCTATGCAAGACCAACAGTCTGCTTCTGAATTCCCCAACTCCCAGGTAAGCATCCTGGAGCCCATGCACGTAACCCCAGGAGCTGTGAAGGCAGAAACAATGTGTGTCCAGGCTGGCTGGACAGTCAGTCTAGCTGAAAGTGAGCTTCTGGTGAGGCACCCTGTCTGGAGGCAACAGGCATGGAGTTTGAGGCAAAGGCCTGGTGTCCCACTCTGGTCTTGGAGTGGACACGTGCACACCCAACCTCATAGGCACCCATGCATATCATACGCCTGCGCTCAACTTCAAAAGAAATCCATGTTGGGTGTGGTGATGCACACTTCTAGTCCCAGCACTTGGGAGGCAGAGGCAGGCTGATTTCTGTGAGTTCAAGGCCAGCCTGATCTACAAAGTGAGTTCCAGGACTGCCAGGGCTACAAAGAAACCCTGTCTCAAAGATATATATATATATACATATATCATAATTTATAATTAATGTAGACCTCTGTATTTATTTGGGGCTAAACAGATGTGGGATCAGGCAGGACAGAAACCTTGGTCAACATATATATGGGGGTGTATAAATAAAAATAAATCCAAATATTGCCTATGATTGTTGCCTGAGGTTTTTGTCCTGCCCAGTTCCTGCAGTCATTAAGTCCCGAAGAAATCAAACAGAGGTCTACATTAACTATAAACTGATTGGCCTATTAGCTCAGGCTTCTTATTAACTCTTATAATTTATATTAGCCCATAATTCTTGTCTGTGTTAGTCATGTGGCTTGGTACCTTTTTTGGTGAGGCAGTCACATCTTGTTTCTTCTGTGGCTGGGCCAGGATTGCAAAGGAATGGGTTTTCTTCTTCCCAGAAGTCTCCTGTTCCCATTGACCCGCCTCTACTTCCTGTCTGGTTGTCCCACCTTTACTTCCTGCCTGGCTACTGGCCAATCAGCATTTATTTAAAATATAATTGATAAAATACCGACCATCATCCCACATCATATGATGGCCAGTCTTGACTGTCAAGTTGGCACACCCACAGAGAGGAGCCTCAGAGGAAATGACCCCCTCAGATTGGCCTGTGGACACATCCGTGAACTTTTTCCTGATTGCCAACTGATGCAGGAGGACCCAGCCACCATTCCCAGACACGTGGGCCTGGGGGTCTAAGAAAGGCAGCTGCTGGGGAGCCTGAGGGCAAGTCCACAAGCAAGACTCCCCCACAGCCCTGCTTCAGTTCCTTCCTGACTTCCTCAGAGATGGGCTGTGACCTGGAAAACACAAACCCTTTACTCCCCAGAATACTCAACCTGTGAGTCCCCCCTCCTCTTCCCCAGGCAGGACCACTGCAGAGTACCTGGGCTCTGGACCACGGGGTGTAGCAGGCTGCCCCCATGGTTTCCATCATGGTCACCAGGCACTCACGGCAAGAACATCCTCATTCCAATTGACTCTGATCAGAGGCCTCTGTTTTGGACTGGTTGTTTCTGAAACTTAGGGGACACGGAAAGTTGAAAGCCTGGGGGTGAAGGGGTGGCCATCCCAGGCTGTCCTGCACAGGTGTCTAGAACTCTGTCTGGACAGCGCACATTCAGCGTGACTGTTATCAGCCCAGCACAAACAGGAAGAAGGAAATATTTGGGGATTATATTTGGGGCGATTTGTGTTTCCCTAAGTTGTATTCTTTATGTTTAAGGTCAAAGAATCCACAGAGAGTTGTCTTGTTTTGTTTTGAATTGAAATAGTCTAGGGCCAGGGAGATGGTTCCGCGGGTTCAGGCGGTTGCATGAAAGCCTGAGGAGCCGAGTTGATCCCTGGGGAGAACTAAGATGCTCTCTGACCTCCGCATGACCTTGGCACCTGTGTACTTGTGCACACGATAAGTAGGGGGATGTAACAACAGAATGGTCTAGACACACAAAGGTGTGAATCAGTCAGAAGACTACATATCGTGTCCTAGTAACAAACATTCCCAGAGTCTCAGTGGCCCAGCACACAACTTTCTCCTGATGTCGCTGCTTGTTCAAGTGGCCTGTGCAGGAATGGGGCTCTGTCCACTGAAGCCAACCAGGGACTGAGACGCAACTCAGTTGTCAGAGGGCTTGCCCGATATGCACAACGCCCTAGGTTCTATCCCCAGCACTGTACACAGGCCACCATGCCCCAGATCCCAGTGTTCCAGAGAGAGGAAGGAAGATCAGGAGTTCAAAGTCATCCTCCTCTAGAGAGTGAGTTTGGTGTCAGCCTGGAATAGAGAGTTTCCTGTACCAATCAATCAAAGACTTGGATGTCGACTGGGGCCTGCGTCCCTGGTAAAGGACTTGCCCAACAGCCATGAGGTTTTAGGTGTGAGTCCCACTACTAAAAAAAGAGGCATGGATTTTTTTTTTTTAAAGACGAGGTTTCTCTGTGTAGCAGCACTGGCTGTTCTGGAACTAGCTCTGCACACCAGGCTGGCCTGGAACTCAGAGATCGACCTGCCTCTGCCTCCCAACTGCTGCGATTAAAGGTGTGTGCCACGGCCGCCTGGCAGGAGACATGGATGTATACCACGTCGCAGCCCATCAGCTGCGTGTGAGCCACTGGTCACCATGCACCTTATCACTGAGCTCTGTCTTGGGAAACTCCGTGGTTAAAATAAAACTGAGTTAATCGATTTAGCCCTGAAACATATATCCAGAACACTATCTACACCACACACACAAGCCACTGAGGCTACCCAGGAAGGGTAGGCCTCGGTCCCTGTCCTCAGGGCGCCTGAATCTTCAGAGGACAGATGCCATCACCTTCTGTATAGTACGAGGGACATAAAAAAGCAAATGATAATCCCCCCATTCTGGTATGGGGGGACGACACACACTTGTAATCTTAGTGCTGAGAAGGCTGAAGCAGGAGGATGGCTAGCCTGGGCTACAAAACAAAACAAAACAAATAAAACCACACCTTTCTGCTACCCAAAGGTAGCTAGTCATTATCTTTTCTTTCCTTCTGGACTGGGTCAAGAACACTTCGAAGGTCTCTGTCATGCTCTTCTGGGAACCCCTCACTTATCATAAATCCGGATGTGTGAGGAAGGTGGTGATGGGGCTCCGTGCCTCGCTCAGCAGTTAAGAGCATGCCAAGGACCCAGGCTGGGTTCCCAGCACCATACTGGGTGGCTCCTGACTGCCTGCAACTGTCGGTTCCAGGGGCTCTGATATCTCTGGCCTCCATGGGCACCTATACTCAAGTGCACACACCTACACACACACGCACACATACACACACACTAAATTAGAGGGCGGGAGAGATGGTTCCATGGTTAAGAGCACTGACTGCTCTTGCAAAGGACCCAGGTTCAGTTCCCAGCACCCACATGGCAGCTCACAACCATCTATAACTCCAGTTCCAAGGGATACGATGCCCCCTTCTGGCCTCCACAGGCGTTCCACACACGGTACAGGCAAACAATTAGACACATAAACAAACAAACAAATCTTTAAAAATAAATAAAATTTTTAAATAAAGAAAGATGGTGACCCACACAGGATAGAAAAACTTGCATTTCCATCTCTAGCCTGACGTGAGCTTGAGGTCTGGAAGGGACAGTCCCTTGAGAATTACCTGGCCTTAGGCAAATATGCTTGGGGTTGGAGACTGTCCGTCATCCACAGAGCAGGGAGCCAGCTAGGCACTGCAAGGCTTCTTGTCCCAAAATATCTCCCTGGCCTGAAAAGCCACGGTGAGTCACCTCCCTGGTCTAAAACATCAGGTAATCCTCCCTCCAAACAGCCGTACTAAAATGCACACTAATGCCTGGCAGCCGGCCTGTGAGGTGTGTGGGGGACAAAGTAGGCCTCCACCACAGGGGATGCCCTGGGGCCCCTGCAGGAGGGAGGAGGGCCGCTTGACATAACCAGAAACAGGCAAAGCCACAGCCCTGGAACCCCACCTCCTTCCTGCCCCATACCCTGTCAAGTGGGTGATCCAGCTCAGGGATCTTAGCTGCTACCAGGTAGGGAGCCCCTGAGTGGCTGTAGCCATTCTCAGATGCAGGCAGAAGGAATTTTCATGCAGAGTTCAGAGAGGGGTCCAGATGGTAAGGGGAACCCCAAACCTGTGGTCACCAAGGACATGGGGCACTGACATCTAGCATAATAGGAACCCCTCTAGACTGAAGGGACTAGGGGGGCTGTAGAGATGGCTCAGTGGTTAAGAGCCCTGGCTGCTCTTCCAGAGGACCAGGGTTTCACTCTCAGCATCCACATGGTAGCTCACAACCATCTGTGACTCCAGTCCCAGGGCATCCAGTGCCCTCTTCTGGCCTCCATGATGCATGGATACATGCGCAGGTAAAACACCCATACACACAAGACAAAGAAAACCCATTAAGAAAGACCACAGAGAGTTATATAGGTGGTGCCTATCTGTGGTCCCAGCACTGGGGATGCTGAGGTAGGGGACTATAAGTTGTAGCCCTGGCTACATAGTGAGTTAAAAGCCTTCCTGGGTTGTCTCTGTATTTGAGCAAGGTAGAATGGAGAGAGTGGAGTTACCACTTGTAACTCCAGCTATAGGTTTTGTGGTGCCCTCTCCTGGTCTCCTTGGGTACCTGCATTTACATGGTGCACATAAACTCAGGCTGGCACACCCACACACAAACAGAAAAGAACTCACTCTTAGGAGAAACTGATCAGGAGGCACGCACGCTTCATGGCTCCCACCCGTAGGAAACAGAAAGATTAGGAAGAGTTCAAGGCCAGCTTCAACCTTGTGGAGACAGAGAGGGCTACATAAGACCTTATATTTGAAAGGAAGGAAGAATTTAGGCAGAAATAAAGGGGGCACTCAAGGGAAGTGGAGGCAGTGGAGGATCAGAAGTTCAAGGTCATCTATCACTGTACAGTGAGCTCAAGACCAGCCTGGAATAGATGGTCACAAAACTAAACAATGTCAGAGCAAGTGTGACCCAGGAGACCCTGAAGAGACAGTCCTGGGATGTGGCCAGGTCTGTAGTGTCTTTGTGGGATGCATAGGGTGTTGGGGGACAGATTTCTCCCCCACCCGAAATGTGCTATAACCACCAGGCAGAGAGCCCCAAGAATGCCTCTCACCCTTCCCTCTGCTCCTCTACTCCCCCTGCCCCCTCCGCATACCCCTCAGGGTAGCATGCACTGGAGAAAGACAAGAAAACCCACAAAAATCTTCCAAATAAGATGAATGTGCTGGAGACAAAAGCCGTGCTGGGTGGGACAAGGTTTCAGTTGCTCCCGATGGGGCGGGCCCGTCAAAAGTGGCTTGTGGCTGCAGAAAAATGCGTCATCTCCTGTTCTCGACAAGGACTCACTGTCTCAAATGCCCCCCTTAAAAAAGAAAAAAAAAGGCCTAGGCCGGTGGGGTTCCCATGGTAAGGGAATTGGGGATCTGTTGCTGGCCTCTAGGTCACCCTTGAGGTCCTGTTCGGTTCCAGCAGGACAGTCGGGCTTCTTGGAACAGGGTTGCCCTGCTGGGGATGTTGTGGGAGCTGGTTTAAATCGTCGGCTTCTTGAAGTCACTAACTTCCCAGCGGGTGGCAAGTGTCCAGGATGAGGCTGGGGTGGGGGTGCCAGTCTGCTGCAGGCTTGAGTCCTCAGAGAGTGTGAGGGTAGGGTCCAGCGGCTTCCCTGGGCATGCCTCTGGGGAAAGGGTGATGGCTGATGGCCGGAGACAAAAGCTCTCCCAGCACCCCTGCGCTCCACACTCCTGCGGGCTCCTGGCCCCTGGAGTTCCTTCTTTCTCCGCTCCAGTTCCACGCCTGTTAAGGGCCATTGTTCTGTGGAGAAAGAGATGGTTTTAGTTTGGAGGCATTGTTGCGGACTTTCTCCCTGGGCCAAGGGATGGGAGGCCTCCTTGAACAGTGGCCTCAGGCAAGTAGAGGTGGCGCTTGGCCTGGATGAGAGGACAGGGGACTCTATGTGTCTGTGATGGTCAAGCCTGGGACAATCCTCTGTCCCACAGAGGCCAGTCTCCAAGATGATGCCGTGCCCACAGCACAGAGAAGGCTGTGGCCTCCTGCCCCTTCCTGGCCTGCCCCTAACCCCACCGGCCCCACCCCCACCCCAGCTGTTTCAGCTAAAACTGTTTCTCAGTGTTGATTCTTCTCTCTGTGGCAGATTGAGAAACCTCAGTTTCCTTATTTGTAAAAATCAAAAGGGTTGCCAGCATGGTGCTGGTGCATGCCTTTAAAATCCCGGCATTTAGGGGGCTGAGGCTGGCCTGGTCTACACAGTGGCTTCAAGGCTGGTTTAGACTGTATGGGAGCCTGTCTAAAAAAGGAAGAGGAAAAGGGAGGAGGTGGTAGAGGAAGAAAAGGAGGAAGAAGAAGAAGAGGAGGAGAAGGAGGAGGAAGAGAGGAGAGGAAAGGAGGAGGAGGAGAGGAGAGGAGAGGAGGAGGAAGGAGGAGGGAAAGGAGAGGGGAAGAGAAGGAAGAAGAGAAGGAAGAAGAGGAGAAAAAGAAGGTGGCTAAGGAGGGGAATGCCATACTCCAGCAACGGGCATGTCCCCCTCTTCCCTGTCAGGCTGGTCCAGTGTGCTTACTTCCCACTGTTGTCAAACCAGGGGACCAGGACGTGGGTGAGGGGTCAGGAAGGCTGAGGGCTGAAACCAAAGGAGGTGGCCCTGGAGGAGGGGGTGGGAATGAGGTCCCACGGGAGTTTGCCAGGTGAGTGCCACACAGAGGTGCCTGAAAATGGCCCGAGGCGCTCAGTCTGAGAGGGATGTGTCAGGGCAGGTGGGGTTCAGATGTCTCCCTGTCACCCTGCTTAAAGTACCGCAGAGGTGGGTTTCACTGAGGGATCTCAGAGCTGGCCTGACTAGGAAGTGTCTGCTGAGGTCAGGAAGTCTTCTGATCAACTCTGCAAGTGACATCTGCCACTGCCTCCTCTTCCTACGTATGGAAATCCCTCCCACACTTTTTTTTTAAACATTTTTAAAATTTTTTAAATATTTATTTATTATCTATACAATATTCTGTCTGTGTATATGCCTGCAGGCCAGAAGAGGGCACCAGACCTCATTACAGATGGTTGTGAGCCACCATGTGGTTGCTGGGAATTGAACTCAGGACCTTTGGAAGAACAGTCAATGCTCTTAACCGCTGAGCCATCTCTCCAGCCCCCCTCCCACACTTTTTAAACAGAATCTTAAGTAGCCCATGCTGGCCTCAAACTCACTACGTAGTTGAGGATGACCTTGAACTTCTGACCCTCAACCTTCGACTGGGATTACGACCAGTTCTCCAACATTGAAGATGCAACCGAGGCTCTGCATTCTACACAAACCCCTATGCTGAAGCCACTTGGTGACCCGGTGGAGAATTCCTGAGGCATAAGGGACGTTCTTGGGTCTCCAGCAGCAGTTCTTGACCATTTATTTTCAGCCATTGAGCAATGAGTGACAGGTCCTCTCCTGCTGAGGCTCGGTGACGATGACAAGAAAATGACAGTGTCCCTGGGTCTGGAGCGGATGGCTTAGCAGTGAAGAGCACCGACTGCTCTTCCAGAGGACCTGGGTTCAAATCCCAGCACCACAGGGTGCGCACATTCTGGGGAATCTGACACCCTCTTCTGACCTCTGGCACCAGGCCCTCGTGTGGTCTACATACACATACCCAAATCACTCCAAGTAAGAAATGCACATCATATAAACACGAAGCATTTCTACCTTCTACACGTCAGTAAAGCTTTTCTGTCAGGGACCATGTAGAAAATGTCTACCTCCTACGTCAGTAAGACTTTTCTGTCAAGGACCATGTAGGAAATGTCTACCTCCTACGTCAGTAAAGCTTTTCTGTCAAGGACCATGTAGAAAATGTCATGGTCTGGCAGGTCACATGATCTCAACTGCAGGGGTGGCAGACAGAAAAACGCAAATGAATGGACGTGATTGGCCCACTGAAACTTTATTCCTAGGAACAGGAGTGGGGCCAGGTGTTCTGGTAGGCATAAGCAATCAATCAGGTTAAATTAAATTGGATGGCTGGGTGTGATGGTGATTTAATTAACCCGAAGGGCTGGGAGCTGGCTTCAGTGCAGCGTGCTCGCCTAAACTTAATTCTTAAATTCACATAAGAGACTAGATTCGGCAGGTGTGATGGCTTCTGACTTTTATTTCAACACTTCCGATGCAGAGGCAGGAGGATCTCTGAGTTGGAGGCCAGCCTGGTCTACAGAGTGAGTTCCAGGCCATCCAGGGATACACCCTGTCTCAGAAACAAACCCCCCAAAAGACAAAAACAAATCAGAACAGAGGGCTGGAGAGATCGCTTGGCAGTTAAGAACACTGGCTGCTCTTCCAGACAATCCAAATTTAATTCCCAGCACCCACATGGCAGCTCAGAACTGTCTGTAACTCCTGTTCCAGGGGATCTGACACCCTCATGATGGCATCCATACAGACAAAACACCCATGCACTTAAAATGCAAATAAATAAATTATACAAACAAATAAAAACCCCAACAACTAAAAGGGAGTCTGAGCCCTGAGATAGGCCTTGAGTTCCAGGCAGGTGCAGCGTTCACCAGCGGAGGGGTGGGGTAAGGGTTACACAGCAGAAATGGCGGCAAGGCTGACTGACATAGCAGGCTTTCTTTTGGGCCACCAACCAGCTTCCAGATCATGATCCAGAGTCTTATTAGTTGTGACCTTATCTTAGCTCTTACTTTGACCTGTTTCTCTTTATCTACGTTTTGCCTCGGGGCTTTTTATCTTCTTTCTGTATACTTTCCTGTTTCCTCTGTGTCCCGCTGGTCACTGCCTGGCTTCTGGCCCTGGGTTTCTTTCTCTTTTTCTCCCTTATTCTCTCTTGTCTTACTTTTCCTCCAGCCTAGAGTTCTCCTCTTTAGTCTCTCTGCCCACCAGGCCCACCTTTTCCTCCCCTGCTTAACTATTGGCTGTTCAGCTTTTTATTAGGCCAATCAGGTGCCTTGGGCAGGCAAGGTGAAACAAATGTAACACATCTTTACATCATTAACAAAGGAAACAGAAACAAATGTAACACATCTTTGTCTAGTTGAAGCAACATTCCACATCAGGCTGAGGTGAGACTGTGGGGGGATTTAAACACTTGACAGCAAGCTTACTGAGACCTCTCTTAGGAACAGATGTCCAAGGCGATGCCACCCCCCCTCACTCCCCCACCCTTCCACCCCCCCTCATCCCCCCACCCCTCCACCCCCGACGAATACCATGGAGGTGACATTTTTATGTGAGCCTTCCCTGTAAGCATACCTCACAGACAGACTTCCTCAGAAATAAGCAACATGGGGTCCTGGAGATTTCTCCTGGGTGGGTTTACATTTCCAGAAGACTGCAGAGACTCAGGTCCTCTGTGACTGTGATATTAACTCTTTTTCTAGATTAAAAATTTAGGTGGGGTGTGTGTGTGTGTGTGTGTGTGTGTGATGTATGTGAGAGTGTGGACATACACATGCCATAGTGTGTGTATGGTGTTCAGAGGACAACTTTTGGGAGTCAGTTCTTGCCTGCCATCTTGTTGAGATGGGGTCTCTCATGCCACATACTCAGAACGCCAGCCTGTGTGCCTACCATCAGTTCTGTCTGTAAACCACCTTGTGGTAGGGATATTGGGACTGCAGACGGGCATTATTGTACTTACTGTTTTCATTTATACATCTTTATCCATCTGCTTTTGAACCAGAATCTCACTATGTACCCTGCTGTCCTAGAACTCACTCAGAGACCCGCCTGCCTCTGCCTCCTGCATTCTGGGATTAAAGGTGTGTGCTGCCACATCCAGGCATGCGCTGCCACATCCAGGCGTCCATCTTTCTATGTGCATCCCAGGGATTGAACTCAGGGCATCAGGTTGCATAGCAAACTGCTTTACTTCCTCCCAGCTATCTCCCTCACCCCTTGAGGTTAATAGTTTTTAATTAAAATTTTTATAACATTTATTTGTGTGAGAGAAGGAGCATCTATTAATAATGGTATTTTCAGAACCATCTTGTTGTTTTATTTTACATTCCCTTTACTTGTTTTTGTGCCTTTTCTGCTTTTTTAAAAATGAAACTGTATCATTTTTCTTTGATATTTTCTTTTTCATTTGCTTTGTTGTGAGACAGGGTATCACGTGATCCAGGCTACCCCTAAACTGGATATGTAGCCAAGGATAACTCTGAACGTCCTGCCTCCATCTCCCAAATGCTGGAATGACCTGTGCATCACCACGGTTGTTTGTCCAGAGCTGGGGTGGACCCAGGACTTTGTGTGCCAGACTGGTGCTTTACCAACCGACCCTCATCCCAGCTGCAAGGCAGTTTTGGGGTCCCTATCTTCTCTCAGTCACCCTAAAATTAAAATGTTTATGTGGATGTTTTGCCTACATGCATATCTGTACATCACATGGTGCCTGGTGCCCAAGGAGGCCAGGAGAGAGATTCCCTGGGACCAGAATTACAGAAAGTTATAAGCCACCATGTGGGTGCTGGGAATTGAGCCCAAGTCCTCTGGAAGAGCAGCCAATGTTCATAACCACTGAGCCATCTCTGGGGGCCTGGTTGCCCTTAAATTTGAATCCTATATATGCAGTGTGCAGGAACGCATTTCTTCCAGTCTTTGTTGCTGTGAAGCATCTTGACAGGTTGCTCAGCTGGCCTCAGATGCTTGCTCTTCCTGCCTCAGCCTCCTGAACCCTGGGAACCACCTGATGAGCTTCCCTGATTCCCTGTCATGGGAAGCTGCTCCGGGTCTTCCTCAACAACTTCTGCATCAGTCTCTCTCCTCCCCCACTTGTTGCCACCAAGCTGAGGTTACCTCTGAAACCTCTTGAGCCAGATCCCCACATTTCAACTCATTATCAGCACCATAACTTCCACGTTCTACTAGGAAGCCCCGCTGATCAGTGCTTAGAGTACTCCACTGCTTTCCTAACCCAAAGTACCCAAGTCCAAACTCCAAACAAACACAGGGTCAGGCCTGTCACAGCAATACCCCACTCCCAGTACCAACTTCTGTCTTAGGGTTTCTATTGCTGTGAAGAGACACTGTGACCATGGCAACTCTTATAAACGAAACATTTTTCAAGGTGGCTCAATTATGGTTTCAGAGGTTCAGTCCATTATCATCATGGTTGAAGGCTGAAGACCTAATGAGCCCCAAATGCAAACAGCATGGGTTTGACTGGACTCACACCTGGGGGCTTCTCACACACACCTCTGCTTGCCAATGAGACGTAGGTGGGAGAGACTCAGGGTGCATGGTTTCCGGCTAGTTTATAGCCAAGGTTCAAATGTCAAAGATCTCCAACAGCCAGGCTGCTGTCTCTAAGTGGAGGGGATGCTGGTGCAGGAGGTGGAGGGCTGAGACATCACATCCGGGAGGAGGTGGTGCATATCTGGGAGAAGGTGGTGCACATCATCTGGGAGAAGTGGTGCATATAATCTGGGAGGAGGTGGCGCACATCTGGAGTCTCAGCATCCAGGAGCTGGAGGCAGGAGGATCGGGAAGTCGGGGGTATCCTTGGCTGCCTAACAAGTTTTAGGCCATCCTGGGCTACATGATACCCTATGGGGGTGGTAAGTAAGAACAAAACGAACAAAAGAAGAAAGAGGGAACTCGAAGGCCTATGGGAGAAACCGCAAACACGCGTCCTATTCAGCTACTAAAGGGAGTTGGGAGGTCGCCGCAGGCTTCAGTTCCTCCCACAGTATCAACCGCACAGACCCCAGAGATTGATATAGGGCCAAGAAAACTCCCCCACCTAGAGACTTCAAAAAGCAACCCTAAACTTTTCATTGTTACCACACCAAGGGGCTGTACTGCCCCTCCGGGTGTTTTACTGGCTAGATTTGCTGTAATTGTTATTATGCTTACTGTTCGCAAGAATACACTCATTGTCTCCAAAGCTCAGACCGTGGCCTAAGCATGACCTCATTTCTCCTCTGACAGGGCAGGTAGGTTAACTGTTCTTCAGAGGAGGCCGCGGAGGTCCCTGGAGGTCCGCGCCTTGAGTAAGGCCACACATCAAGAGAGGAAGGGAGGATGGCGGCAGCCTTGCTCCTCTGGGCTCCTCGTCTGTGTCATTAGGTCTGTTGACGTCCTCCGTGGTCACAGAGTTGGTTTGATGGGTCCTGAAGGATTGGATGGGACTGATCAAGGTAACTGTGGGGCCTGGTGACACGGGTGCTCCCCTGGTCACAGTGCCAGCACACCCCAGCCCCACCCCAACCTGCCCTTCCCTTCCCTGCTCTGAGCTCACTGCTTTCCCTTGGCTGACTGGCATAATCCCAGCTCCCCTCCCACACAGCCTTTCTTCCTCTGTGTGTACCGTGGGGTGTGCTGGTGTGTGTACTGTGGGCTGTGCTGGTGTATGGCGACCGAGGTTCACGTCTTCATCTATGCTTCTCACATTTTCCCCCCAAGACAGACTCTCATTTATTTATTTTTGGCTTTCTGAGACAGGTTTTCTTTGTGTAGCCCTGGCTATCCTGGAATTCACTCTGTAGACCAGGCTGGCCTTGAAGTCACAGAGATCCGCCTGCCTCTGCCTCCCAAGCGCTGGAATTAAATGTGTGTGCCACCACTGCCCGTCTATTGTTATTTTTAACATGGGTTCTGTGGAATGAAACTCTGGTCCAAAAGAAAGCACTTACTTCTAGAGCCACCTACCTAGTCTGCCTCCTTCTTCTTCCCTTCTCCCTCTCTCCCCTACTCTCTCCCCCACTCCTTTATTGTTTTTTTGACACGTCTCTTTTAGCCAAGGCTGACCCAGAACTCACTAAATAGCTAAGGCTAGCCTTGAACTCAGGCTCCCAAATGTTAGGGTGACAGACACCTGCCACCTTCAGCTTCCCTTCCAAACCCCGAAGGGGCCTTCTGGAGACAAACTGCAACTCAGAGAGGGTGGGATGTCTGAGCTGAGGATGGATCTCTTCCTGCCCTCCTGGCCGAGTCGCTGTACAGCTGCTGAGAATCCAGGTACCATGCATCCAGCAAGTTAGAGTGTTCCATAGGTGTCAAAAGCCACCACACCTCAGGAAAAGCACCCTTGTGATGGGGTGACCATGGGAGGTCTGTGAGTGGAGAAATGTCTCCAAGGAAGAAAGCAAGGGGTCAAGTGGTCGGATGGAGGAGGAGTGGCCTCTGGTACCCTAGGTGTGCACCACTGTAGAGGTTTTGAAGCTTAACTAGGGGCGGGTGAGCATGGGGTTTTAGAAACCACTATAGAAAACCTCACTTGGGAACACAAACACGGGGCGAGGGTTTGTATATGGGGGTGGGGTGGGTTCCCAGTCACCTGAAGACTTATGTGACAGCATGTGCTAGCTTATACCCACATGTAAAAGACTTACAAGATTCAGTGTATTTCCATGTTAGCAAGGGAGTGAAACCTTTACATGGAACATTGGGTTCTTACAAGGGGAACCCACTTCAACAATGCTGAAACAGGGAGACCATGTTGGCTCACAGCTGTGATCTCAGCACATAGAAGACAGAGGCAGAATCAGGAGTTCAAGGTTATCTGCATAGCAATTTCAAGACCAGGCAACATGAGACCCAGCCTCAAAATAAAAGTTAGAGGGGTTGAAACACTCCAAACAGTATGAAAACGTGTCTCTCACTTCTGGATCCCTTTCTGGTTTGTTTCAGACAGGGTCTCACTGTGTAGCCCTGGCTGGCCTCAAATTCATAGAGGCCACCTGCCTCTGCCTCCAGAATGCTGGCTCAGTGCGTAGGGGAGCTCGCCACCAAGCTTGGTGACCAGAGTTGGAGCCTCGAGGACCCCCTTGGCGGAAGGAGAGAACTGGCTCTGGAAAGTTGCTCTCTGACCTCCACGCACCCACCATCCACGCACCCACTGTACACTCACCCACCGTCCACGCACCCACCAACCACGCACCCACCATCCACGCACCCACCGTCCACTCACCCACCGTCCACGCACCCACCATCCACGTACCCACCGTCCACGCACCCACCATCCACGTACCCACCGTCCACGCACCCACCAACCACGCACCCACCATCCACGCACCCACTGTCCACTCACCCACTGTCCTTGCACCCACCATTCACATACTCACCATCCTTTGGATTCCAAATTAGACTAAAAATGGCCCCTCTGGGCTTCCTTCCTCAGTTTCTTCCCTACCTCAGTTTAAAATTTTAATTATTGCAGTTATTTGAAGACAGGTGTGCACAGGAACAGTGGGTGTGTGCAAGGAACTATGGGTGCGTGCATAGGAATAGTAGATGTGTGGACAGTGGGTGTGCAAGGAACAGTGGGTGTGTGGATGGTGGGTGTGGTGGGCAGTGACAATGGCCTCCTAACTGGGCTCTGAGCTGGTAGGACTCTGTCATGAGACTATGCAGGTATCAGAGCTGTCCCCATGGGAAGCCTCTGTGTGAGCTCAGGCCCAGGTGGCCTGCCTGAACCTCAGCTGTATCCCTGACTTACACATTCTGGCAGTGGAGAATTAGCCTTGAGGCTGGGTTCCTTGGTGTACCAGGATGTACTGCTAGGCTGTCCGCCAAGAGCTGCAGCTTCCAAGCCCCAAGGGTGGGCCAGGCCCTCTCCTTCCACAGCCCTTAGCAGCTAGCCTCACGGGCACCGTTACATTATGAGACCAGGGACCTCTCATGGGCTTGGATGGGGGCAGCTCTTGCTCAGCGAAGAACAGATTCCTCGAGCTGCCCCTGGCCAACAGGGAATATCTGGGAGCCCCCACTGGGATACAGGGCCAGCAGAAGACATGTCCCTGGCAAACCTACCTCACATTGTCCTCTGCGGTACTCCAGGCCGGAGCCAGAGACCCAGAGAGGCCACCACAGCATCTCCTCCCTACATCTCCTCTCTCCCCACCTCTGTTCCCCGGCCTGTGACTCCTCCCTTTGGGATTTCTTTACTTTCCCTACTCCCCGGTCTCTCCCTGTGATGAAGCAAACTGACTTTTCGGGATCCTGCAATGAGGACAAAGCAAAGCCAAGACTCAAGCATGACCAGCAGGTGCTTAGAAAAGAAAAAAAGAGTTGGGTGGTGGCTGACGCACACGGCACTCAGGAGTCAGCGGCAGCTGGATCTCTGTGAGTTTGAGGCCAGCCTGGTCTACAGAGTGAGTTCTGAGACAGCCAGGGCTACGCAGAGAAACCCTGTCTCCCAACCCCCCAAAAGAAAGCCATCTGCCGTGCAAGCTGAGGACCTGAGTTCACCGTGCAGCAGGTGCACAGCTGACCTATGACATCCACCTGTGTGCACACACACCCTCCCCAACTCACACAACAATAATAAAATTGTTTTGAGATAGGGGCTAACCATGTGGCCCTGGCTGGCCTTGAACTCACAGAGATCCACTTGCCTCTTCCTCCTGGATACTGGGGAAATCATGCTTTTTAAAGTTTCCAAAGCGGATTCAGTGGGGTCTCCCACTGGTGTCAGGCCCATCCTGTCTCTCAGAGGCCGTTTCATCCTTAGGTTCCCCCCCCCCCCCCGCACTCTCCAACTGCTATATGCACATAGAGCCACACAGGGTCTAACAAACCCCGGGCTGGTCTCAAACTAAGTAGCTGAGGATGGCCTTGAACCGATCCTCCTGCCTCCACCCCCGGAGTGCAACACCACACCAGCCTTCTGTGGCTCTGGGTGAATCCAGGTCTCTGTGCACGCTAGGCAGACTCTCTAACCACTGAGCTCCCCAACCCCACGCGTGGTTTTTTGAGTCCCATTAATAATTTCTGGGAGAGATTCTCCTCCCAAAAGCCCTGCTTACCTGGTTCCTGGCACCTGCCACTCTCCCTGCTTCCCTGAGTTCCACAGGTGGGGATGTTGTGTGCTTCGAGGCCAGCCGCTAACGGGTCTTGCCTTCCTTAAGCCCATGCCTTCAGATGCAATTCACTGCCTTCTTTATTATCTCATTAGGATTTAGGTTGACACTTCCATATGTCGACAGCATCACATTCTGCCTCATGTACAGTCAGTTCTGTGTGAGTTTCTCCCTCCTGCCCACGGAATCATCCTGGATCTCTGCATCCTCTAAGGTGGCCCTGGCACGCAATGGTAGGCTAAAGATCAAGCCAGGGTTATAAAGATACACACACAGTTAACACTGTACCTTCACTTCTCCCGTGTGAGTGTACCTCGTTCCTCTCTAAAAGGCACGTGTAAACGCTCTTGAGGCCTGTGGTCCTGGGCGGGTGGGGGGGGGGAGGCTTCAGGGATCTTATTTAAACTTCACCTGGGGCTGGAGGATGGAATGTTGGACAGCGGCACCTGCTGGTGATGATTGACACCGCAGCCTAGAAGACTCTACAGCATGGGTTCAGCGGTGCCAGGCCAGGGACTGAAGGCCAGCATAGATCCTGAGGTGTGGCACAGTGCACTGGGGTCAGAACACCCGGAAGAGCTTGTCCCCCAGCCCGCCGTGACTTCCTGCAGACTGGATTTTCCTAGATCAGAGCAGGACCCCAGGGAACCTCAGCTCCATTTCTGCCAAGTCGGCTTGGAGGACAGGGTCAGGATGTGAGGCACACACCTGCCAGCCTGGGGCTGGGCAGTGTCGGGGTGGGACTGAGGCTCAGGTCAGACTGAGTTACACAGTGAGACTCTTATCTCAAAGGAAAATAAATTAAGCATTAACTCAATAAGGAGACTTCGTGAAAAAAAAAAAGAAGGAAAGAAGGAAAGGAAGGAAGAGAAAAAGTAAAAGAAAAAAGGCTAAAGTTTGAAATACCAACTTCAGAACACTCTGGCAGACACTCCAACAACTCCTCTCTTGGTTCTCCGATGTTTCCAGAAGGACTCCCGGTCCTGTGGCCCTCCTCTGAGGAGCTCTACCGCGATCTTTTATGCATTTTTATGTTCAAGCCCGGTTCTTGAACACGCCGCCACCTCCACCCTCTTTCCTTTCCTACCGACATCCAGAAAACTGGGACAGGTGGGGGCGAGGTCCCACACTGCCTCTTCGTCTTTTCCTTGAAAGAGAAGTGTGTGTGTGTGTGTGGGGGGGGGGTTAGCCATAAGGAAACAGGGCTGAGGCAAGGAAGCCAAGCTGCGAGACTCCTCGACTACTCAGGGTGGGACTGCCAAGGCAGGGACTGGTCGGTCCCTGGTAGAGGCCTTGTCCTGGAACCTTCTATGTGGGCATATTTATATTTGGGGTCAAAGAGACAGACCCAAGAGGCAGCTCATCTCAAAGAAGAAACTCTAGCCAGGATGTGGCTCAGTTGGGAGATGCTCTTGTAGCCTGTGCAAAGCCTAGGGTGGGCCCCTAGTTCTGCATGAACCAGCTGTGATGGCATGCCCCTTAAATCCCAGAACACGGGAGGCAGGGCCAGAGAATCAGCATTCAAGGTCATCTTTGGCTATACAGAGACTTGGAGGCTAGCTGGGACTACATAAGATGCTTCCTCAAACACACAAAAGAGGAGTTTGCAACAGTGTTTTAAGTACTCTCTGGTGCAAGTCCTTAGCAGAGGAGGGGGTGGGGCTACCAGAGCCCTCCCGTCAAGTTCTGCCTCCCTGGATCTGCTTCCCCAGAACTCAGTTGAGCACTGCCTGTGGGACTTTCTGTATTCTGACTCCTTCCCGTCCAGTCCCCAGCCTCTGTTGAGTCCAAGCTGTCATCATCCAATTCTCAAACTCTGGGAAGTTCCCGAGCTCTGTCTTAGAAGATGCATCCCATCTTAGTCTTCTGGAACCCAAGAACCCCCATATATCTCCTTGGTTTTCATTTGTCTTGGGGTCTGCTCACTGCTCCTCTACTCTGAGGACTCTCTGCTGCCCTGTGACATTTAGACAGCCTGTGGGAGGCAGGGAGACAGATCAGGGGCTGCTTTACCAATTGAGGGTTCCCATGACACCCCTTGTTCCTTCATAATTTGTTTCTTTGTTTGATTGGTTGATTTTGAGACAGGGTGTCATGTAGCCCGGCTGCCCTGATATGTAAAGGTGACATTGAATTCATGGCCCCACCACAGCCATCCCTCAGTCACTCAACAGGTATCTGTTCAGAATAGCCAGGCCAACGTGTGCTTGAGACTGAGGCTACAGCAGAGACCAAACAATCTCTGTCCTTAAAGGTCTGACAGACCTGTGGTAGGCTGACAGCAGCAGCATGGACAGGGCCTTCATGGTGTGTATGTGTGTGCACGTGTGTGCATGCATATGTGTGCACATGCATGTGTGCGTGCGTGTGTGTGTGTGTGTGTGTGTGTGTGTGTTTGTGTGTGTAGAACCACTGACTTCCAATCTGCTGGGGTAGCAGGATGGCTTCAAAGATAAAATATCCTGAACCTGGGTCTTAAAGGACAGCAGTGGAAACCCATCTGGAGAGATTGCTGAGTATGCTATGGCCTGGATAGAGTGACATCAGATATTATCACAGAGAAAGATCCAGAGCTGACATGGAGGGCCACCTGCACCATGCTGAGGCACCAAACCGTCACCTTGGCTTGCAATTATCCCTGGGAGACACTGTGGTCCCCGTGAGACACTACGGTCATGGAAGGAAGAAGTTCCATAGAGTCTAAGGGCCTGGGCCAGCTGTGATCACTGAGTGGGTCTTGGGCCGCTCAGCTCAGCTCTTAGGAAGTGGACAGGTCTGGGGCAGGTAGTGAGAGGAATGAGTTTGGCTGGGGGAGGTGGGCCCTGAAATGTTGGACTGTTAGAGGTGGGGCATTTGGTTCAGTGGGCAGAGCGCTCGACTGGCATGCATGTAGTCTGGATGTGTGGCTCAGCTGGCAGAGTGATTGTGGGGCATGCATGGAGCCTTGGATTCTATCCACACAGCACACCTCAGAAACCAGGCATGGTGGTGCTTGCCTATAATCGCAGCACTGGGGAGGTAGAGGCAGGAGGATAAGAAACTCAAGGTCATTCTTGGTTTTACACCGAGGCCAACCTGGCCAACGTAAGACTCCATCTCAAAGGATGGGCATGATGGCGTACACCTTTAACCCAGCACACAGCAAACAGGGGCAGGTGGGTCTCTGTGAGCCGAAGGCCAGCCTGGTCTACATAGTGAGTTCCAAGACAGCCAGGACTGTGTAAAATGACCCTAACAAAACAAAACAAAAAGAAACCCACCACCCACCACGACCACCACCACCAACAAAAACAAGATCCTGTCTCAAAATAACTAAACAAATATGAAGAATTTTTAAATAGAAAAATACTATACATAAGTAGGCAGAAATATAGGACCCAGCCAAAAAGAAAAAAAGGGGGGTGGGGTGGGACAGACCTAGAAAGAGGCCTGTAAACTGGATGTGTAGAGTGAGAACCAGGAGGTCAGGGGGCTAAAGGGTCTCCATTCGCCGCCCCCCCTTCGGTGCCCCTCCCCCACCTCCAGCCGCCTGTGTGATTGGTTGGAGTTTGATCCTCTGTTTCCTAGAGAAAGAGTGTGGGTTAGAGAGGAGAGATTGCTCCCAGTAGCCCACTGACCGGGCTGGGATTTAAACTCAGGGCCAACACACAGGCGTGGCCCATACTCCTTTCTCTACCATGGCTCTCCATCACGGAAGGTCATGGAGGAAGAGCAGGGAGGGAAGGAGTGGGGAAGAGGGAGGAGATAGAAGCCTTCCACAAGCCAACCACTCCACCATGAAACTGGCCAGGAGGAGATGGGGGGGGGGAAGGAGGGGCTTCCAAGATGGAAGGGGAAAATGTGCAGAGGCCTTGGGATGACGCAGTTAGGTCAAGCTTGATAAGGCCTGGCAGGCGGCCCGGGCTGTGAAAATGTCTGCGCGAGTCACTGGAGACCTTGGCTCCCCAGCAGTGTCGGGGCTGCGCTGCGGGTCAGGACCGGGTGCAGGCAGGCACCTCAGAGGGGGAAGGGCTTCAGGGACGGCTCATCTGTGGGGTGAGCAGGTCCACGTACTGGGTATTGGCTAGGAAGACTGGCCTCTGTCCTGAATACAGAGGGTCGGGTGGGATGTTCGTGCTGGCGAAGGATCCTAACTGGAGAAATAAGGGACAGGGCGTAGCAGGGAACTGAAGTCAGGGAAGCAGCTATGCCCTGGGGGACAGGTGTGGCTCTGGTGGCTGGAGGCCCCCTGACCACTGGAGCTGGTGATCTCTGCTTTCTTCCTGCAAGAAAGAAGCAAGCGTCACCTCCACTTAGGGCCAGGGAGAGTGGGTGGGGAGTGGGTCGGGAGTGAGGGGTAGACACTGGGTTGAGAAGCCATGAGCGCTGAATGAAAGATGTCCAAAATATTCAAAGGAGAGGCCGGAACAGGGAGAGGTGTGGGGACCAGGTTGATTCCTCCTGTATCCTGGCAGGGCCATTTGTGACCTTTCTAAGGACTAAGGGCTGGGGACAAGCAGAAACTAGGGCTGGAATACACTGACTCTGCCCATCTTGAGCCATCCCAGAATGGACCCAAGAGGCTGGGCCACCTGGCTGCCATCCATTGAGACCCCCTTCCTCCTTCTTTCTCCTCTGTCCACGGGCTTCTATGTGTCTGCCACTGACTTGTGTTCATATCTCTATCTGTGCATTTATGTCTATCCTTTAAAAACCACTAAGGTAGGGCTGACACCTTGTCCAGGCAGCCTTCTCGGGTTCCTGTTTTCTCTGCCTCTCAGGGGCATTTTCTGCCTGGGTCCTTCAAGGTCATCCCAACAGTTTGTGTCCTCAGCTCCTTGCTAAGACTCCAGACTTTAGGGTTCAGCGCGGCCTCCAGGGTTCACGCCCACTCCAGGGCTGTCACGCTTCCAAGGGGGACCACATTTTCTTCCCCTCCCATCTCTCTTTTCTTTAAAGATTTTATCTCTAATCACGTGCATATGTGTGTGTCTGAGTGTGTGCCCTCAGAGGCCAGAAAAGGGTGTTAGACCTCTGGAGTTGGCGTCACCGGCAGTTGTGAGACAGGGTATGTGGCTGAGAACTGAAGTCGGGTCCTCTACAAAAGCAGCAAGTACCTCATAACCACTGAGTAGTCTGTTCAGCCCCTTCCTGCCTGCCTGCCTGCCTGACTCCTACGGTCACGGGCATAGAAATCGCGCCTCGGATTTCCGTGGGGCTGGGGATTGAACCTAGGCCCGTGTGAAGGCAAAGCAAAGGCTCTGGGTACCAGCCCAGGGACCACACTTTCCAGTTCTCTCATGCACTGAGCATAGAATGGGGACAAGCATTGCACAGTGAAAGATGGATGGCTGTCAGACACTAGGAGGAGGGGAAACAGGGGTGGCCTCCCATCTCTCCCAAAAGGAAGCAACAGTGCTCTGATCTAGGAGTCAGAGCAGAGCACAGATGTGCCTTGGTTCTAGCTTTACCTTTATTGACATTGTGTGGCTGTGGGCATGTCACATGACCGCTCTCATCAGCTGACAGAGGTAGTGGCTGATATCTGTACCCTGTCCTGGCTTTTGTCCTTGGTAGCATACCGCGCAAGTCAATCTGCCTGAGCTGTTTTCCCATCCATAAAAAATGGGACTAGAGTCACGCATAGTATGGCAGGCGCAATCCCAGCTACTCGGCTGAGGCAGGGTGGTCATGAGTTTAAGGCTAGCATGGGCTGTGGACTGAGTTCAGGGCCAGCCTCGGCAATTTAGATAATAGCTCAGAATAAAATGCAAAAAGAGGGCTAGCATATAGCCCAGCGGTGGAGGGCTCGTGTAGCAAGTGGGGGGACCCGAGTTCCACACCCAGCACTGGTGAGCGGTATGATGCGCTGAAGGATTCACTGAAATGGCTGCCTCCCAGGCCTTGGCTGGAGTAGTGTCTGGGAACTCTGGTTTGTGTCCTGGCATCGGCATCTTCCTGGGGAAGCAGGGCAGGTGAGCTTCTGTTTCATCTCTAGAAATGGAAAGCTACACATAAAGCCAGTGTGCTGGAAGGCGTGGAATTTCTGGAACCTTCTCAATAGGAATGTGTGAGAGACAGGAACCCGCTAGGGGTGCTGAGACCTCGTCAGCACCTCAAGCTCCAAAGCCTGGCCTGATGCAGGGCTGCTTTGTCCCAGGCACTGCTATGCCCTGTACCCATCCAACATTGTGGCCCCTTTGTCCCTGCCAAGTAGTGGAAGGAGGGACCACGGCCTCCATGTATCACGTGCTCTGTGCCAGGTGTTTCCACACGCCATCTCCTTGAACTAATGCTATGAACCCTGTGAGGCTCAAGGAGAGGATAAAGCTGCTCAGAAGCCATACAGGCAGCTGGGCGCGAGCTGGGCTGGAGGCTGAAGAGACAGCGCAAATGGTCACGGCTTGCTGAGGAAACATGCAGACCTAGGTCGCCTACAGAACCTATGTGGAGAGCCAGTGCCACAGTGCACACCCGTAATCCCGGCTCTGCAGAGGCAGAGGCAGGCAGATCTCTGTGTTTGAGGCCAGCCTGGTCTACAGAGTGAGTTCCAGGACAGCCAGGACTACAGAGTGAGTTCCAGGACAGCCAGGACTACAGAGTGAGTTCCAGGACAGCCAGGACTACAGAGAAACCTGTCTCAAAAAACAAACAAAAAACAAGTAAAATAAGGTGGAGAGCAATTGAAGAGGACACTGGATGTTCACCTTTGACTACCTGTATACACACATACACATACACACACACGCACATACACACACACGCACACACACCCCACATACACACACACCCATACACACACATGCACACGCACATACATGCACACATATATATACACATACACGCACGCGCACACATGCACACACACATATTTGCAAGCGCGCACATATACACCCCCACATACACACACATACACACATGCACGCACATGCACACACATACATACACCCACACCCACATACACATACATATACATACCCCACCTCCCCACATATACACACATACCCACACATACCCACACACATGTACTCACACACACAGGCATACACATGCACACACACATACATATACACCTCCCACCCCCCCATACACACACACACACACACACACACACACACACACACACACACACGAACGGTAAAGCAAAGGCACTGGACTGAGATTTGACCCCCACAGGCAGTCATTTTTTAACTCTACAGCTCATGGCGGCAGGGGCCCAAGTACCCAGTGCCTTCCAGGGACAACAGTCACTGGCCAAGAAGTGATTAACTTGACCCCGGTGGTGGGACAGGCCCTTCTGGCTTGTACCTGCTCTCCAGTGGACTATTGCCCGTCAAGCTATTGTCACTGATTGGTTTCACCTTTGAGAAAACTGAGGCACTGAGAGGGAAAGAGAAGGCTGAGAGAGGTAATTTGGGGGATGGGGGTCCCTGCACGTGGCTGGATTCCGACAGGGGTGCCCCCGGATATATTACCTAGGAGTGTCTCAGAGGGGTCCCTGACCCAGAGATGAAACGCAGCTCACAAGCAAGGGGGATGAGGTTTAAGAGCAAACGGCAGCACTTCTGGGTTTGGGGTGCACACCTGTCATGGCAGCACAGCACACGCCACAGCACACGCCACAGCACACGTCACAGCACACGTCACAGCACACGTCACAGCACACGCCACAGCACACGTCACAGCACACGCCACAGCACACGCCACAGCACACGCCACAGCACACGTCACAGCACAGATGGAGGCGGGAGGGCCAGGAGTTCAACGTCATCTTGAGTTCCATAGTGAGTTTGAGGTCAGCCTGGGCTACATGAGACACTATCTCAAAAAACAAAACAACCCTCCCCCCAAAGCCCTAAGTACATTGATTAAAAGTACATTTTAAAAATGCAGTTGAGAGATGGATGGAGAGGCCCAGAAAACATTGGACACTTTGCGATCATCTTCGTGTTCCTTCCTAGTCCTCTTGAGTTATTGTGTGAGTGGGAGTCCCTGCAGACACTGATCCCAACTCACTGTGCCCAGCGATAGAATCCATGCTTTTACCCCATAAAGTCCTCTGAAGGGCAAGGGATGGACTAGAGACAGATCAAGGTGCAGTGGGGGGAGGGGAGTAGACTAGAGATGGATTGGGGTACAGTAGGAGGAATGGGCTAGAGACAGATGGGGTGCAGTGGGGGAATTGACTAGAGACAGGTTGACACGCAGTGGGGGTGGGCAGAGAGCAGAATATGGGAGAAGCCCCGGGTTATAGGGGAGCAGAGAGGACGAATCAGAGAGAAACTGGGACTGGGAAGAAACTGTAGGGGAACATGGGGCTGCCAGAGGAAGAGTATGCAACTCCTGGGCACGCCACAGAGCCTTCTGTCCATCCCGGGGTCTGGGAACTCACAGGAACTGTTGAGAAGGCCCCAGAAAACACTCAAGCTCCTGGAGAGCCCTCCAGGACCACCTTAGCTGGGGGCGGGGTTAGGAATGAGCTGGCAGTACTCATGTCCCAGGGACACAGAAGGATACACGTTTAGATGGAGAAGTAAAAGCAAGCAAGACAGAGACAAAATTCCCTCCCCACCTTGGGGCTCCTCAACTCTCTCCAGTTCCCTCAGGCACTGTCTGGATACCTCCAATTCTCTTTCTCTCTCTCTCTCTCTCTCTCTCTCTCTCTCTCTCTCTCTCATTTGGGGCAAAGAGTGACAAGTTTGAACTTGCCCTACAGCTTCCACATAATTGGTGGCAGCAGGCGAGGCTGCTGGAGAGGGAGGGGTTTACCAGAGGAATGAGGGAGGAGGACTCCTGAGTGACAGGACTGGGAGGGACCACGTAGGGGGATCATCTGACCAACCTTTCTGTGGCCTCCACACCATTCCCATGACCCGTGTGTTCACCTCCCCCGTGCCATCTCTCACATTAGCTAAGGGCCTCCGGGATTTCTCTTCCCAGCGTCCCAAGGGCAATGTCCTCTCTGCATCATCCAGCCAATAAATCCACCCTGGTTTTCTAACTGAGGAAACTGAGGCCAACAGGAATGGGACTGGAAGCCAAAAGGAATCTGTCTCAAGACAGCCAGGGCAGGGAATTCATAGCCTCTGTCTGCATTCATTCTTTTACTTTTCCCTTTAATCCTTGCTAAAGGGCTCAACTCTTCCCCTGGATAGGAAGGAGCCTGCTGTCACCCCCACCCCAGCTGACGCCGCCGGCTGCCAATGTCAAGGGTTTGAGAACTGAGTCATCTTTAGGGAGACCTTGGTTACTGCCCAGTTCTCCTGGGTACCCTGGGATGACAGTTTCTGTTCTGCACAAAATTGGCTCTGGAGCAGGACTCTGAGGCCTGGCACAATTGGCTCAGAGCAATTGAAGGGGGCAGAGGGACAGTGTCCAGGCCTGGGGGACTTGCTCCTTCAGCAGTGTGTCTCTGTTTTAAACCTATCCTCTGCTGCTGGTGAAGTTAGCCATGGAAGTCGGTTTGGAGATAGTGGACAGGGCCTTCTGCGTGTTCTAAGACGATCGTGGGTTAGCCTCTGCCGGCGAGCTGAGCACTAGACAGCGCATATAGGAGCCTAGTCAGCGAGTTACCTCCAACGCCCACAGAGCCCGCCCTGGAGCCGAGCCCGTTTTAGCGGAGGGACTCGGATCTGAAAATGAGGATTGTGTCCCAAGGGTGCGAGTGACTTAGGGGTAGAAGTTCTGAGGACGTTACTTGGTCCGGAGTGCGAATCCATCTCTGTGTTCCGAGGTGCAGTCTCCCAATACCTCGCGCCCTCTTTGTCTCCCCGCCGAGGTGCGCATGCAGACCTGCTCCGCTCGGCCCTCCCGGCGTGCGAGCGCAGGGGGTGCACCCTCGACTCCCCCGCTAGCTCCCCACGGGGAGAGCGGACGAGCCGGAGCCCCGGTGCTGTTTGGTCTGGAGCGGAGCGGGGGCTTGCATTGATCCATTGATTGTGCGCGGTCTGCGCCTGACCTCCCTGCTCCCGGGGAAGCCGTCTCCATGGAGACCGGGCCCGCTCCCCCAGCGCCGGATTGTAAATTCCTGCAGGCAGCGGCCCGGCAGCCTGGGGAGGGGGCCGCGCGCCCGGGCGCGCAGGGGGAGCGGCCGCCACGCCGAGGCCCCCTTTGAAAGAAAAAAAAAAGGGCACGAAAAAGGAGGTGGAGGAGGAGGACGGAGAAGAGAAGCAGGAGGGGCAGTGGGAAGGGGAGGAGGAAGAAAACGAAAAGGACCAAGGAGAGGAGGAGAAAGAGGAGGAGGAGGAGGAGGAGAAAAGCGAAGAAAAACAGACGGAGCCCGGGAGACGAGAAAGCAAGGGAGGAAGAAAGAGACAGAAAGGGCGTGTTTAGGCGCTACGTCTCCCCTCCCCTTTCTCAGGTCCCAGCTCCGGCTCCGGCTCCGGCTCCGGCTCCGCGCTCGCTCTCCGGCTCCAGCTCCCCGCGGGCGAAGCTGGGCGTCGGGTGCGATAGCCCGGGCCGCCCCTCGGGCCGCCGCCCCGCGCCTGGCCGCGCTCCCCACCGCGCGCTCCGCACGCCCAGCCCGGAGCCCCCGCGGGGCGCCCTCCAGTCCCCTCCCCCTCTGCCTCGCGCTCTCCCCGGGGCTGCGACACCCCCGCGGCCCCGCCGCGCGGAGCTCCAGGCCATGGGCTCGGGGCGCGTCCCCGGGTTCTGTCTGCTCGTCCTGCTGGTCCACGCGCGCGCCGCCCAGCATGGCAAAGCTGCGCAAGGTAAGGGAGGCGCGGCGCGGGGCTGCGGGGCTGCGGGACGGCGGGGTCCCAACCAGGGCAGGTGCCTGGAAGTGCGTGGCTGTCAGGACCCGGCCCTGTGTGTCCCGGACTCTCCGACCAGGGTCAGACCTCTGGGCGCTGCGCGCCTGGAGAAGCTCTTGGAGGAGCCTGGGGGCGGCCGGCAGCAGGGAGCATGCACTTCTGCCGGCTTCTCTGCCACCTCTAGCATCTTCCGCCGAGGTTAGAGAATCTTCTCTCAAACACTGCCAGGGACTTCACTCGGGGGCTTGAGACCGAGAGAAGTTTTCAGCCATGCCGCACACTTCGTACCCTCACCCCCTCCCCGCACGCAGACAGGCCGAAATTTCAAAGTTGCTGTCTTATCAAGTCTAAAGATGTTAAAGAAAAACAGGCTCTTTCGCGGTGAAACCGACTGCCTGTCACGGGATGGTAGGGGGCAGAAGGAGAAAATGTCTGTGACTGGCTTCTGGCACGCACGTTGCGTTTCTGCCTTTTTGGGGGGGGGGGAAATCTCTTTCGTCTCGCATGGCTTTCATTTCTTATCATAATATTTATTTATTAAGGCCTGGGGTTTCCAATTCCATTTAAATCCAGGTCAGAATTGCATTAAAATAACAAAGTAAAATTCCAGGCTGGGAGCTCTGACAGATTCCCTCTAGGAATTAGAGAGAGACTGGGAGGCCCTCCTGCCCCGGTCCCTGACCCCGAGCTCACTGCCCAGCCAGTCCCAAGGCTGCGCTGGCAGAAACCAGGCTGGTGTCCCACAGTTCTCTGGGGACAGCCTCCCCTCCCCCATTGACCTGCTACACCCCTCCCCCCACGTTGTCCTCACCCAAAAGAGATTTATATGGACAAAAAGAAAATTCCTCTTAGCAAGATTTTGCCCGGGAGGTAGATTCTGCCTATTGTCCCAGGGGCTCCTGAAGCCAGCCAGGGATGAGGAGGTGTCTGAGCCAGCAGGAAAGTTGAACTTGGGAGTTGGGGAAGTCTGAGTGTCTGGCAGTCAGGTCGCTGTGTGGAGGGGCATGAGCCCTGGAGTCCTAAGCTGTTGTATGCCACCCGCTTTCACTGTGTTCCTAGAAGGTGCTAAGTCAACACCATCCGCTTCCCCCCAAAACACGGTCTCTACCCTTGCCCCCTCCAACCTGTCCATTAACATAACTAAACACTGGAGACCCCCCGCCGTCAAGTACCGGACCCCACCCCAAGCTCCTTCCAGCCCCAAACGGCTTCTTCTGCAGCCTCGGTTCCAGACAGCCCGCTGCCTGGAACAGCCCCTCTCCCCACTCTGGATTTGCTTGTGTGTTTTCGTAAACAAAGCTGGCTTTTGTAGTGCACGCTGACTTACTCATAACATGGAATTAGCTAGGGAGTTTAGTCTGAGGAAGGAACAGATTTCGTGCAGTAATCTAGAGACAAGATAAGGGCCTCTTTCAAGTTGGAGCCAGAGTCTGCAGAGGTGGTGGGGACAAGAGGAGAAGCAGCCTATTAAAGGGGCTCCAGGTGCAGCTGGAGACCCCCTAAATGGGACAGGTGTGCAGGGAAACCAAGGCTCTCAAGGGATAGAAGGAGTCAGGATACCGCCAGGGTACCTCAGGTACCTTCTTTTATTGGACACCCCACTGGGTGCTGGGGGACACTCAGCAGGAGGCGGTACCCTCAAGGTCCCTGCTTATCCCAGTCCTGAGCGCCACCTGCCCTGGTGAGGCTGCAGTAACTTGGCATCTGCCCCCTCCCCCGTAGGATTTCTGAGTCTGGTTGGGGCTAGACTGGAACCTCTCATTAACCCTACCATCCAGGAAATCTGTGAAGCCCTGTCCATCAAAGGTTGCCTAACAACAGGTTTGCTGGAAAACAGAGCTGTGCTTGGACTCAGATTTGTAGGTAGATGCTGCAGGCAGGGTGAGAACTGTTTGGTCTGAGCCTTACAGGCTTACCCATGGTGCTGTGAGCTCCAGGAGGCCTCCCTTGCCCCCTCGGCATATCTCCCATCTATCATCAGGGCTGGGAAGTCCGCCTTTGATGCCACGTGCTTCTCAGTGGAACCCTAGAGGGTCTGTAAATCGGAAACACCCTCAGCAAGCATCTTGAAAAGAACACTGCTGCCCTTCTGGGGACATCTGTGTCCCTGGGAGCGTCAAAGCCATGTGATGGGATGGAGGATGGAACAGGGGCAGGAGCTTAAGAATAAAGGAGGGAGGAAGGAAGAGAGAGGGAACACCAACTCCCGCACCTTGGTCCACCCTGGCCCGCTGTGTC
The DNA here is from genome assembly GCF_982192425.1 of Myodes glareolus. NCBI lineage: Eukaryota > Metazoa > Chordata > Mammalia > Rodentia > Cricetidae > Myodes > Myodes glareolus. The sequence continues at coordinate 66,978,543 of NC_142043.1, read as the reverse complement.
CTCTGGGACCTAGTTCTTGAGTCAGGGATTGCTGAACGTTTTGTCCCTGTGGATGAGTGGGCGGGTCAGCTAGTGGGACTGGGAATGAGTGAGCTTGCTGGGTACACGGTTTTGAGTGGTTCTCAAGTGCCTGTCTGTGTGTCTTAAAGTAGACAGACTGGATAACCAAGATAATTGTAAACTTAAAAGCATTAATTTGCTTTGCTTTTTTTTTTTTTTGAGGGGTGGGGGTGGGGTAGAGGTGGAAGGACAGCCATGCTTAAAAAGACCTAATCCTCACTTAGGGCTCACGTTGCAGCTGAATGAAAAGGTCTCAGGGCCTCCAGGGGGACTGGTCCGGCCCCCAGGCCGGCTCCAGCTCCAGGACAGCCAGGTTGGCCATTTAGTTTACCTGGTAGTTTTGAGAAAGTCATCCATTTAGAGGCCACGACATCCCTGAGACTGAGCGCGTTCATCTGGCGGGGAACAGTGTCTCTCTGTCTCTGCGTCTCTGTCTGGGTGTATGTGTCTCTCTCCTTTCCCCCACCCCTCTCTTCCTCTTTAATGTGGCTGTTTCCTCTCCTCCCGGCTTCCCTCGGCTCCTGTGGCCAGCTCCTACAGTGAGGGGACTGTTCCTCCTAGCCCCTCCCTCCAAAATATGAAATGAAAACCATAACCGTGTCAGCGGGTGAGGGTGGCTCCTCAGGCAGCCGCCGTCGCTTGTGCCCCATCGAGGCCCTACTGGAGAGAGCAGACAGACAGACAGACAGACCCCACTCTTAGATCCTGTTGTTTTATCAGTTTCCCTAAGCTCATCCCCACTTTTAGGAAGTCCTCAGAAATCCCTTTGACCTCTTTCTGTGGCTTTCTGGTGGCATGTCATAGGTGTGGGGAGAGCCTGGGGCTAGGAGGATATAAATTTTGTTCTCCACCCCGCCACACACACACTCGAGTCTCTGTAGAGTGGAATGGGAGAGACTGGACTACAAAGACCTAGGAGTCACAACCATTACAGGAAGAGAGCCCTCAGATGAAACCGCTTTCTGGAACCTTCTGGAATCTGAGAGCGAGAACCGGTTTGAGATGAGAGCAGCTAGAACCTGCTGTGAATAGAGACAGGCTTGGTGTGAGGTTGGGAATGCGAGGTGTGCATTCACTGGAGTGTGTGAACATGCATGTGCATGACTCCGTGTGTGTGTGTGTGTGTGTGTGTGGCACACTGGTGAGGGGTAGGAGGTGGGCGATGTGCGTTTTGTGTTAGTTGGAGAAGGAAAGTAGAGTGGTCCAGTGCCTTGAACCGAGGGTGGGGGAGGGGAACGCGTGGCTTCAGATCCTCTGGAGAAGATGGTGGAGGTGGAGGAACTTGCAGCCAGATCCCACCCTGGTCTCTGCTGCCTGCTTCGGTGTGCGGGTGTGGGCCTCTGTACCCCTAGCACATGACCGCTCAATAAGAAAGAGTTCCTGTCAGGGCTGGAAACTGCGGAGCCGCTCTGAGGCTGGCAGTGCTTACGGGAGGCCCAGACCTGGGGAGACAGGAGTCTGGGAAGCACTGGACTGCTGGAGCTCAGGGGAGAGGTGAAAACAGCCAGCGCAGGGCCGTGTGGAGGGGATGAATGGGCTACTCACCTGGGCAGAGGAGGGACACTGACTCTCTGTCCGCAGACTAGCCACGCTCTTCCCTGCCAGCCTGCCTTCTGCCTGACTCAGGTGGCACTAGGTGGGTGGAAGAGGAGGTGTGAGCTCTCACAAACTCAGAGCCTGCTGGCTGAGAACTCGGGTTCTGCCCATTTTGTTGAACCCATTCATATAGGTAAGCTTCAGTAGTGCGGCCTCACCTACCCAAGGGCCAGGCCCTCTCCATCTGGACCATGTTCCGTTCTGCCTGTTGGAAGTGGGGTCACGTGGTACTTTTCCTTTTTTCCCCCACCTCAGTTTCCCAAGGATGATAGTCCTGTGTCAGGCGAGCAGCTAGCCTAGAAACCAGCCCCAGAAGCCCACGGACATGCTTCTGTATGTGTGCACATCGTGGTGCCCAAGACTGACCCCTGCCAATCCCCGAGCCCTGCCCTCTTCAGACCAAGGGCTTGCTCTGGAATTGGAGCCGGATGTTACAGTTGCGTTTCAGAAGTGGGATACCCCCCCCCCATCCTGAACAGGCCGCTGGGGACCTTGGTTTGCCAATGGTTTTCTCCTGTGACAAACCATAACCCTAGAGAGCTATGGGCTTTGAATTTCAGAGCTTTGTGCCCAGGACTGTCTGGTTGTGGTTACGGACAGTGGCAAACTGAGGACATGGTTGCTGACCCGTAGAAGATGCAGGATAAAGAAACAGGCCTAAGGAATCCCTGGGTGAGGTCCATCATCAGGCTATGTGGGCGTCAGTGGAGGGGGGTCGTGGGAGGATGGGATGTTAAAGGGTAGACCCTGGGGGGCAGGTTTAGAGAGAGGACGCTTTTTACAAGTTTCTAATTATATTTATTTGGAGTTTTCCTCTGGCGGTTTGAAGCTGTTAACAGCAGGAACCTGTATCCCTGGTGTTTGTTTTTGTTTCTAACCAGCTGCTTGGCCCCAGAGAAGTGAATCCCAAGGCTGGCGACACCTGCCCACCACTGCGCCCGCCCACCCGCCCACCCTCTCCTTACCTGTGTGTCTGCCTGCTCCCTGTCTATCCTGGTCTCCTCTGCTGCCATGGAGCATCCAGATGCTGGCTTTTGACCATCAGCCAGTTCAGTTCCAATCCATCTCAGGCTCTGTTTGGTTGCTTCAAGCTGAGTGCTGCCTGGGGCCAGGGGAGGCAGAGACCCATCTCTCAAGTACTTTTGAAGGCTTTTGGGGGTGGGACAGAGTTCTGTCTTTACATTGGCTATTAGTTCTTTCCCAGGGTAACCACATTAGGTGTTTCCCCATCCATTAAATAAGACATGCCTGCAGCTGCCTGAGAAGGTAACAAAGGAGCCCAAGAGCCTACATCCACTGTATTCACCAGGCCTCAGCACACTGTCTTTGGGGACTCTTAAAAAATCTCCATGTGTGTAAGTGCAGGCACACCGCCATGGCACACACGTGGAGGTCAGAGGACAACCTCAGGTATCCCTTCTCACCTTCCACCTTGTTTGACACAGTGTCATTGTGCACCAGCTGGCTTGCCATCTGGGGATTCTCCTGCCGCTGCCTCCCGTTTTGCTGCAGGTGTGCCAGGATTAGAGAGGCACGCTACTGGATCTGGCTTTCCATGAATTCTGGGGCTCCCGGCTCAGGTCCTCAATCTCACACGACCAGTGCTTTCCACACTGAGCTATCTCCCCAGTTCTCTCCTCCTCAGAATAAACTCCCTAGGACACCCCCCTTTCCAGAACGCAAATGGTCACAGGAAAGAAAAGAAGCAGGCTTCCTTCTGGGGTATGCCACAGGGAATGGCTTCCCCCAACCGTCTGACTAGCAGAGACTACAGAGTACCTCCACTCCACTGTTACTTTGTCTCAGTCGCTGCTGAACCCTGGGCACCTGGCACGCTGCCCTCAGGCAGGTACCTAGCAGCCATTTGCTGAGTGGTCAGGTATGCACAGCTCTGCCAGCAGTGCCATGGTTCCAAAGGGTCAGAAGTCATGGCCTTCAGAAACTCACAGCACCGAGTTCATACGGAGCAAACATCCAAGAGTATACTGGAGGGGATGAATAATGACAGCAAACTTTTCTTAAGCACTTACTGTATGTCCACACTGTAGCACGTGGTGGGTATTAGCTCATTGGATGCTGGTAGCAGCCCCCAAGATGGTGCTGTGACTGGTTCACAGGGGAGAGAGCTGGTGTGCCCAGAAGCTGACTCAGGACAACACAAGCACAGGCCAAGCCTGCACCGGGACCACCGCAGTACCAGTCTAGAACCTGCACAACCACGGCACCAGTCTAGAACCTGCACTAGCGTAGCCACAGTACCAGTCTAGAACCTGCACAGGGACTGTCACAGCATCAGTCTAGAGCCCGCACCAGGACAGCCACAGCACCAGTCTAGAACCTGCACGGGAACCGGCACAGTATTGGTCTAGAGCCTGCACTGGAACTGCTGCGGCGTCAGTCTAGAACCTGTGTCACCGCCACCACAGTGTCAGTCTAGAACTTGCACGGGGCCTGCTACAGCGCTGTTCTAGAACCTGATGCTGGGGCCACTAAGGTGTCAGTCTAGAGCCTGCACTGGGCTCGCTACAGCGCCAGTCTAGAAACCTGCACCGGGACTACTGCAGTAGTATCAAAGCAGTATCAGTCTAGAGCCTGCACTGTGGCTACCACCGTGTTGGTCTAGAACCTGCACTGCTACAGTGTCAGTCTAGAACCTTTAGTCGGTCTGTCACGGTGCTCCTCTGGCAGTGTCTCCCAGCTCAGGCAAATCATGTATTTACATGAGTTGAAAAAGATATCCCCAGACCTGTCCAGGAGGTCCTGATTTTTTGGGTCTAGACACCCCTGGGACTTTAGAGGTCCTCAGATTCCAGTGTACAGCCTGAGCCAAGAACCAGCAGTCTAAACCAACCCACGCCCAAGAGCATCACTTGGCTTGCAGCTGGTAAACAGCTGTGCCCTAAGAGGATGGACCAAAGCTGAGGCTGGCCATGTGTGCCACAGAGGTCCCTGCAAGGACACATTCTGGGCCGCCAGGTATGTTGAGGCGCTTTGAAGAACTGACAGAGGAGGAGGAGCAGGGTACGATTTGGAGCCCTGTTTCCTGCTCTGTGCCTCAGGCCAGTTTGCTTCAGAAGATGTCAGCCACAGTTGGAAGGTCCCTTCTCCAGCAAGCACCCAGCCATGGGAGAAATGAACCATGTTACATAAAACCGCTTCAGAGTGTTAGCTGAGCAACTCGGTGTGAACCAAAGGGAGGGCAAGTTGAGTCCCCCAGGGCCCAGAGCTCCCCAGGAGCTGGATGGACAGTTCTGATCCAGGCGTGGAAAGGTGGAAAGGGTGGGCCGGAGCATAACTGAGGAGGAGGAGGAGGAGGAGGAGGTGGGGTGCAGTGCGCTGGTCAGGTGGCGGTGAGGGAATAGTCCAGCGTGGGACATGATGTTTGGAGCCGTGTGCTGAAGACAGCTGAGCATTGTGAGTGAGGAGATGGTTGTAGCTAAGAAAAGCCTGGGGCAGCCGGCAGGGGAGGCCAAGGGAAGAGCCCGTGCACCCAGAGCCGAGCCCCAGCAGATGGAGACAGACAACACTGAGATGGTTGCACAGGGGGACTTTGGAGGAGTCTCCACGTTTCTGGGTTCCCCATTCAGAACCCCAGGAGTTCTGCTGTCTGTGGAACTCTGTGCTATTGGGTGTTCCCTGTTGCGCTGCCACCATGGACATTTAGCCTGTGGCTGGTGGGGCTGAAGAGCTGTCTTTGAAGGGTGATGAAGAAAACCACATGAGGCTCATGGCTACTTGCAGTGGACGGAACAGAGCTAGACCCCCACTGCTCACCCCTCAGCTCCCACAGCTCCAACTTCTTGTTGTGTGAATTCTAGTTAGTCCATTACATAAAAACCTGGGCTCGGATAGTGGGGGGTGAAAGCTGAAAGATAGAGAAGCGGAGCAGCAGCCACGAGTTCTTACCTCTACGAAATCCTCAGACTGAATGGGGTGTCCTGCCGCTACCAGTCCTCAGACTGAATCCTGAGCTCCCATCCCCTCCCTCCTTATATACCTCTCCCTGCCCGCCGTATCACTCCTGTCTCCCCTCCCTATGCTGGGATTAAAGGTCTGAGCCACACTGTTTGGCTCTGTTTCTCTCTTAGACTAATTCAATCTCACATAGCCCAGGGTGGCCTTGAACTCACAGAGATCCGTCTGCCTCTGTCTCCCAAGTGCTGGGGTAAAAGGTGTGCGCCACCACTGCCTGGCCTCCGTGGCTAACTAGTGTGGCTAGCTCCACACTCTGATCTTCAGGTGAGCTTTATTTGTTAAAGCACAAACAAAATATCACTACATTTCCCCCTTTTTTGTCTAAAATAAAAAAAGGTTTAATATAAGGAAACTATATACAATAAGTACAATAACTATATACAGTATATACAGGCAATAAGTACATCAACAATGGCTAGTCCATTTGCATTTGACAAATTCAAAGAAAATACTCCAGTATCCTATCTTGGTGAGAAAAGTGTTGTACCTAATTCACTTTTTATTTTAACTTGTGTTACCAACCCAAATTTATCTTTTTATAGTCTCTCAACCTTACACAGTTTCCATTTCTTTAGTGAATTTCTTTTCTGAGTCTGGTTAACACTTCCTGTTGCCCACATCCTTATTCAGGCAAATTAACCTCATGGCTGCTCACAGCCTCTTCTGAGGGGCGCCAACATCCTCATTTGTGGGGGAGGATCTCGGGACCAAAAATGAAAAAGAAGCCAAGTGTGTTGGCACATACCTGCCATCCCAACACTAGAGAGGCTGGAGCAGGGGGATTATGAGCTGGAGGTCAGCCTGGGCTACATAGTAAAGCCTTGTCTTTTAAAGGAAAACTTAGGATAAAGCCTCCCCAGAGGGTGGGAGAGCTGGACCTTAAACAGGATTGTCTCCACTGCTGTTAACCTTCCTTCAACAGGACAGTTCTTGCTTCTGCATCCACTGTATCAGTCGGACAGACAGGTTCTCCGACAGCCTCTTGCCATTCACAAGGTCACTCGCACTTGATTTATGAACTCAATCTCCATCTTTTCACTCTGTGGTGATCGGCTGGCAGGCACGTGACTGCTGAGCTTGGGTGAGGTGGGCAATAAGTGTGGACAGGACGGCCGGCGACAACACAGAAGAGCCGAGGGGTCATGAGCAGAGCTGAGTGGAGCCCGAAGAGCCAAGGCAGGCAGGATGTGAGGGGTTCCCTTTGCAAGTCCCAGCCCCACGGTACCTCAGCCCTGCCCCCAGTGCTTCTGGAAGCCTCAGAACAGAGGACGAACGGCTGCTTCAGGCTTCTGAGTGTCAGCAAACTACAGGAACTGCCGGTGCACAGTGTGCTCTGCCTAGTCAGAAACTCCAGGACGTGCCTTGAGCTGGGTTCGCTGGATCTGGCGAGGGCTGAGAGCCTCCATTCTAACAAAACCCACTTGGCAGCTCAGGAGTCTTACCCGCCTGCTCTCAAGCCCCACTCCGTTAGGGGCAGGCGTCTAGTCAGATACTCTTTGGAAACTTTGTATACTTTTCTCTAGTTCATAGGTGGGCATGGCCTCTTCCTCCTCAGACTGTGACAGGGCTCTTAACCCTAGTTGCTTGTTAGAATCATCTGGAAGCTTTTGAAAGTTACGGATTGCCAGGCCCCAGCCCAGACTTGATGACTTCAGACTTTGGGGCCTTGGGCATTTTGCGGGGAGCTGCTGAGAGGAGGACCTCCTCATGCCCAGTGTCTCATGGCCCCTACCTGCTCCTGCTTCCTGTCATTGGTCTGTCCTGACTGGGCTAAATGGCCTGTATGTTCTGAATGTAACGACTGCCCCAGCAAAGCCCTTTCCTGCTGAATGAACCACCCTCCTCCTCAACATCACTTCAACTTTATGATGTTGTCTCTGACTTCCCAAGGTTCTTTATTTTATTTATTTTGGCTTTTTGAGACAGAGTTTCTCTGTGTAACAGTCCTGGCTGTCCTGGAACTTGCTTTGTAGACCAGGCTGGCCTTGAACTCACAGAGATCCGCCTGTCTCTACCTTCCAAGTGCTGGGTGCTGGGATTAAAGGTGTGCGCCACCATGGCCTGGCCAGAGGTCCATCCATCCATTGGTTCTCTTTCTTTCTTTCTTTCTTTCTTTCTTTCTTTTCTTTCTTTCTTTCTTTTCTTTTTCTTTCTCTTTCTTTCTTCTTTTTTTGGTTTTGGTTTTTTTCGAGACAGTTTCTCTGTAGCTTTGGAACCTGTACTGGAGCTAGCTCTTGTAGAGCAGGCTGGCCTTGAACTCAGAGAGATTCACCTGCCTCTGCCTCCCAACAGAGGTCTTTTCTTAATCACCTTCGTTTTTTGCCACTGTGCGGGGGAGGCCACTTCCCTTAGTGTCGTGCCTATTAGAGGGAGCATTAGCATTGGAGCAAAAAGATCCAGAACTGAGGGCAGGGGCGCTGCCTGGTCAATGGGAGAGCTCCGAGAACTGTGCTCACCAAGCTTCAGATGGCGGGGCCGACCCCTGTCAGCTCCTGGCCCTTCTGCTGCTAGCTCAGGGGTCAAGGAAAATCTTCCATGGAACTCTGTTCCTCTAAAGCTGCTTGGTACCATGCTGAACAAGTAAGAGCAGGCTTGATCTTTTGTCTGGGTTTTTGAGAGATTGTCTTACTATCTAACCTGGAACTCCTGATCCTTCCGCCTCAGTTTCCAAGTGCCGGGGTCACGGGTGTGCGCCGCTGTACCCGAGTGCCGGGGTCACTGGTATGTGCCGCTGTACCCAATAGGGCAAGTCTGTTCTACAGTGGACTGTGAGTCAGATGAAGATCCCACATATGCCCCGTCTCCTTCTCTTCCTTAATTACTAGTGATCAGCTGGGCATGGTGGTTCATGCCTGTAGTCCCGGCATTTGGGAGAGAGGGAGGCAGGAGGATCAGGCATTAAAAGCAACCCTTAGCTATGTAATGAGTTCTAGACCAGGCTAGACCACAGGTGTCCCTTTCTAAAAAAAACTTATCAGCAACTGGACATGGCCACCTTTTAAGAGACCAGTGACTCCATGCCTGTCCCTCCCTCGCTCTAAGCTTGCTGCTATGAAAGATAAACTAATCCACACTGTGTCTAACACATCGAGTGTCTCAGAGTAGCTGAGGTGTCACTGTAGTTTAAATATCTTGGAGACAGTAAGGGTTCATTGTGACTCCCTGGAAGGACCAGAGGAATGTGAGGACCTCGGGTGCACTGGCTCTGTCTTGAAGAGGGGACTCTGACTTGGGGGCGTGGTGGTTCTCACATGTCCTCCTCTGCCCCTGCCAGATATGGATGAATGTGTGGAAGGGACTGACCATTGCCACATCGATGCCATCTGCCAGAACACACCACGGTCGTATAAGTGCATCTGCAAGTCCGGCTACACCGGGGACGGCAAACACTGCAAAGGTGAGACTGGGTGGGGGGCACCTGCGGGAGAGTGGGAACCAACGCTGTTGCCTCAGGGATGCGTCACAGTTCCCAACACCTGCAGCCTCTACAGGCCCAGGAGGGCAGCCGCCTCTTCCCAGACAGCAGGGTGTCCTGGTGTGCATCAAAGCATTGCACAGATCAGCTGGAGCACTGGTGGGAACACTCCCTAACCTATACCCACATAGCTGACTGGAGCACTGGTGGGAGCACTCCCTAACCTATACCCACATAGCTGACTGGAGTGCTCACACCTCAGGCACAGAACTAAGGCCTGAAGATCCCTGAAGCCTCAACCTCTTCTTGTACCCTTCAGATGGTGCTCACGGGATGGGACTGGTGTTCTCCAGTGGGAGTTCACTCACAAACAAGCATATCTTCTGCCCTAATTAAGACACTGCCAAGTAGCTTAGGATTATTGTTCTCAGTGTATGACCAGTGGACAAGGTCCGCCATACTTCTTGCTGCCCCTAGGACCTGAGGAGTGTTGGTTCAAGGATGACACCCCCCTCCCAGCAGTACCACAGTTAAAAAAAAATGTTCAAAGTCTCTATATAAAATGGCATAGTTAAAATATAAAAGTAAAATGGCGTAGCTGTTTGTATGTGACCTTCAGCATCTCCAGCCTGCTTTCTCTCTGTGCACAGACGTGGATGAGTGTGAACGGGAGGATAATGCAGGCTGTGTGCATGACTGTGTTAATATCCCTGGCAATTACCGGTGTACCTGCTACGACGGCTTCCACCTGGCACATGACGGACACAACTGTCTGGGTGAGCAAGGGGGGCGTGGCGCTCATTTGGTAGGGAAAGAGGAAAAGGGGCCAGAAAGAGCTGAATTCTTTCAAGGGAGCATGGGCAGCCTCCCCTGTGAGTCAGGCACGTGAGGACTGGGGTGCTGCTGCTGGCCAGAAAGTACTAGAGAGGCGATGAGAATGGTGGGCTTAACTCCGTGTGGGGGGTGAATTAGCTTCAGACGAGCCCTGTGTCGGCCACTTAGAACCTGCGGGACGTTGGGCAAATGAACTAGGCTTTGGGAATCTTAGATCTCTCGTCCATAAAGTGTGTTAGTACCCTTCTTAGAGGCTGCTCGTGGGGTGGGGTGGGGGCTAATCACGAGAACCTGTGTAGAAAAGCCCGTTTGCAGCTTTAGCACGAGCGGGTTCTACACGGACAGGAGCATTGTTACTGCTGCAGATGGCGCTCCTTGGGGCCCTGGAAGCCTCTGCTCCTCGTGGCTAGTTTTGTCTCCAGCCTTCCTGTCTTCAGTCTCACCTATCCCAGTTCTGAGCCTCAGTCTGCCTGATGTCCCGCGTCCCCAGAGCTCCGATACAGATGGGATCCCTGGGCCACTTAATTCAGCTTTAGTCTGTCGTTTTTGAGAGTCAGTCAGACCAAGTGAGAGGTCCCCTTAAGTAGAAAGTCTGAAGTGTACAACAAGATTTGAGATTTGAAATTCTCTCAACCTTCTCTTTGGTTCTGGCAGAAGAGAGACTCGGCAAAGGAATGAGCAGTGGGTTAGGGTTAGGGCGTCAGATGCCTCACGGTCTAGGACCCCCTTACTGCAGAGGGGCACGTGACCATCGCTGCCACCCTTCTACCCGGGTCCCTGGCAGACCCTTCCCAGTGGCTGTCTTCCCCATCCCCTCTGCCACTGGAGAAGGGGCCTTCTCGGCCCTGTCTCCAACTCCTTAGGGACAAGAAATGAAACACTGGGTACAGAATAGAGGTAGCCATGGGACTGTGAATATCAGCTCCAGGTCTTTGGCTTCTGTTGGGTCTTTCTAACCCCACTTCTCACCAAGAACTAACCATAGAGATGAGAGAGAGATTGAAGGTACTGAGAGGGTCAGAGATACAACAGTCTCTGTAAGGTGTGAATTTAAAGCCTCAACCATCTCTTTAACTCTTAGGGAATCCTTGAGAAAACTGTCCATGTGGTGGGCCTCAGTTTCCCCAGGGAGAAGCAGAGAATGGGTGGGCAGTAGTCAACATAGAGATGGAGTCAAGATACAGAAGTGAGCTTGGTTCTCGGGCTGGTGACTTGGTGACATCCCATTGTTCCTCCCCCACCATTCAGGGTGTGGCCTGGTCACCTTCCCCACCCTTCCATACCCACTGCCAGGCTCTGTTTTGTTAAACCAAAATAGGAGAAAAGCTCGGGACTGTGGCAAGGAGCCCAGGCCCGGAGGGAGGGGAGAAAGGCGGAGGTTGTGGCCGGTCCACAGAAATGGTCCTTGCCTCATGATGACTTGTGACTCAGCTGTCATTCCCGCCATTGTCGGCACCACAGCCATACTGCTGTCTGAGGACAGAGCCAATTCCAGGGTCCCTGATCTCCTGGGTCCACCACTGCCAGCCCGTGTGACTAATCTCCACCCTTGTCTTCAGCGATGTTCCTCTCACCCTGGCTTCCCTTCTGACCTCCGCACTCGGGCCCAGGGTTTTTACTGACTTTATTGAGATTTTATGTGTGCAGGCATGTATGTTTTGTGTACCGCATGCCTGAGGTGCCAGAAGAGGACACTAGGTCCCCCGGGACTGGAGTTAGAGGCAGTTAGCCGCCATGTGGGGACTGGGACTAGAATTGGGGTCTCATTGCTGAGCTGTCGTCTATCCGGTCTCTACCTGTAGGGGGAGGGATCTCACCTAGGCTAGCCAGGTTGGGTGCTCCCCACCCTACCTGAGCTCTGCTCTACGTTCCTCTTCACAAGTACAGGACTGCTTGCTAAAGTGACTCGTGTGTGTTTGGGGCTGGGCTCGGTCTGCCCGGTCTCTGGTGCCGCCGCCACAGCCCCACCAATCACCTTCTTGCACAGATGTAGATGAGTGTGCCGAGGGTAACGGTGGCTGTCAACAGAGCTGTGTCAACATGATGGGCAGCTACGAATGCCACTGCCGAGAAGGCTTCTTCCTCAGCGACAACCAGCATACCTGCATCCAACGGCCAGAAGGTCAGCCCATGGCCTGGGAGGCCCCCAGGCTTCTCTGCCCTGCTTTCCCTCTACACTCCATGTCCTACCTTCTAGATTCCTCTCTAATTTCTTAATGTAGTCACAGCCTAAGGGCTCCACACACAGAAAAAAATCTAGGGGATAAATCTGGGATCGGGCCATTGCCTGGAACCGAGGTTACTTTGGGGCATTCTCTGGCCCGGCTGTGATGTGGATTCCTGTTGGTGGCATTTGTCTGTGCTCTGCCACTCCAGGGACAGCCCCACCAATGTCCCTGTCTATGACTTGGATCGAGCAGGTTGTCAGAGGGAGCCTGGGGTGTGTGCCGCCTGCTCTTTCCTGCACTGGGATGTGATGTCCCGAGGGCAGTAGTTCTGTCTGGTCTGCTTTGTGTCCCATCACCCAGTCTGCTGCCCTGCCTGTGGGGGGAACTTAATACTCGTGCCGTAGCCAGGCCTGGTGGCGCACACCTCTAAGCCCAGCGCTCGGCAGGCAGAGACAGGTGGATCTCTGAGTTTGAGGCCAGCCTAGTTTACAGAGTGAGTTCCAGGACAGCCAGGGCTACACAGAGAAACCGTGTCTCCCTCTACCTCCCCGAAAAAGTGGCCTAGTGATTACCTACACTAGTTATTTCCCGCTCTGTCAGTCTGATTGCTACTTATCTTCAGGTTTCTAGTCCCGGTGTAAGCTCTTTGAGCAAAGAGGTCCTGGTTTAGATTTTCCTGGGTCATTCCTAAATCCTGAGCAGCTCTGGATTTGGGCTGACCCTCAGTGTCCTTAACCCCAGCTGGCCCCGCCCCCTGCGGCCTCCGGGTGCAGCTGGAGCACCAGGCTCTCCTCTTCCCTTTGCAGAAGGAATGAACTGCATGAACAAGAACCATGGCTGTGCCCACATCTGCCGGGAGACTCCCAAGGGGGGCATTGCCTGTGAATGCCGCCCTGGCTTCGAGCTCACCAAGAACCAACGGGACTGTAAATGTGAGACCTATGAGGGCAGGGGCGTGAGGGACAGGGCGATGTGGTGCTCAGTAGCCAAAGAGCAGGGCCAGGAGGAAAGAGGCAGAGGAGGGGGAGGCATGGAGGGACACAGTGAGGAACCAGCCCTGCTGACCTGCAGCAGGAGGGGAAAGCAGGCTGACAGGTCTCCTCCCTCTCTGCACAGTGACCTGCAACTATGGTAACGGTGGCTGCCAGCACACGTGTGATGACACCGAGCAGGGTCCCCGGTGCGGCTGCCATGTCAAGTTTGTGCTCCATACTGACGGGAAGACATGCATCGGTGGGTGAAGCCAGGGAGCAACTCAACACTTGTGACGGGGCAGGTGCAGGGACTGGGGGCTTTGGGGGTCTAGGTGCCGGACCTAGTAACTGCTGAGGGATGGCGACCCATGTGACGGCAGGTCTAGTAAGGGACGGGGCTCCAGGAGACTAAAAGGCACACTCGACCCTCCACCCTCTCCAGGAGTCCCGCCCTCCTCTCCCTCCCAGGCTGTAACATTGCCAAATTGGGACCCATTAGCAGAAGTGCTGGTCAACGAGACTGCAGGGATGTCTTGAGGAACTCTGGGGTGGTCAGTGTGGGGAGGTGGGGACTGGGACAGGCAGGTGTCCCCACTGTGGAACAGGCTAGGACCTCCTGCTTGTCCCTAGAGCAGCCAGTCGCGGGCTGACAAGTAGGGTGACTCCAGCCACTTCTTCCTCTCTACCCCTGCAACTCCATCCCTTTCCTGCCCCTCACCTGATGCCCCCAGGCTCACCTCCCACTCCGCGACCACTGAAGCCTGTGGCTGCCGGCACCCCTCAGCTGCTACAGCCCTCCACCCTGCCGCTGCCTGAAACCCATCTCCTGAACTCCTACGCCTGACCAGGGCCTCCACATACCCTGGATGAGCTAATTCCTTCAAGTTACCTTTTGGGTTCCCTCCATTGCCATTTCTTCAGTGGCGAGATGCCTGGACAGTGTGTCCCCTTGGAGAAGTGGGAAATTAAAGGGAAGGCTTTGGCTAGAGTTGAGGCAGGGTCTCCAGCCAGGCATGGAGAGGCATACCTGCTCTGTGGGCATGGGCACTTATGGAGAGCTGTTCGTCTGGTGGGCTGTAAAAGACAGGAGTGGGGGAGGGAAAAGGTGAGAGCGGTGGCTCTGTGAAGTCCTGTGTGTTCAAGACAGATTGAGGTTAGGACCGCTCGGTCCGTTGCCCCTGTCCTCACTTCAGCCACAGGACAGGGGAGCAGGTGGGCTCACACAGGTTCCCGGCACCTGCTCGAGAAACATGTGAATCAAAAGTGCTGCTCTAATGGAAAGCTTTCCTGCTCTAGCTCCCCGCCCCCCAACTCTTCAAAAACCCTAAAACAGGTTCAGGTCTTCCTAATGCCTTCTCCGGCTGGGTTATTCCAGCTCCTTTCATATTCTCCTTATAGGGCTAATTTGTCTGCTTTGAAAACCTCCCACCACCCTTTGGACACACCCACATACCCCCAGATTCTTCCAGAAGAAACCGCATTGGTCCCTAGGGAGAAAGACAGAGGTCCCATGGGGAAGAGGCAGGGCTCCTTCTTAGGTTTCTGTTCGAATGTTCTCAAACATGGCTGCTTTTTGAAAATGCCGTTGTCAAGCTTGACCTCTCTAACCCGAGACGCACTGCACCACCTGGGCAGCAGCAGCCGCGAAGCAGGACAGAGCAAGCGAGGCTGTTTCTCCCCATCCCTCTTCCCATCCCTCTCCCCCTGCTCTGAGGGAGATGAGCTTACTTGTCTTGGGAGGAAATGTCACCGGGTTTACCAGGACGCTCAGAGTGGGGAGACTGGGAGTGTAGTTAAAGCAGAAGGGATTTGGGAGGTGGCTGAGTGCAAGCCTTGACATCTCATGCCAGCTTTGCCTCTGACATGCTGTGTGGGGCTGCCCATCGCTGTTCTCCCGAGACTCAGAACCTCTGTTTTATAGTTTCTTGATGGGGGCTTGATTTCTTTGAGGGTACCAGGCAGGACGAGGCTGGGGAATGAGGCTAATCTGGGGCCCCAGGAATCACCATGTGGGGTTAGTGGTTTGGACCTTTGGGTGGAGGGTCCAGGGTGGGCCTGGGGCCCAGTGGGCTGCAGTGGCGCCTGCCCCAGATCTAAACAGCTTTTTTACAAACAGGGGAAAGGCGGCTAGAGCAGCACATGCCCACTCAGGCCGTTTCTAATGGTAAATATGTCTGCTCTCCGCTTGCTCTCACTGGCTTGCTAGGGAAGGGCTAACCCGCTGGGGCTCCCACTAACTGCATGCCCAGCAGGGCTTCCCCTGGTAGTGTGGGCACTAGACCCATCAGGTGGTAAGAAATGCGAGCTCCTCAAAGCTGGCCTGTGAACCTTCATGCTGATGTCTTCCTGGTTCCCCTCCTTCCTCTTCTGTTTCCTCTTCCTATACCACCTTCTAACACCTTACCCCCTTCCCAGTCATCAGCACCCCTCCCCCGCCCGTCACTGCATCTAAAGTCTTAGCCAGTGCCACCTTCCCTGTCGTTTCCATTAAGCCACTGAGATAAGGGGCATCAGAGTTGGATGCCATCCCCTCTGTGGGTTATCCTACTTGGGTTCCTACTCTCAGTACACCACTGACAGCAGCTGCTGATCTCTGCCTGACCTGAGTTTGGATCCTGGCTCTGCCATGTTCTCACCAGCCAGTCTCGAGTGAGCCCCATCTTCTCTGGCCCTCAACTCACTCTTCTTCAGAAGGGGGCAGTGATGGTCCTCCCGTGGGTGTGATGATCAGGACAGCATGTGGTCAGTGCCTTGCACCAAGGACAGGGCAAGCTATGTCCTCCTGCCGCCCTCCCTGCTCTGAGCAACTGTCCTGCAGAGGTGGACAACTCTGTCCAGCTTCTTGGTCCAGCCTGGCATAGGCACCGTGCCAGTTCTGTGCCCATCCTGGGTCCTCCGGAGGATCTACACACAGACAGGATCTTGTCCAGGCCTTGGGGGCCCTCTTTCCATACTTTGAGCACTTCTGGGGAGACTGGACTTCAGTTCCTCATGGTCTGGGCGGCCTCAGACCACAACGAGAGGAGAGCCCACTGTGGTTGCTTCCAGATCAGGACATGTCAGGGACTCCCAGGCAGAAGCAGGCTTCTTTTGGAGCCCTGGCACGCTGCCCTCTTTGGTGACAAGGGTGAACCTGATATCCTGAGAGTAGTTTTCTCTTGTGTCACGGAGACCTTGAGATACTAACGGGAGGATGCTTGGTGCCTCTAGGACAGGCCACATCACTCCAGGTCCTCATGCGTGTTCTGGCACTACTGGGGCTGATGGCTTTCTTTCGGACCTCCTTTCCAAAGCAGCTGTTTGAGTCTGTTTCCCTTCTGCCCTGCCTCTCAGCAGGCTCAGGAAATCTCGCCTGAGCACAACAAGGCTCTGAACTCTCTTCTGTGTGGCTTCTACCTTCCCTCTCTGGATTCTTCTTCCCTCGAGCCCCTCCCATGCGTGCACATTATCTCATCAGTAAAACAGAAGGACCAGAGAGCCTGCTTTTTTCCGGGGGGGGGGGGGGGACAGGAAGGTCTGGGAGGAGGTAAAGGTGGATGGCCCAGCTTGGCTATCTCCTCTGTCAGGTTCGCAGTATCAGGGAGGGGGATGAATCAGTGGGCAGCCATCTGTGTCTTGAGACCCTCTTCCCACCAAACCTCTTAGGAGACTGTCCACCATGAACCCCCCCCACCCCCAGGATGGGAAGAGACTGGTCTGCCCCTTCTGTTCCCAGGCAGGCCGAGCTCTCCCTTAGCTTTCATCTCTCCTGCCTCCCCACCCCCACCCCCTCAGCACATTCCTGCCTGACAGCTCCGGCTCGTACCCGCCTCGCTGCTGTCCTCCTTGTTGCAATCAAGTAGGGGCAGGGATGTGGAGCGCTGCTCGCTCGGCACTCCTGAGGGGCTGGGCCTCGGGAGGAAGGGGAGGCTGGAGCCTGGGGCTTCTGCTTAATGCTCCTGCTGACCTCAGGTGAGGTGGCTGAGGCCTTCCCTCAGGCCCTGCTACCTGAGTCTGGCATTATAGACCAGTAACCCCATTGCTACCCACATCTCCCTCCACAGAGACCTGTGCCGTCAACAATGGGGGCTGCGACAGTAAATGCCACGACGCCGCAACCGGGGTCCACTGCAGCTGCCCTGTGGGCTTCATGCTGCAGCCAGACAGAAAGACCTGCAAAGGTGAGAGACCTCAGAGAGCGCTGGAACAGGGCAGCCTCCGCCAGGATGAGGTGGGGTTGAGATTTAGCTCTTACAGAGCCACAACTCCCTTCTCCCAAAGGCCCTGGGACAAAGCTAAGGGGCGGCTCCTGTCTGCCTCTCCCATCTCAGTTCAAGGGGAACAAATCTAGCTAGGGGCACAAAAGTCCAGCTAGCACTTTGTTGCCTTCTGGGCCCAGCCTCCCTTGTTCCTGCTCTCACCCCCGTCCTGTCCTGTGCTGGGGAGAAGGTTCCTTGCCCTGAATGAGCATGGCCATCCCTGAGCTGGAAGGACATCTGAGCCGACTCTGCCTGAGGTCATGGGTGGCTTTCATGTTTTGGACCTGCATTCCTCAGGTCTTCCCAGTGGCTCTGGAAGGATCTCTTAGAAAGACTATACTAGGGAGAGTCAGAAGCACCAAAGAGAGCCTGGCTGCCAGTTCTGAGCCCAGCTCCAAGGGCTCCCTGGCTGGTTACTCCAGGATACTGTGCCCCGGCTCTCCACATTGGCCCTAGCTCATAGATGTGCTGTGGGGATGGATGAACTGTATACAAATGAGAAGGATTGGCACGTGGGGACTTGGGCTTGGCTGTCTTTATGGTTTAAGTTCCCACACTAGCCATTCTGCTCCCCTCCTTCTAGTTCGCTGGATGTGTGGACCATGAGGGAGAGAGGGGGAGGGAGGCCATTTAGAAAGTGATGACTCATCACGTCTGTCTCCTGGTCATGAGAAGTGGGGACCGGGAAATAGGGCCGGCTCCTTCTTTGTGTCTTTTGGCCCAGCAGCTGCAGGAGGGGGAGGGCTGGGGCAGCAGGTCAGCCAGCCGCACTCGAGGTTTCCTGCTGGGCAGGACTGTTGACAGGTAGGCCTGCCGAGCGAAGTCCCGCCCCCTCCCCTCCAGAAGTGGTGAGTAGCCTGGGTCCTGTCTGCCACCAGCTAGGCAACTTGACCTCAGGAAGGAAGCTGCTCACCCGCCCCTTTCTCTCTAGTACCCGACACTGCCAGGCTCTGAGTTTCTCCAGACCGCTCCGGTCCAGTCCCCTGCCTGGCCCCACTCCTGCTCCTCTTCTCAGCCTCTCTCGCTCTTGAAAGTCCTTACGACCTAGCGTCATTGCCAGTTCCTCCTCCCTGACGTTGCCCCTTTCCAGCAAGTCCCTCTAGGCTCTCCATATAACCAGGGTCCCGGCTCAGCCCTCCTGACCCAGGCTGTGTGACAGAAGTCAGCATTACGAAAGGAGAGCCCTGTTACTGTCCCGGGGATGGTCATCATCTGGAGAGTACGGGATGTGGACCAGCCCAGAGTTCAAATGGCCTCCTGTTCCCCTAACTCCAGAGAGTTGTCCATTGCTGACCTAGGTGGTTCCTGGACTCAGCCTCAGAAAAAAAAAAAAAAAAAAAAAAAAAAAAAAGGTGCTACCATGGCCAGATATCCCGGACAGGGAAGACATGAGAACAGAGGGTGACAGCCAAGTTAACAGGGACAGACCAGGCCCCTCCTTGACTTTCCTTGTCTCTTCGAGGAAGAGCTCTTGTCTCCTGTTTGCTCCTGGCCTTCAGTATTGTCCTTCATTGTGTTTTGTCTGCTCCCCCAGACATCGACGAGTGCCGTTTAAACAATGGGGGCTGTGACCACATCTGCCGCAACACAGTGGGCAGCTTCGAGTGCAGCTGCAAGAAGGGCTACAAGCTTCTCATCAACGAGAGGAGCTGCCAGGGTGAGCAGGCTTAGGGGACTCTTCTGGAGAGGCTCTCGGTTGGGAGAGCTTCTGGGATGGTGGGGTGGAAACCACCCGTGGACACAGGAGCATATACAGGCAGTGTTAGCCACAGCCAAGGGTGCTCCTTCCTTCTCCGCTGTCCCGATTCTTCCAGGTGTGGCCTGCTGCAGCTAGGTCATGACCCACAGGTTCTAGACCCGAACAGAAACTCCAAGCACGGTGCACAGAGGGAGTTGGCCCTGCTCAGTCGCAGATCTGGGGGCAGTCCAGGGTCTCTTTCAGCTCTAAAGTCCATCCCCTGCACACGGGGCAGACAAAGACTCAGGATCTCAAACCCTCGCTCTTCCAGACATAGACGAGTGCTCCTTTGATCGAACTTGTGACCACATGTGTGTCAACACACCAGGAAGCTTCCAGTGTCTCTGTCACCGCGGCTACCTGCTGTATGGTGTCACTCATTGTGGGGGTAAGCCAGCAAGCTCATACCCTCCTGCTTCCCAGCCACCTCGGTCCCTCACCTTTCCACCCTCCAAAAGTCTTGATAACCCAGTGCTGGCTTGGGGTAATAAATCCCTGGGTGCATGTATCATGTCTGCATCTGACACCCCAAGGCCAGCTAGCAGACAGGCACCGGGGAGCAGTATCTGCCAGCAGGGTGATTATGTGAGGGTTTTGTGACCCCTAGGCTGGCCTTGAACACATTATGTAGCCAGAGGTGACCCTGAACTCCTGATTCTCTGCCTTCACTTTCCAAGGGTTTGAGCCTGCAGGCGGTGCACTACCGTGCCCAGACTCTGCCTCCTAAATTCTACCCTCCCTCCCTATGGCTATTACCCAGTGAGAGGGTAAGAGATGCTGGTCAAGTTGGCACCCGCTCAATGGTGTCTTTAACCGGGGATAGAGAGAATAGGAAGAGGTTTGCGCTCCCCGCAGGCCAGAGAGCCCTTTACTATCTATCTCTGTGAATGTTTGATGTGAACGCTGCCACCTGAGAGATCCGGAAATGCACAGCAGATCTCTAGAAGGCACTCCCTCATCACTCAGTGTAGCTGGACAGTTACCTAAGGTCCTCACTTGCGGTCCGACCCCTCCACCACCACTGCCAGTCTGTTTCCCTGCTCCCCCCACAGATGTGGACGAATGCAGCGTCAATAAGGGAGGCTGCCGCTTTGGCTGCATCAACACCCCCGGCAGCTATCAGTGTACCTGCCCAGCAGGCCAGGGCCGCCTTCACTGGAACGGGAAGGATTGCACAGGTGTGTGGCGCCCTCTGCTGGCCAGACCCGGAAATGGCATTTCAGGGAAAGCTGGGGAACTGGTGGGAAGATGTGAGGGGGACAAGGGTTGGGGGTGTAGCCGGTTGGGTTAGGCACGCCATTCCTGGTTCAGAAGTGCCCAGTCTCCTTGGGCACGTCTGTAGTTCTGCACATAGATAATATTTTTCTGAATTAGCCATATGAGAAGGTGGGCAAGGCATGTTCCATATCCTCAGGCCCTAGTCCCCTTCCTAGAGCCAGTGACCTGTCAGAGCAGTCCTGGGGCCTCCAAAGCCATGCTCAGCTGCAGTCGGTCTGGCAAGAAGGACACTTGTGCCCTGACCTGCCCTTCCCGGGCCCGGTTTTTGCCAGGTATGTGGGAAGAGGGGGTTGGAGAGCTTGGGGGAGAAGCTGGCTGTCCAGCACTCCTCCGTCCCCTGGGATTCCTCCAACCATTGGAGGTTGGGGGGGGGGGTCAGGTCAGAACTGTGATAGGCCCCTTCTCTCAGAGTCCGAGAATGGTTTCACCGTGAGCTGTGGTACCCCCAGCCTTAAAGCTGCTGCAGCCCGAGGCACCCATCCTGGAAACAGCACCGCCTCAAACTACTGCCATGGTGAGCGCCTGCCCAGAAGCCCCCAGAAGCCCTCCTCTCTGATGCCCCTGGCTTTCACGGTCCTGCTCCCAGCTAAACTTGACTATAGCCCAGCTTTGAACCACCTCCAACAGCAGCCTCACCCCAGCCCCAGCCCCCAGGCTGTGCTGAGCTTTCCCCACCCCTCCAGAGGCTGCAGCCCTGTCCGTTAAGCAGCGGGCCTCCTTCAAGATCAAGGACGCGAAATGCCGTTTGCATCTGCGAAATAAAGGCAAAGTGGAGGAAGCCAGCAGAATCCCAGGGCCAGGTCTGAACCTCACTCCAATGGGTTCCACCAAGCCCCTCAGCCCTCCCCATCTGGTCCTGTCCAGCCATTCACCTGTACCCTGACAGAAGAGGGGGCAGCTGTTGTAGGCTAAGGCCTGAGCAGTCCTCATCATTCCCTGTCACTGAGTAAACTAGACAAGGAGCGAGAGGGATGCCGGGCTTGATGGGGAAGTGAGAGCAAGAACAGAGAGCTCCATCTCCAGTGGGAGCCCTCAGTTTGAAGTTGACAAGGCCTCTGTTTCTAGGTGGCGCCACTTGCTCCGACTGCCAAGTCACCTTCATCCACCTTAAGTGCGACTCTTCTCGGAAAGGCAAGGGCCGACGGGCCCGGACTCCTGGCAAGGAGGTTACCCGGCTCACCCTGGAATTAGAGGCCGAGGTCAGGGCAGAAGAAACAACAGGTGGGCCTGTGGACACTGTCGGGTAGAGGACCAGAGAGGAGGGCACCTGTCCTTTCGGCCTGTGTCACCTGCTGCCGTGGCTCCCGCCTTCTGTGCTGACCACTCTCTCCACTCTTTCCGATTCCTGGACCATCCCTTACCAGCTGGCTGCGGGCTGCCTTGCCTCCGGCAGAGGATGGAGCGAAGACTGAAAGGGTCCCTGAAGATGCTCAGAAAGTCCATCAACCAGGACCGATTCCTGCTGCGTCTGGCAGGCCTTGACTATGAGCTTGCCCACAAGCCAGGCCAGGTAGCTGGGGACCGAGCAGAGCTGGCGGAGGTCTGCAGGCCTGGGCAGCACCGGGCAGGCACCAAGTGTGGTAAGAGAGCTTTCTGGGAAGTCATGGGCGTGGGGAGTGGGGGAGCCCCAACTTGGCCCTGGCTCAGAGCAGAACAGGACCCTTTGCCTCAGGTACAGTTCTTAAAACTGTGAGGAAGCGAAAACTTTTCTGACCACTGTCCTCCCTTCCCTGGTCCCAGGCTGAAATCTAGGACCCCAGGCAGGGCCAGCAGCCTCCTGCACACAGATTTAACCTCCCCATCACTAAGCAGGATTCTGTTAGTTCCCTGACAGATTCTCCCCGTATCTGGAAGAGTGGGAAGGGGAGTCTTAGGCCTGGGTGGTGGGAGATGGGGGGTGGCTAGCGCGGCCGACTCTCCCTCAGTCAGCTGCCCGCAGGGAACGTATTACCACGGCCAGACGGAGCAGTGTGTGCCATGCCCAGCAGGCACCTTCCAGGAGAGGGAAGGGCAGCTCTCCTGCGACCTTTGCCCTGGGAGTGATGCCCATGGGCCTCTTGGAGCCACCAACGTCACCACATGTGCAGGTGCCAGGGGAACAAATAACACAGACTGGGCTAGGGTGGGCACTGGGACGGCCATGGGCATGGGATTTTCTAAAGGGCAGGTCCAGGCTCCAGACCACTCTCCTAGTTGAGGTCCTGTTCATATGCTTCTGTTCCCTAAGACTGGGGTGACCCTATGGAGTGACTTGGGAACAACCCCATCAGAGTTGGGCCCTGCCCTATTGCAGGTCAGTGCCCACCTGGCCAACATTCAGTAGATGGGTTCAAACCCTGCCAGCCATGCCCACGGGGCACCTATCAGCCAGAAGCAGGACGAACCCTGTGCTTCCCCTGTGGTGGAGGCCTCACTACCAAGCATGAGGGGGCAGTCTCCTTCCAGGACTGTGACACCAAGGGTGAGTAGGTTACTTAACTTCTCTCTGGCAGTTGAGGAATTGCCCTCCAACACTGTCTGTGTCCCCTGGGCAGCCCTGAGTATGTCATTCCATCATATTCCTGGATAAGTGAGGACGCCCCAGCTGCCTAACCAAACAGCGTCTTGGTCTCAGAAGCCATCTTGGGGCCGAGCCTGGGGATACAAAGTAACTAGTAATCCCACTATCAGACTGCTTTGAGATTGGGTGGACACACCCCTCACCCCCAGTGAGCTCCAGTATCAGGCACTGCCCAGTGCCTGCAGGAGAAGGCCTGGTGCCTGAGCCAGCCACTTGGGAAAGTCTCTTCCCTGGCCTTAAATTATTGCCTGGCTGGGAAAGGTAGGACCCTGGAAGAAACTTGGGAGTCTTTGGTCCCTGAGTCTCCATGATGAATGTATTCTGCCCATCCGTGGCCCAGATGCCCACTTCCCTACCATCCGTCTTAGTGCATGCCTTCTTCCCTCCTGCCTGCAGTCCAGTGCTCCCCAGGCCACTACTACAACACCAGCACCCATCGCTGTATCCGCTGTGCCATGGGCTCCTACCAGCCACACTTCCGCCAGAACTTCTGCACCCGCTGCCCAGGAAATACAAGCACTGACTTTGATGGCTCTACCAGTGTGGCCCAGTGCAAGAGTATGTGGGAAGTGGAGAGAGATCTCGAAGCCATGGGCACAGGATAAGGGGTGGAGACATAAACCAGCAGGAAGCTGGACTGGTGGGTGGGTGGGCAGGCAGCAAGGAGGGTGAACTGGCATGGTGGCTACCTTATGTATCTGTCCTCCACCTTCTAACTCTTCAGCTTGCTCAACGTGGTTCCCCACTGACTTTCCATTGTTATCTTGCTCTGTCCCTGGGGTATGGCTGCAGATCGGCAATGTGGTGGGGAGCTAGGTGAGTTCACTGGCTACATCGAGTCTCCCAACTACCCGGGCAACTACCCGGCAGGTGTGGAGTGCATCTGGAACATCAACCCCCCACCCAAGCGCAAGATCCTCATCGTGGTCCCCGAGATCTTCCTGCCATCCGAGGATGAGTGTGGGGACGTTCTCGTCATGAGAAAGAACTGTGGGTGACTGCCGAGTGGGCTCGGAGGAGGGGAAGGGCAGTTGGAATTTGGTTGGGGTGATGATGTTGGGAACAGTGGGGGCAAGCCTGAGTGAAGCCTTGGGGCCAGAAGCTGGTGCAGAATCTGATACAGATTTGGTGAGAGCCGTGGAGAAGCCGGGCTGGGCTGCCAGTGCTGCCAAATGCATTGGTCTTTCTGTCATTGTGATCATGTAAATGTGCTCACCATGTGACTGTGCAGTTTCAGGGGTGTGGAATGGAAGAGGGTGTGTGCAGGCGTGTGTCAGGGGGAGCGAGCTGCTGTTGGAACGACTTGGGCCCTGCTTCCCAGCCCCACTACTTCCTGACCTGATGCTTGCCTTGCCAGCCTCCCCATCCTCCATCACCACTTACGAGACCTGCCAGACCTATGAGCGGCCCATCGCCTTCACGGCCCGTTCCAGGAAACTCTGGATCAACTTCAAGACGAGTGAGGCCAACAGCGCTCGTGGCTTCCAAATTCCCTACGTGACCTACGATGGTGAGCAAGGGCAGGAGGGCAGGAGCGCTGGAGGGCTGGACTGGGGTTGTGAGGGAGCAGGGGAGCAAAGAGTCCCCATCCTCAGCCCCAACCCTGCTTGACTTTACAGAGGACTATGAGCAGCTGGTGGAAGACATAGTGCGGGATGGCCGGCTCTACGCCTCTGAAAACCACCAAGAGATCCTAAAGGCAAGTGAATGTTCACTGCGGCAGCTAACGTAAATGGGCACACACACCAGTGTGCAGGCAACATGCTGAGGACCAGCATGATCGTCTATTCCCTGGCTCTCTGAGGTGGGTGTTCTCTTCACTGCCACGTCCAAGGGGAGCGAACCCAGGCCCAGAGTGCTAGCAGGCTGCCTGTAGTAGGCCTGTTCCAAGGTGAGAGAACCGAGGCCCAGAGCACCAAAGGGCTTGCCCGTAGTAGGCTGGGCTCTGACCAACTCCTGGATCTGCAGTGTCGCCGCACGGTGTCACACTCTGGGGGAGGTTAGAGAGGTGAGGAGAAGAAAGGTCCTTTACCTATGCCATCAAGAAATGCAGGGGAGCTGGGGGTGGTAATGCACACCTGTAATCCCAGCACCTGGGAGGCAGAGGCAGGTGGATCTCTGAGTTCGAGGTCAGCCTGGTCTATAGAGAGAGTTCCAGGACATCCAAGGCTACACAGAGAAACCCTGTCTCAAAAACCAATAAATGAATGAATGAATGAATGAATGCCGGGGAGATAAAATGTAGAATGATTTTATGTTTTGTTTTGTTTTGTTTTAGACAGGGTCTTATGTATGTAGTCCAGGCTGGCCTTGAACACCAGGTCCTCCTGCCTTTACCTCCTAAGTGCTGGGATTATAAACCTAGAAAGAGACGTTTCTAATAATGAGGAATGAATAACATGCTGGGTCTGTGGAGTCACCAGTGGTGGTGGCATTCACCTTTAGTCCCAGCACTCGGGAGACATAGGCAGATAGGTCTTTGTGAGTTCGAGGCCAGCCTAGTGTGTACATGGAGTTCTAGACCAGCCAGTGATACACAATAAGACCCTACTTCATATTTAATTATGGGTATTTGTGTGGCTGTGTGCCTGTGTGTGCTAGGAGGCTGGCCAGAGGCATAGGATCCCCCTGGAGGTGGAGTTACAGGTAGTTGTGAGCCACCCTGCGTGGGTGCTGGGAACTAAACTCAGTCTTCTGTAAGAGCAGTATATGCCCTTAACCTCCGAGCCATCTAGCTAGGCCTGAGCCACTATTTCAAATCAAATGTAGCTGGCTGTGAGGGTGCACATGTATGGTTTGAACTAGTCAGAGTTGAGGTGGAAGACTAGCCTGGGCCACACAACATCTCAAACAGCACATGCGATGCGCTATGCAACAGGACTATTTACAGTGGCACACACCGTCGATCCCAGCGCTTGGGAGGCAGAGGCAGGCGGATCTCTGTGAGCTCTAGGTCAACCTGGTCGACACAGTGAGTTTTAGGCCAACCCTAGTCACGCAGTGAGACTGTGTTTCAAAACAAAAGTCAGCATAGCACAGCTGTCCTGATTAAAGTGGGGTGGAGAGGCTGAAAGTTCCTCTTATTTTAGAACTCTGTGGTACAGTCTAGAAGCCAGGAGGTGCGGTGTGGGTTTTGTTGGCATGAGTGTTGTATGTTGGGGGTGTGTGCATGTGGAGGTCAGAGGACAATTTAGAGGAGTGGTTCTCCCACCGTGTGGGTCCTGGGAATTGAACTGAGGTTGTCGGTGCCTTTTCCTGGTGAGTCGTGAAGCAGCCTGGTGTCTGGTGAGGAAAGGACTTGAAAGGGCTG
Source organism: Myodes glareolus (assembly GCF_982192425.1). Lineage (NCBI taxonomy): Eukaryota > Metazoa > Chordata > Mammalia > Rodentia > Cricetidae > Myodes > Myodes glareolus. The sequence continues at coordinate 66,952,397 of NC_142043.1, read as the reverse complement.
AGGGTGACTGAGGAGCATCCCACACCGTGAGGATGGCAGCAGTGGCTGTCTTTGGAGACCATAGGACCCCTGTGGTTCCACGTGGTGAGGAAGAGCAGAGGAGGAGCTGGACACAAAGGACACACAGTTAGCACACCACACAAGGGACCCGACTCTCACTGGGAGTGTGGAGAAATGTTTGCCAGGCCCAAAGCCTGGGTCAGCCCGCACCACAGTTTCTGTTGTCTGCCGTCAACAGAAACTTCCACCAGATGCATGGTGCCTGCCTGTAGACCTGGCTACTGGAGCAGCTCCAGTGTGGGATCATTTGAACCCAGGAGTTTAAGATTACCCTATACAAGGTAGCAGGACTTCGTCTCAGGAAAGAAAATCCAGAGAATGGAAACCCAAAATGTGTTTCAAACATGAAGTAAACTAAATAGACACCCTTATGTAGCTCTGTGGGGAGACTACATAATCTATGGTGGGCCAAGGACAGAAACATGGAGATCTGATCCATGACTCACGCCTCTAATCCCAGCTATTCAAAAGGCTGAGGCAGGAGGATGGCATATTGTAGGTCATTTGGGGCTACAAAGTGAGTTTAAAACCAGACTGAGCAACTTAGGGAGACCTTGTCTCAAAAAGTTAGAGAGAGACCTGGGGCTGTAGCTCAATAGTAGAATGCGCACCTAGGGGCTAGAGAGTTACTCCTGCAGTTCCCAGCACCCACACAGTGCCTGACAACCATCCATAACTCTGGTTCCAGGGAATCCAACACCCTCTTCTGACCTCCTCTAGCACCAGGCATGCATGTAGGGCACATACACACTGGTGAAATCCACATAAACAAATCTAGAAGAAGAGAAAAGAATACTTGCCTAGTATCCGTGAGGGCCTAGGTTCAACCCTCTGTATCGTATAAGACAAAAGAAAGAAGTAGCCCAGCTATTGAAATAGTCCAAGTGAGACGGGCAGTGGTGGCGCAAGCCTTTAATCCCAGCAGCAGAGGCAGGCAGGCGGATCTCTGTGAGTTCAAGGCCAGCCTGGTCTACAAGAGCTCGTTCCAAGACAGGAGCTACAGAGAAACCCTGTCTCGAAGAAAAAAAAATAGTCCAAGGGAGAAACTCTGGTGGCTTGGTTCAGAGTGGTAGCCATGGAGATGGCGTGGACTGGTCAGACCCCGGGTGTGCTCTGCAGGCAGAGTCACCAGTGCTGTAGCTCTGAGCAGGTGGGCTCACAGATCGCTCTGCAGGCCAGGGCCTGAGGAGCAGAGGACTAGAGCTGCCACTAACCTAGCTGTGGAGTCCTAAAGGAGCAGATGGTAGGAAGAGCCCAGGGGTCCCCTCTGCGCACGCTCAGTGTGCAGTGCCGTTAGACGTGAAGAGGGGCTGCTAGGCATGTCAGTCAGCCTGACAACTGCCACCTGCTGTCTTCTGCAGGACAAGAAGCTGATCAAGGCCTTCTTTGAGGTCCTGGCCCACCCCCAAAACTACTTCAAGTACACGGAGAAACACAAGGAGATGCTGCCGAAGTCCTTCATCAAGCTGCTGCGCTCTAAAGTCTCCAGCTTCCTGAGGCCTTACAAATAGTGCTCGCGGCCTGGAGCCCCGCGTGTCAGAGCTCCGACTCCCTGCCCTCAGAGCTGGCCCCCACTCAGACAAGAACCTGGCCTCTCCTTCGGGAGGACAGACATCCCTACACCAGGCACTCTCCCCTCTGTCTTCCTAGTTATCCCCCCACTTTTTTCTTAACATGTTTCCTGGAAAAGCCATTCAGTGCTGCCCCTGTCCCCTCAGAGGTGAAGGAACAGAACCCCCTCTCTGGCCAGCTCACCAGCTCACATCCCTGCCCCCCCCCCCCCCCGTCAGTCTGCAAGGGTGTTGGAGGCCTGATAGGATCTGGCCTGCTAGGAAGTGGAGGGTGGGGTGGGTAAGAAAGGCTTCCACCATTATAGGGTTGTGCCTTTACTAGCCAGGAGCCAAAATATCCCCTGCTGTGCTCCCCAGAATAACTTTACAGCCCAGACCCTGCCAGAGAAGCTCTGACCAGCTTTATGCCAACCCAGGCTGCTAGGCAGTCTGAGCCCTGGGTGCCCGCACAGCTGGCACAGCACTCTTATCTGCACAGCTTCTCTTGTCTGCCCGGGGCTAACTCCCTAGGGTTTACAGGTGGTCCATACCACTGGGCTGACGAACCCTGCCAGAGCCCAACTGGAGTTCCTGGAGACAATGCTCTCAGATAGCTCTGGGACAGAAAGCAGGTTTTTTAAACCATTGCCTAAAACAGAAAAGAAAACGTATTCCCTAAAGGACTGGGCTGCAGAGCAAGTAGAAGCCAGCCTCAGACACTAACCCTTTCCTTGTCAGCCCTCACAGGCCCAGCCATGCCCTCACCCCACCGAAGTGCTCCCTGGGGAAGGCTTACTCCCCTTGCTAAGTGCTGGCCTTAAAGAAACCCGGCCACTGATCCCCACCAGCCTAGAACTTGCTCCACAGTTGTTTCGCCCTTGGAGCCCCAGGTGGCTGGTGGGCTCCACCAAAGAGGACCCCACTCTGCAGCCAGCCTGGAGCTGCCTACCTCTGGCCTCGGGCTGTGGGCAGCAAGAAGAATGTGTGCCCTTGGCAAGCCACCTGCCCATCCTGTCCACATCTGAGAAGTGCAATCATTGAGTCTATGTCGTCTAGAGGGAGGGGTTTTGTTTTTTGTTTGTTTCTTTTTCCTCTCAGAGTAACCCTATTTATAGCTGCCCAGGAGAGAAGAGTGTGCTGGGAGTGGAAGCCTCTCAGTTTGGCTCTCCCAAGCCTTGAGCACTGGAGCATCTCTGCCTGAGGCCGCCCAGAACTTCAGGGCCCTCAGCTGTGCGGAGCCAGGGCAATCCCTCGGAGGTGCCGAAAGTGGAGGAGAGTAATTCTGGTAACTTGGTGAAGCAGGAAGGAGAGGGGCTGTTGACTAAGCTGACCCTGCCGTCCTTGTGCGTCTCTGTGGCTCATGGTTACAGATGCAGATGGAACTGGTCGGTGAGCCACTGCAGGTAGGGTACCCTCTGGCCTTTCACAGCCTTCATGTTTCCCCTGACACGCACATGGAAGAGCATCAGGACAAACTCTAAGGATGGACCAGAGAAGGCGGAGCAGCCTTGGATAGGACAGTTCTCCATGTATGAAGCTGCTGAAAGGGCAAGAACCAGATGTGTGCTGACACTGGCCACCTGCCTCTTAAGAGTTGACGTCCAGCCTGTTTCAACTACTGTCTTCCAAAAGGAGGAAGAAGAAGTCCAAGCCCAGTCCCTGCACATGCTCCACCTTTAACCCGACTGTTGCTGTAAAGTCTCTAGTTTGCTCCTTCTAGGGCCCCCAAGGCTGTAGTCCTAGACAGTCACTAGCCACCAACTAACTCCTCAGGTCCAGCTCCAGGTGACTGCCAAGAGATTCAACGATTCAACACTAAATAATCTGGCCCCCAGCCACACCAGCCAAACTGCCAATGGCAACCAAAGCCAGTTTCCTGGATATCTGTTAGCCAACACCGTGGGGTGGGGTAGGGGTCTGCCGTCTGTCTGTCTGTCTGTCTGTCTGAGAGCTATTGTAAAGCTGCCAGATGGCTTCATACAAGGGTGAGTGGGCATTTGATGGCAGTGTCTGCTTCCTCAGAAGTGCCACAGAACGGCTGGAATCAACTCTGACCATCCTACTAGAAGCCAGGAAAACTTGTGAGTCCTCTCTCCCTGCCAATGTGCCCAGCTCCTAGAGAGCCACACAGTGAGAGTGCCTCCCGAAGTTGGCCATTAGGATATGGTTTCTCCTTGCTCCCTTTCCTGTCATACCATGCATGTGTCTACTTCCTCTGGTCATTTATTGAATGGCCGGTGGGAGCTCATGAGTTTCATGGTACAGAGAGAAGAGGTGACTAGACCTAGCTGACATCAAGACAGACGGAGGAAATCGAGCGAGGACTGGCTACTACCAACCAAGTCGGCAGTTAGGAGTCCAGGTGGAGCTACTGCTGAACTTTCAAAGGAAACTGGCCCTGGGGCACCTAGCCTGGGGCTCGGTCGGTGGGACAAGGATAACAACTCAGGGACTTTCTAGGACTGCACAGGTTAGGTGAGGTCTCTAGGAGGAAGTGGGGGGGATGGGAAGATGGTGTGAATAGAGCCTTCGTGAACTGACCCAGGAGCTTCTCAGCTGCGGTGCCCACGGACTACATAACCATGGCACCTCATTCATCTCAGCACAGACCTGCCCTGATCTGAGTTCCAACGTGGGGCGTCGTTTCCTTGAGGGCTCCAAGCACCAATCTCAAGAAGGTACTTAGGTCCTCAGCAGCACAGTGGTGCCTCAGCCCTCTGCCTCTGTATTGTCAGGCCAGCCAGTCCCTAACCCGGGGGTAATTCTCAGAATTAAGAGAAAACTGCCCAGAGCCTGGACTTTCGCTGCCCATCCTAAGCCTTTAGGAATGCCCGGAGAATTGCCACCAAGCTACCCATACTCCCATTTCCCCAAATATGGCGGCGGAGAAGACTCTGATTTGTTGCTTCAAGTTCAGGGGTACGGCTGGCTTTTGGTTCTTACAATTCTTTGTGAATCCGATTCTCCAGATGCATGCAGAGGAGAGTCTGATGGGCTAGGACGTTGTAGCTCAATATGTCAGAAAAGGTTAGGGAGCATTCAAGGACTGGTATTTGCTGCTGTGCCTCCAAACGACAGTCTCAAGACGGGAGTGTAGGCCAAGCGTAACTGACTCCAAGCAGAAGATTTAGCCTGCCTGGTTTCTTTCTCAAGCCCAGGAAACCTTTACATTGGATCCCGTCTCCAGGGTAGAACAGCCATTATTAGGACTAGGAATCTTTTAAGAATTAGAGGGAGCAGAAACGCTGGTTCATGCTGGCAGCTCACCAGCACAAAACAAATGGCAAGCCTTTGGACAAGCTACAAATTTTCAAATTTTGGTCTTGGTGAGCTGGCATTTCAGAGAATAATTATCACATGGAAGGCTTTTTTTTTTTTCGCAGAAGAGACCCTCAAAATACTGTATTTATAGCTGCCTTCCGCTGCTGCGCTACAGCAAGCATCTCACGGTCGACAACAACAGCAAACGGTGTGGTTCATAGAGTATTTTGCACTTGGGGAAAATATGTATCTGAACTTGTAAAAAAGGAATGTTTGGATTTTGTATTGTCTTTTTTATATTATTAAAATACTAAACGGAGCCCTTCAGGCTGGCATGCTTCTCTTCTACAGCTGGGAAGGAAGCATAAAGTAAAAGTACTGACTCCCAGACCAGGCTGGCTCCTTCCTCCCCCAGCATCTTATTCCCAATGACTTTGTATTCGGAAACTCTTGTCCCTGTCTACCTCTAAAAGCAGTCTCAGGAATTGTCCCTTGCTGACTGTGGTACAACACGACCTTAATCCCAGTGTTCAGGAGGCAGAGACAGGAGGATCTCTTTGCGTCCAGCCTGATCTACATAGTGAGTTTCAGGCTAGCCAGGGATACATAATGGAACGCAGTCTAAAAGGGGGGGGGGGCGTTGAGTAGCTACGTAAAGGATTGTGTTCTCCAGGGCTGTGGTGATGGCGCAGTTGAGAGCACTTGCTGCTCTTCTGTAGGACCTAAGCTCAGTTCCCAGCACCCACATCAGGTGGCTCTTTACTGCCTAGAATTTCAGCTCTAGGGAATCTGATGCCCTCCACAGAGACTTCAGGATTAACAGGCACATGCCAAGGATCCGCCCCCTCAATCTATGTATCTTTTAAACTGGAAGCTCATTCCCTTTTTCATTTTCTCTCAGGTTTCAGGAAATAACCCTAAACCACAATTTCTTCCTGATGGGAGAGGAAATGATAATTTTTAAAGTCTAGGTGCCAGCTGTGAAACGGGCAAGAGAATCACAAATTCAAGGCCACCTTGTGACATATAACGAGTCTGCGTCGAAAAAAGAAAAGAAAAAGGGGGCAGGCACTTCTGATCCTGTTCTTCACAGTGCTAGCTTACCAGGAGGTGCGGTTGGCTTAGGAGCAATGGGTGGGCGCCCGAGAACCTGAGAAGAACTGACAGGGTGCTGTACCTCAGTGTCCATCCACCAGAACGTCACCTCTCAGGGAAGGCAGGATTGAGGGAGCACCATTCCTCAGCAAGGGCTGTCAGGGCGGCTTTCCTCACGGAGTACGATGTCTCGGGGAGAATCATCCCTCTAGGAGAACGCCAGGGCCCTTCTTCCTCTGGAGACAGGTACACCATACCTCACAAACGCGCATGATCCCCAAGGCACTGTCCGCCAGAACACGGGACACGGCGGGACTGCAGGGAGGATGGTCCCTCAGGACGCTGTCCTCCAGGGCATCTTCCCTCAGAGCGCTGAGGAGCAGCGTCCCTCGGGGTGTCATCCCTCGGGGCGCCGTCCGACGGAGCGCGGGGAGGACCGGTCCTCGGAGCCCCGTGCCCTCGAGGCTCCTCGGCACCGTCCTTCTCGGTAACCGCCTACCGGTACCTGCCGCAGCTTCCTCCGGGAACCGGTTCCTGCAGCGCTGCCTCCCGCCGCAGCTCGCCGCAGCCCGCCGCAGAGCACTACCCATTGCTATGGCGACCGCGGCCTCCACCCGGCGTCGTGACGTCATCACGCCCTCCCCGGACGCCCCGGCTGGCGAGGCCGCGTCACCCGGCGGCCAGCAGTGAGGGAAGCCGGGGCGGAGCTCCGAGGCTCGCCGGAGGCCCGGGAACCGGGATAAACAGGCCGGCCGGCGCCGCAGAGGGGGGCGGGCTGGAGCGTGGCCCCGCGCTTGGTCATCCGGGTTCCGGGGCCCGGCGGAGGCCGCGCCGGGAGCCAGAGGGAAGTGCGGCCGCCCTGGAACCTGGATATCGCGCGAGGCAAGCCGCGCGCGGGCGGGCGGGCTATGGCGCAGGCGGGTTGCGGGGCCGGCGCTGGTGGCAGGGCCCGGTGCATGGCGGTCTGTCGGCGGAGTCGCCCTCGGGGGCTGTCAGGTTGGTGGCCGCGGGAAGAGTGGGTCCACCGTGCCCCGAGGCGGGAGGCCGGGCGGACGCGGGGCCCCGGGAAGGTCCGGAGCCCGTCGTGCCCACCCTCCTCGGGTCATGGCCGGGCGGCTGGGCCTCCCGGGACGGCGGCCTGGCCCCACCCCCACCCAGGGTCCCTGCCCCTCCATTCCGTCCTGGACTCCTCCCCCAGGGCTCCCAAACCCCACCCTGTGACCGCGCCCGCCTCCACCTCTTTGACCCCAGACACACACCTCACCCACTGCCCCGCAGACCTTACCAGGTGACCCCTGATTCATTGACTGCTAACCCCAGCCCTGCTTCAGTTCTGATACAGTGATCACACAGCTCCCAGATCTCCACAGCCCCTAGTGATCCCTCAACTATCCTCTGTGGACAGCCTTCAAAACTCCTGGCCACTGCAACTCCGACTCCGGTACTTTCCCACCCAACTCATCTCCATAACTATCGTGATCTTCGCCCCATTGATACCCGTCTTTGACTCCCCCAGCCTCCAGTGTCAATCAGCACATAACGTAAGCCCCTCACCACCGCCACCATGGTGGTGCTGAAGAGTGTATGGAATGAAGTATATCAATGGAGGCATCAAGAAATTCTGGGTTGAGTGTGTGGTCCCAGGTTCAAGTCCAGATTCTATCGTGTTGGGCTTGGGGAGCCTGGGAACGGTCCTGTCCTTCAGTGTTAGGCTGGACTTAAGCGTCTGGTCAATATTGTGATGTGGTTGAGTTTGAAGCTCCCTGATGTTTCTTCCGATTAAAGTTCCGCAATTCTTAGTCAAGACAAAACCAGACTGCTTTTATGTACTCTGCCCTAGAAGTGCTTCATTCTTCTTCATTCTTGCGATCCTACACTTAATTGTCCACACCATGCCCCCTTGATCGGGCTCTACCCGTCTGGGAAAGCAGTGTAGCAGGAGAGCTTTCCCTTTGCGCTGTTGACTTCATAAGCTTGGCCATTCAGCTGTGCAACCTTCGGCATCCCATTTAAAGCCTCCCCACCCCTCCGTTACTCTTCTGGCAAGAGAGGGTTGTAAACATGCCCGCAGTAAACACGTGCAGGACGTTCAGCACCATTGCTGGCCCACAGCAAACCTTTAAGGTATGGCAGTTGTTATGGGTGAAGTCCTGGGTGCCAGGAACTCCACAGACAATGAGTACGTGGCCCATGCCAGTCACTACGGCTGCCATCTTGGAGCCCCTGTCCCAGTCTGACTAGGGCTCCTCCCCTCACACTTCAACTTCCACAGCTCCTTAATGATTGCCGACTCCGCAGCAGCTACTGTATATCAAGCTTTATATAAAATAGCGTTACCTCTCCCAAGTCCGAGGTGTTAGTTATCTCCGTCACTGCTCCCTCCCCCACTTTTCCTGGGAGTTGCTTTAGTAAAGGATCCAGAATTCATCCCTTTGAACCATCTCAGAAAACCCACTAACCCCATTGTCTCTCATCTCTTCGCTTTCTGGTTTCCCAGATTCTCAGACCCTTGTTCCTTGCTTTCTCATAATTCTTAAACTTCATTAAATTCTTAGATTCATCAGCTCATTTTGCGACCCACATGGGTTTCTAGCGCCCTTTATCCCACGACTCCGTGGCTTTTCTCATCCTGTTTGTGACTTTGAACCTCTTTTCCCCTAAGACCCTGTCCCTTCTGTGGGAAGGACATACATACATTCTTAAAATCCCTGTTTGAGGCTCCTGTAACAAAAGCCAGACTAACAAGTGAAAAGCGTATGTTTGTTTAGCGTTACTTACCCCATAGAAAGCTTTCTGTGAAGGAGGTGAAGACCTGAGGCTTACACCTATATGTCTTATTTCTAGGCGTGATGAAGATGGATAGCTCAAGAAGAATGGAAGGCCATGGGAGTGCAGGAGATGGGGGTGGGGTAACTAATGTAACAAGCTCCAGATGTCTGGGCTCCTGCCTGTGACCTGCATCTTTAAGAAGAAGGGTGCTTTTGTCCATTGGGCATAGGGAGGGCATCTGCACATGATGGTCTTATGACCTGCTTCAGGAGAAGATAAGCAAGATCTTGGTTCTCAAGTCTTCAGATCGCTGTGCTTTGGGGTAGCATGTCCTGGGCCTAGTTAACCTGAACACCTGCTGTGCTAAGCAAGCACTGTACCACTCAGCCGTAGTCTCATCCCCTGTGTCTGTCCTTTGCTCAAAGTTGGGACCTTGGCGCTTCTAGCTCTCAGGCCCGAGGAATCCCTATGCTACTGGACCTGTTTTCAGTATGTATCCTTGCTCCTCCCTAACTTCTGCCATCCCCAGCCACATCCTGTCCCCTGAAACCTCTGATTAGTTCTTCTAGTGACCTTGTAATATGCACAGTTTCTGTGAAATGAGTCACTTCTGCCCAGCACGGTCCCACCCTTTGTAGACTATGTACACTTGCCTATTCTAGGGCTCCACCTTTCTGCCCACGCCCCGCTCAGACCCTGCATCTCATCCCCTTCGTGTTCAGATAGAAATTGCCTTTCTTTCTTCCCTCTTTCTCACCGCGCAGGCTCCTTCCCGCCTGTCTCGGTTGACGACATCGCAATGACTCTCCCTCCCACACAGCTCTGCTCTCAGGCTCTCCAGGGCTTTGAATTCTGGGGCTGCAGCTTTCAGGCCTACAGGGCAGACATCCTGTGCCTCGGGTTAGCACTGAGAACTGAACTCTTCTCTGGGAACATCTGATGGATTCAGATACTAGAGCCCCAAAAGTCCCTATCTTCAGGAGAGAGCCCTGGGAAGTGCTTCAGCCTTGATTGGCTGTGTCTCCAGAACACACTCTTGTTCCCAGCCTTCTTATGCAGTTGCTTTGCTCCAGATCCTCTGAGGCTAGAATGTGTTGTCAGCCTCCCCAGGCACTGAATTGGCCCTATTGTTTTCCAAGCCCTTGGCTCCCCTCCCACTGGAAGCCGGATGGTGAGTAGCAGATACGACATTAAAGAACCGTGCCCCAGCGTCTATTCGCCCAGTCTTGGTTGTATAGCCATAAACAGCAGAAGGTGAGAGCCCAGAACTCTGAGGGTGGACCTCAGAAGTCTCCTGCACCCTGCGTTGTTGCTTTTATCTTCCTAGGGTACAGGACATAATCTGCCTTATGCGTGTACTCTTTTCCTCCACCAACCGCCCTGTGGCTTCCTTGAGAACAGAGGCTGGATCCTTTAATCTTCTGGTGTCTTAATCCTCCTCCCTCTTGTCTGTAGAAAGCAGGCAGTCAGTCAGTCACTGCTTACTGCGCTGAGTGGGCTCTGAAATTCGGCGTACCTCCCAGCAAGTGAAACAGCTTCTGTAGCCACACCCTCCGTCCCCAGAGCCCTCAGCATGCTGACAGTCAGACATTGTGGGACTTAGATGCCGCTCTGTTTAGTCATTGTTCTGGAGAGGGGGTGGCTAACAGTGCGGGCTTTGGGGTACATAAGCCCAAAACAAGTTGGTTGAGAAGACACTCCAGGCAAGATGGCTCAGCAAGAACCCAGTGTCCCCAGTTTGATCCCCAGGACCCATGTGGTCAGAGAGAACTGAGTCCTCCCAGTTGTCCTCTGACCTCCTGCAGATGCCGTGGCATGCTCCTGATGAGAGTGCACCCACACGTGATAAGTAAACAGTTTTAGAGGCGTTGGTCCAGTGGTAAGAGTCAGACTGCTTTCAAGAAAATGGCTCCATGAACTGCTTAGGTAAGAGTGGAGAACAGGGAGCCAAGGTTGCTAGCTGGCTGTTGGAAATCACTGGGCCTGTGAAAGTTCGAATATTCTTTTCTGCGTGTGGAAATCTACGTCAGGAGACAGTGGTGGAGGAGTTAGATGAATAAGTACAAATTTAGCCCTGTTCCTCAGAAAACGCCTCCAATCAAGTGAGACTCTAGTACTGAATTGGGACTTACCTAGACTGAGTAGAATATTTAGCTCTACCCTGTGTCTGACCTCTTCTGTTTGTGAGATATCAGAAAGCTAAATTTAAAAATCAGCCTCTGCAGAAGGCTGTGCTGGTGCTGTGCTGGTACCCTGGGACCTGTGCTTTCCTAGCAACAAGAACCTGTTGCCCTGGTGCAGCCCTGCTCCCCAGCTCAGGAGAGGGTTCTGGTGCAGCACTGTTCCCCAGCTCAGGAGAGGGTTCTGGTGCGGCCCTGCTCCCCAGCTCAGGAGAGGGTTCTGGTGCGGCCCTGCTCCCCAGCTCAGGAGAGGGTTCTGGTGCGGCCCTGCTCCCCAGCTCAGGAGAGGGTTCTGGTGCAGCCCTGCTCCCCAGTTCAGGAGAGGGTTCTGGTGGTTAATAACTGGACTGGACCTGGGAACAGGTGAGGCTATTGTGAGAGGGTTAGAGAGCCCAGCCAGGTGCAACAAGGATCTTCCCCTTCTGACCTACTTGGAGGTCCTGAAGGGATGGGTGTTCATCCATCCATCCATCCTATTAAGTATTTTGTCTGCGGTATGCAAAGTACTCTTCTAGGTGCTAGGGATAGGAGACTGAATTTGCCCATTGGGGAATAGACAAGAGAGACAGAGACAGACAGTAAAGCAAACAAAACAGTTGGAACCATTAAATGCAGACGAGAGAGTGGCCAGGGTTCTTGTTTTAGACAGTGGCAAGGAACTTGTTCCTGAAAAGGTGACATTTGAGCAAAGACCCGAAAGAAGTTAGAAATGAGCCTGACATATATCCGAGGGAAATTTATTTTCCTAACAGTAGACAAGCAAGCACAAAGGCCCTGAAGCAGAAATAAGCCGTGTATATTCCAAAAACATGAAGAGCCAGCCGGTCCAGCTGTGGTACCGAAATGACTGCGTTCTGACAAGAGATGAAAAGCGGGAGCTGCTGAGGTGCGGAGTAGATCGGGCGCAGATCGTGGGTCTCACAGGCCACCAGCCACTGGAGGAGTCTAGGCGATGAGTGGCATGATTTGGCTTAGATTCTGAAAGCTCGTTCTAGCTGCCATGTTGAGAATAAATTGTATGGGGCAGAGAAGGACAGACACTGATGGGGTGCTCCTGCAGTGGGAACTGATGGGGTGCTCCTGCAGTGGGAACTGATGGGGTGCTCCTGCAGTGAGAACTGATGGGCGTTCCTGCAGTGGGAACTGATGGGGTGCTCCTGCAGTGGGTATAGATGGGGTGCTCCTGCAGTGGGTATAGATGGGGTGCTCCTGCAGTGGGTATAGATGGGGTGCTCCTGCAGTGGGAACTGATAGGCGTTCCTGCAGTGGGTATAGATGGGGTGCTCCTGCAGTGGTCCAGAAAAGAAAAGTTGATGGCTTGGATCCAAAGTAAAGGAGTAAAAGAGAAATTGTTGAATTGTGGACTTATTTTCAAAGAGGTTCCAACAGATGGATGGATTGAATGTGTAGTAAAGATGTTGAGGACAGCTCCAGTTTGTAGCCTGGGCAACTGAAGGATGAAATTCTCTCATGGTGAGGGGAAAGAGTTCGGAAAGTCAGATTGAGAGGGTGAGATTAGGAATTCACTCCCCCCTTCCCAGGGCTGGGCTCAAATTTATGTAACAGAGGATGACATGAGGGTTTTTTTTGTTTTGTTTTGTTTTTGTGTTTGTGTTTTTTGTTTTGTTTTTCTTTTCCAGACAGGGTTTCTCTGTGTATCCCTGGTTGTCCTGGAACTCACTCTGTAGATTGGGCTGGCCTCAAACTCAGAGATCCACCTGCTGCTGCTTCCTGAGTGCTGGGGTTAAAGGTGTGTGCTACCACATCTGGGTGGAATTCATGTTTTTTTATTCTTAGACAGGGTTTCTGTAGGTAGCCCTGGCTGTCCTGGAATAAACACGTTAGTGGTTTTAAGCAGCCAATAGAGCCGTTAATAAGTAGCTCAATGTGCAAATCTGTGGGGCCTTAGTAACTATCTCCTTTCCTAGCACTGGGCAGCGGATGCATGTAGAAGCGGTCTGGGAGTCTGCCTGGGCTCTGCACCCACGTAGCTGTGTGGCCCTACAGTTCCTGGCCTCCCTTCTTTTAAATGGCCACCTTAGGCTAGAAAGGACCTGTCCTCTCAGCTCCCATTGTGGATATGGATGAATTTTCTGCTCAGAATAAACAAGACAGTGTGTTGATGGAGTGGGAGCCTTCGAGGCCGCTGAGCTCTGCCTGGGCATCATGTTGAGGATAAATTTCCTCCTTTCTTCCTCGGTTCGTAAGTAATAACCCGGAGCACTGCAGTGTGTGAAGTGCTGATGCCACACCGGACATGATTTGGAGACTGTGAGTCTCCCTTCCTAGAGTTCTGCAGGTGAGCCACCAGCGAACTTCACTGCTGGCAGGCCCTGCATAAAACCTGGATGCAGTTGTGTGCATCTGCAGCTCCAGCCCTGGAGAGCTGGAGACAGACAGATCCTCAGCGCTCTAGCCAATCAGTGAGTCTCAGGTTCCTGAGAACCTGTCTCAAAAGTAAGGCACAGAGTGATTAAGGAAGTCTCCTGATGTCAGCCTCCAGCCTCTGACCTCCACACGCATCAGACACGTGCGCATGCATACACACATGCACATTTTTTAAAACTTTAACTATTCCACTGTAAGGATGTTCCGCAGTTTGCTTGGTTTCTGTGAGTTTAGGCAACTTTGAATAAACAAATCTGTGGATGTGTTTTCAGTTCATCTGGATAAACAAGGAATGTGGTCCCTGAAGGCTGCCCCTTCTTGCATGCCCAGCGACAGAGGGTGGACATTCATGTCAGTCCGTCCACACCTTTGGCCTGTGTGATGCTGTCGGTGCTCTGGGCTCACCTGTCTAGTCGTCTCCTGGTGCCGGCTCGTTTTCAGTTGGATGTCTTCGTGTTAAGATGTCTAACTCGTTGCCTTCTTTATTGCTTTATTGAGACGGGTCTCACTGCGTAGCCCAGGCTGACCCTAACCTCCTGGGGAATCCTCCTCTATGAGCCTTGTAAATTTACAGCATGAGCTGTCACACCCAGCATATGTCTATGTTTTTAATATATTTCATAGTTCTTTTATTAAAATATTCCCCAACTATTAATTTTCCTAACAACCACGTTTAACCATTGTCTTTTTTTTCCTTCTGAAGGTCAGAACTACTTTCTCTTCCTTATTAAGATTTTGCAGATTGTTCCACTTTGATGTCTTGATAAAATGGTGTAAGGTAGTGTCCTGTCCCTCCTAATGTTGATAGAATATGTCATTCTTCACATAGATGGTCCCCGTCAAGCCAGTGGTGACCATGGCTGAATACCTTGATTATTGTTCTGCTAATATTTTTTTCTTTCTTTTTTTAGGCAGGGTCTTGCTATCTATCCCTGCTGGCCTGGAATTTGCTGTGTAGTATAGGCTGGCCTTGGGCTCACAGAGATCCCCTGCCTCTGCTTTCCAAGTGCTAGGATTAAAGGCCTGCCTCTCAAGGGGTGGTTGGCTTCTCCCGTAAGGTTTTGCCATTGCTGTACCAGTGGGTGTACTTGCAGGCAGGCCGGCCGTTACTGTAGCTCATGGAATTCATATCTGGGATGAGACCGATCCTTACTTTCACCTCTGGTGATGTGTGGAGCACCTTCCAGCACTTTCCAGTGCCACGAATGATGGTCAGGAGTGGGTGAGGCTTATAACTGAGCCCAGCCCAGTTTTTCTGTACTCTGTGGAAAAATATATGCCACCCCTAGTCTGTACCTCTGCTGATTTGCTTATCGGTACACTAAGCATTAGTATAATCTCCTAAAATGCCTTGAGTCTAGACTTTCGTGACTAAGAAGTGAGGCTGAGATCCGGCCGTGATCATCACGCTGGCTGTCACAAGTTGAGGTGTTAAATCCTGCATCAACGTGTAGCTGAGATTTCATTTTAGTTGAAATGAGTTCTATTCTGTAAGGGTAGGGGCCCACATTTCCTGTCCTTTGGAACTGGGAATGATCCACTCCACCTAGTCACTCCGTTTCCTGCAGACTAGCTCCCATCTCTGCAGTTGTAATAGCCACATAACCATGCAAACGTGAGCTGGGCTTTTAAAGCCGGTGTGCTTTCTGACAGAGACGTGTGTAAATGCTTTACGTCTCAGTAGAGCAATGCACTTTTCTGTTACTAATTTCCTCTTCTCTCCTCGTCATTTAGAAAGCCACAGAATTAGGCTCGCGTCCTGATGTGCACTGAAGTGCTTTTCTGGAGTAACAAACACAGAATCATTTTTGTTAACACAGCTCTCCCAAATCTGTTTCTGATTTGTTTGCCCCTTGTTCCATCAGCCTTTGTCCCTCGCAGTCTAACGTTTTTCATCTGTGAGAAGTTTGGATGTGGACCAGATCAGAGTGAACCTTTGCAAAGAGGGGGGACAAGAGCACGTGTGCTCTTTCGTCCCCTAGCTTTTGCACCCCGTATCTGTCTACTCTGTGATTTTCTGCATTCCGCCAACAGGCTAAATTCGTGCTTTGAAAGGGGAGCCCAGAACTTGGCTGGATGCTGCTTTAGGTCTGACCTGTTGTTAGCACTCTTGGTCACTCCCCACCTTCCCCAGCTGTCTCCCGCCCCAGCTCAGGTCACTGCAGGGCTTGTAAACTCATACCTTCTCCATCCATCTCGGAATCCCGCCCAGTGCAGGCAGGAACTGTCCAGACAGCCTCTATGGTCACCTGGGAGTTTAGTGCTAGCATAGGAGGATTCAGAAGAACCATCATTTAAAGAAGGGAAAGGTAGGCTAAAGGCAGATAGATGGGTCTAAGAAGGGCTGTTTTGGGAAACATGCTCCCAGCTTTTCCTTCTTCCCCGTGGCAGACCTAGAAGACTGGGGTGAGGTTGTGTCTTGAGTGCTAACTGCACCCCATGCTTCATCAGTAGGGCCTGTGGAGGCCATACCTAGACAGGCCAGGCAGGCTTTGTCAGCGGCTGGAGCTTTAGGACCTTGGGCAGATGGCTTTCTCTTAGCTTCGGTACCTCACCTGCAAGGGAGTGTTAGCCTGAGCAGTGGGAAGGACCCGAGGGCCATCTGGGCCAATGGGTAAGGAAGCAGACAAGTGGCTAAATCAAGACCAGAAACCAGCTCTGCAGACAACCACCCGCTTCCTTCACGAGGGAGTGAACTCAGGTGTGTCTTCCTCCCGGTACCTCAGAGCCAGCCTCCATTGTGGAGTGCTTGCCGTGTGCTAGCACTCTGCTGAGTGGCGCTTACAGCCTCACTCAGCCCTTACAGTAACCAGGGAAGCAGGTCACTGCTCAGAGAGGGTTGTTCATTTGCCCAAGGCTACACAGCTTCTAAGAGATAGAGACTGTGCTCTCAACCACAGCAGATTTCCTTGCTGAGCCCGTGGAGAACAGACACCCTAAATTGAGCCGCTTGTCACTGTGGGAGCTACAAGCCCCGCCATGAAAGCTGGAGGCTGTTCTGTCTCTTCACCCTGCAGTGTGCTTTGTATTTAGGCCAAGTCCTCTACGTGTCCTTTATTTCCCACACATTATGATTATAGTAAAATGGGTCTCAAAAATCTCTCCCCGATTAAGAGAGTGAGAGTTGAGGGTTGTCGAATAGCCAAAGACAGGCCAGGAGCAGAGACCTGAGCAAGGGTGGGTTGGTTTCTAGAGAGTTGGTTCAAGTGTCAATTCCCAGTCTCTCCATGCCTCTGTGGCAGCCTTAGACAACCTCTTAAAAAAGAAAAAGGGGGGGGAAAAGGAAAAAGTAGATGCCCATGTTCCAAGGAAGTATTTTGTTTCATGACCTCAGCATCTTAGCCCCCAGGAGCGGCTAGTGGAGAACTCGAGCTCTCAAGAGTTCCCGATCAGATGGCATGGGTTCAGATCTCCTCACATGTAGCAGCTGTGCCACCTGAGCAAGCTGATTGGTGTCTTAGGACTAAACTATGAAATAGAGAAAAGTAGGGCCAGCGAGATGGCTCCATGGATTGGTGGCTCACATGTACCCAACCTGAGTTTAGTCCCCAGAGCCCACATAGTCGGAAGCACCCACTCTGTCAGGTTGTCCTCTGATCTCGTGCACGTGTGTGCACACAGAGAAAATGAAATGTTTTTAAACTTGGGAACATGTTGACACTCTTGCTGTCCCTTCAGCCCCCAGCAGTGTGTGCTGCTGGCTGTTGCTGTTGCTGCTCCCTGGAGCACAGAACACATAGTAACCGTTTATGGATTCAGTGACTGAGTTGTTCAGGTGAAGATGCTAAGCTTGGGGTGGGGCATCACAGCCAGCGTATCACAGATGGGCTATAGTTACACCAAGATACTGATCTGTTCAACCCCTGAGGCTGCCAAAGCCCCAGCTTGTCACCTCTAGCTTCAAGTCACATGTGTTATGTGACATAAAAACATCCTCTGGGTACATCTCTGTGAAACAGTATCTTCTGGGAGGGTGGATGAGTCAGGTGGGCAGCCTGGGTGAATCGTAGGACCATCAAGATGGCCATGTGGGTTAAGTCACTTGCAGCCAAGACTGATGACCTGAGTTTGATACCAGGAACCCCCAAGATGGAAGGCGGGAACCAACTCCTAAAAGTTTCCCCCAAAAATTGTAAGAATAAATCCCTCTTTATGAAAAAAGAGAATCCTAACTAAAGCAGAGGCTGAGGGCTCTTGACAGGTCACAGTATGGGGGTCTACAGTGGACCATGCTCCATGCTGCTAGGACATAGTGAGTCACTCCTGTGCGCATCCCTTAGCATGAGGGACTGAGCAGCCACCCCGAGCCAGAAGAGCCCTGTGTGGAACACAGGTTATGGTGACAGTAAGTGGTGAAGGAGGGGAGCCCAGGACTGTGGGCACCAGGGAGAGGAGGGACCCCGGCTTCTCTCTCAGTAAGCCCTTGGGCTTTAATCAGTGAAGCTGTGTATTTAAGTTTGTGCTTTTTTTCTTGTTGTTTTGCTTTATTTTGTTTGTTTGTTTGTTTGTTTTAATGTCATTCTCACAGCCTATTAGAAAACAAGCCAGAAGCGGTCAGGACCATCTGAGCACATGGGTGCTCTGACCATTGAGAACTGGTACTGCCCTGAGATAGGTCAGCGACTGTTAGGAGGACAGTTCTCAGGGATGACCCGCCATGGGATGGATGCAGTTGCCATCCTTGGGATGGGGACGCTGTGAATTCTGTTAGAGACTTGCTTATTCCTTGAGGACGGTCAACAGTGCCAGTGGACGGATGGGTCTGAGCACAGGGCAGACGCTGAACAAGCCCAGAGAACCAGGCAGGGAGGCTGCCTGCCTACAGCCTTTAAAGGGAGCGAATCTCAAAGGGTTCAGATCTGTGGACTTTGGCTTCACATGCAGCTTGACCGGCGTTCTTCTACGTTCACCATCTAGAGCTTTGTGTGTCCTTTTTGTACACTTCCCAGAGGAACCCACTTAGTTCTCTGGAAACATGGCTGTGTGTTCTTGGCTGGCCTCAGTCATTGCAGCAGGAAGACGCTGTGAAGCTTTTTTATGTGACATTGTCCATTTTCTCAGATTGGTGACCCAGAAGGAAATCTCTGACCTCTTTGGTGGCTGGAAGCCAACTTCATGTCTGAAGGCACAAGTGGCAGTTTGTCATGGAAAGCTTGGGGCTGCAGACGGTGACCCTCAGTGATGGGACGACAGCCTACGTCCAGCAAGCTGTCAAAGGTGAGTGTTGCCGGGGACCTCAGAGTCCTGTGTCTCAGCCGCTTCCAGTAGCGTCAGTGCCTCACTGCCCTCCTGCCCACTTGTCCCTGCCCGGGGCAGCCTCTGTGTGAGGGTCTCATATGTACTTGAGGAAAGAGAACTCCTTGAAGTAAAGCCCCATGGGATGGGTGAGCAAGTGCTCACCTGCAAGCCGAGGCCTCCTGCTTTCAGACACCACTATTCCAGTTTATGGTCCTTCCTAGATAAAGGCAATTCACTATCCTGATTCAGGAAAGTGTAAGCCCTGAACTGTCTTCCCGAGTCTCCACCATGTGCCAGATACCCTAGGTTCAGAAGGGGGTACCCCCCCAGCGTGCAGTTCGTGCCTTGCTGCCTGACATTAGTGGGTGCCAGAAATAAAAATGTCGGGTTCACAAAGAAATTCGAGTTTCAGATAAGTAACAGATTCTTTGGTAGTATAAGTATGTCCTCAAATTTGCATGGACCATGTACTTATAGGATCAAATCATAAAACAGTTCTACACAATCCTTAAGAGTAGACTGGGGAGCTGAGGATGGCTCAGTTAGAGAGGATCCAAGTTGGGTCTCCAGCACCTATGTTGGGTGGCCCACGACTGCCAGTAACTCCAGCTCCAGGGGATCCAACACCCTCTTCTGGTCTCTGAGGTTACCCATATATACATAGCACCCCCATGCACATATATACCTAAATAAAAGTAAAAGTGAATTTTAAAGAGCTTTAAAGAGCAGATGAGGTATCCCTTATGCAAGTGTTCAGGACCAGACCACATGTACCGGTTTTGGAGACTTGGGTTTGGAATGTTGCACAGACCTGAACTTGCCCATTCCTAATCTAAAGTCAGTAGAATTTCAAGCATTGCAGATTTTAGATTTTCAGATGAGGGATTCTCATAATGAAAGTTTGTTTGAAATTCAGACTTGATTAGCAGTCGAGTGTTCCATCTGGCATCCTGCCTCCTCTGTCAAGGAAGTTCAAATCAAGGCGAGTGTGGAGCCAGCAGAGTGCTGTTGGGCATAGGGGCCTTTGGGTGGGGTTCTCCTCCTTTAGGTAGGGGTGCTCCTCCTTTGGGTGGGGGTGCTCCTCCTTTCTTCCAGCATTCTCAGACATGCCCCATGCGTTGTTGTCTCCTCCCACCTTTCCTAAATGCGGTAAGCACCGCTCTCCCTATGGCCATGTTGCCGCCTCCCTTTCAGTACATGGGCTGAGCGTCTGCGCCTAGGTCTACAGGTGCCGCCTGTTTACTGTTTGTTTTGTCATTTAAAATTGTTTCCTTTCTTTATTAGTTTGTTTGTTGTTGTTGTTTTGGTTTTTCAAGACAGGATTTCTCTGTGTCGCCCTGGCTGTCCTAGAACTCGCTCTGTAGACCATGCTGGCCTCAAACTCAGAGATCCACCTGCCTCTGCCTCCCGAGTGCTGGGATTAAAGGTGCTCGTCATCATGTCCAGCCTAAAATTTTGTTTCTTGATAATGATGTAAGACCTAGATGCCATCCGTAAGCTCTTGAGGTGGTCAGGCTTCTGGGAGGCCTGTTAGAAACTGTCTGTTGTTTGTGGCCTGTCTAGGATTGTTCTCTTGCCAATGTGTTTTCTCTACAATGCTGCTAAAGCCCCAAACTCTCTGACTTTCCGTTACAAGTCCTGTCCCTCTGGTGACACCTGTGAGAGACAAAATTTAGGTGGGGCTGTGTTTCTCCTTAGACCCTGTGACTCCCACAGAGAATTGGTAGTTGAATGAATAAAAGCGGTTGTCAGCAGGCCCAGGCCTACAGTCTCTACACGCAGGAGACTGGGGCTAACCTGAGCTACAGAGTGGGACCCTGTCTTAAAAGGGCACAACAGTAAAGAAGTAAGCTCTCTGGCCCAGAAGCTGCCCCTCGTAAATCTTCCCTCCGTAAATTAAGCCTTCGCCTCCTCCACCTCTCTGTGTCTTTCTGCCATTGTTCTTCTTGGATGTGTTCCCTGCCTTCTCCATCATGTTGCAGTGTGTGTGCATGTGTGTGCATTTGTACACACTCACATGCACACACACAAATAAGTGTCATTTAAACATTTTAAAAATTTTCCTTCACCAAAATAATTAGTCTTTTCCTTTTAAACTCAGCCTTACTCAAAATATTAGGACATGGACAATGCTCTTTGCCAGAATGTACTGCGAATGGCCCTCCAGTTCATGTCCCCTAGAGTTTCTCTTCCCATCTAAAACCACGGGAGCCTGGACTCAACTGACCACTGCCTCTTGGCATCTTGGGCTTCCGAACTCCCACAGGAACTGCTCACTAATTTTACCTACAGCAACCTAAGCTTTTTGTAGCTTGCCTCTCCAAACTTTAACAAAGCCCTCCCACAAAAAGTTCTCGAGACTTAAGATCTACACCATGGACACAGCCGGCAACCCACTTCTCTAGCACCCGTTTCTGTAAGTTCTTCTGCCTTGCTGTGATGAAAACCTCCCAGAAATGACAGGGAAATGTTTACTCTGGCTCACAGTTTGAACATGTCCAGTCCATAGTCATTTGACCTCCTGCTTGGGCAGAATGTCATGGCAAACAGGAGCCTGTGGATAGTGGGAGAGAGCTGTTCACCTCATGGCAGACAGGAAGGAGGACGTGACGCACACATTCACCACCTGACCCCTAGAGACCCACTTCTTCCAGCCAAGCCCCCCTCCTGTAGTTTCCAGAACTTTCCAAAACAGGAAGACGTTTGTTATTCAAGGTTGTGTACAACTCCAGGACCATGACTGATGAGTCATCTGCCCTTTATAAGAGAACCCAGGAAGACTCCCTCTAGGGGCAAGGCTGGGGATTCCCCTGCTGGGGCATGTCAGCAGATGAGCCAGCTGGTGTTTCTGCTGACTTAAAGGAACCATCTGAAGGAAGGAGCAAACCCGTCTCTGGCATGAACTTGTCGATCTCCTCTTCTTGCTTTCTCTTCTCACTCCCATTCCTCTTTCTGTCTTCCTGAGAGGACCACCTGAGCAGGGAGCATTTGAGTCTAATTCCAAGAGTCACCTAGACCTGTTGGCTCATTCCTGTGAGCCCAGAACTTGGGCAGTGAAAACAGGAGGATGGGAGGAAGTCAAGGTTATCCTCAGCTCTGTAATGACTGTGAGGCCACCCTGGGTACCACAAGACCTTGTCTGAGAGAAAAGAAGAGATAGGAAAGCCCACAGATCAGCCAGGACACAGTAGCCCACATCTGTGTTCCCACGAGGATTGCCAATTTGAAGATAACTTGGGCCATATATCGAGACCCTGTCTAAAAGATAAAATCAAGGATTAGGGAATACAGCTCATGAGTGAGGCCCTTGCCTAGCATGCACAAGGCTCTAGGTTCAGTGCCCAGCACTGAAAAAGAGAAGAAAGCCTGGCATGATGCCCATGCCTATCATCTCGACATTTAGAAGGCAGAGAGAGAAGGGCACACGGCTGTGTGGTCTTTATTTTTCTGGTCAGTGAATTCCGGGTCACCTGGGTCACAGCAAGATCCTGTAACGAGAAATGCTTTGATTGGGGGTAGAGATGAGGGCTTGAAGTTTCATAGATCAGTTACGGGAACATGGCTCAGATGACAGTGGGCCCATAACATAATAGCAACACTCAGGCTAGGCAGATGACTCTCTCTTTCAGCATATAAGCGTGAGGACCCAAGTTCAACTCTCAGCACCCACATAAAAAGCTGCGTGCGATGGATGGTACATGTGTGTAGTCCCACTGCTGGAAGTCAGAGGCGGCAGCTCCCTGGGGACACTGGCCTGCCAGCCTTGCTTAATCTGGGAGCTCCTGGTCAACCAGTGAGAGATGGTGTCTCCAAAACAAGGGAAGGCTTACGGAGGGATAACACCCAAGGTAGATCTCTGGCACATATGTGCACACACGCACACATACACACACACACACACACACACACACACACACACACGTGCACACATACACCTATAGCCTCTTATTGCTTTACTTCTATTTCTTTTGTTTGTTTTTCAAGAAAGTCTCTTCTATATTCATGGCTGAGGCTGACCTTGAACTTCTGGTCCTGCCACCACTTCCCACGTGCTGGGGTTATAGGTGTGCACCACCACAGCTGGCTTTCAAACTGCACAGTAGATTTGCTGTCGTGAGCCCGGAAGTTCAGGGAGGGCTGACCATACACTGGCACATTCCCAGGAAACCCAGTCCTCACAGCTACCATGTAAGGAAGGGAGAGTTGTTAAGGAATATGAACAGGAAGCTGAGCCATGGGCTAAATAAGTGGCCCAGGGTCACACAATGAGTAAGAACCTGGAATTTACACTCAGGAGGTTTGTCCTGGCGGCTCCAGAGCCCATACCAATGCCTGCCTTGTTGGAGGACCCAGGTTTGGCATACAGTTACAGGGAAAATGAGGTGATGTGTTTTATTGTGTTAGTTTGGTCTGTATCTGAATTTTTAGCATTTAGGATCGTCCCTGGTCTCAGGACATCCTTTCTTCTACACACAGCTCCACCCCAGCAGTTCTGTGTTAGATTAGAGGCCCTTATCTTCACAGGCCTGGCTGGAGCACTGTATGAGACACCTGAAGGTTACCCCGTGGCAGGATGACTTTTCCCTTAGTGCCTCCAGACTGAGGCTTAGGAAGTGAGGAATGAGGGAACATGGTAAATGTCACCCATGCTTGGGTCACAGGCATGAATTCAGAGACTCCGTAGGCGTCTACCAAAGCAGGCAAGCATGTGGTAGACTTGCGTCAGGCCTGGCCCATTTCTCTGCTTCCACCTCCTCAGGAGAGAAGCTGCTTGAAGGGCAAGTGATCCAGCTGGAGGATGGGACCACCGCATACATCCACCAGGTGACGATACAGAAAGGTGAGGCGTCCTGGCACGTCCCTGTTCAGAGGGAGGCCTGGCAGCCCTCCCTGAGGCACCCTCCATGGCTGCAAGCTTCTGAGGATGGTTGGTGTTGCTCCCTTTACAGAATCTTTCTCCTTTGAGGATGGCCAGCCTGTGCAGCTGGAGGATGGCAGCATGGCCTACATACACCGCACACCCAAAGGTGGGCCATGGTCGTCACACCTGGTGGGAAAGAAGAGTCAGAACTGGCAGGGGCCGGGCGGTCAACACAAACACTGTTTTCCCAGAGACACAGCCTCACTTACCCGAGAGCAGCCTTGCACGCCTTCCCTGGGGCAGACCACACAAGCAGCTGCCTCTGTCATAAGATGGCAGCAAGTCTTAAACATTGGCATAGGCTTTGGTGCTGACTTTGGCACCAGACCATCCATCAAGACTTAGGTCTCTGCGTTGGACCTGAGGGCAC
This sequence comes from Myodes glareolus, assembly GCF_982192425.1. NCBI lineage: Eukaryota > Metazoa > Chordata > Mammalia > Rodentia > Cricetidae > Myodes > Myodes glareolus. The sequence goes on along the minus strand of NC_142043.1, from coordinate 66,928,565 downwards.
TGTCACAAGCCAGGGAAAAGAACTTGCTCATCTTCAGCAGTGAAGGAAGCTCCCCAGCAAGTGTAGTGGCTCATCCCACACTCCCATCGCTTAGGAAGCTGAGGCAGGATTGCCAGGAGCTCAGGGGCAGTCTGTGTTACTAGTATGTTCTGGGCTAGCCAGAGCTATAGAATGAACCTGTCTCAAAGACCCAAAAGAAAATAGTTTCTAACGTACAAAAGAATAATCATTTAGATTGGAAGTAGTTTTGTGGGCAAGTACACCCTAGGCACTGTGTTCGTGCTGGAGTATACACAGCAGAACAAAGTCAGACAGCCTGTTTAGCCATCTGTCGTGAATGAACTGTCTGCACACAGTCAGGGCAGATAGACTCCTTGGGTGCTGTGCTGCGCCAGCCTCTTCCCTTCCTGACCCCTTTTTGCACTAGAACTTGTACATAGCCCTAGATATATAGTTATGTAACATTTATATACACATAAGCAGTCACTGATAGTAAATCATAAAGAAATTTACAGTGTTTGGGCTGGAGAGATGACGCAGCAGTTAGGAGCACTTCCTGCACTTACAGGGGTCCCAGGCTTGGTTCCCAGCACCCACAGTCAGGCAGCATTCAAATGATTGTAGCTCAGATTCCAGAGGATGCGATGCTGTCTGACTCCTCGGGCTCCTGTGCACAGTGAGATACATAAACTCCCGCAGGCGCCTCTGCACTCATTCCAGTCTTTAAATCCTAAAGAAGAAAAAGCCATTTCTTTGGCATGCATTCAAATTCACCGCTATTGCAGACAAATGCAGGTTTGCCTATTGAGCTCTCGGCCAGATGTTGTTTGCTCCACAGGATGATGGTGGATAAGGGGTGCAGAGCATCTCCAGCATTTCAGGTTTGACCAGTGGTTTCGTTCTGTGATCACCATTGCTAAGGGCCACCTCACATCAGGCAGTGTAAATGGCAGAAGGATGTTTGGAGCCTTCCCAAAAACGGTCACAAATTCTGTCCTAATTCCAAGCCAGAATTCACTTAGAAATTTTTTTGTTGTTTGCTTTTTTTTTTTAAAGATTTATTTATTTATTTTGTATACATCATTCCTTCCAGGTATGCTTGCAGGCCAGAAGAGGGCACCAGATCTCATTACAGATGGTTGTGAGCCACCATGTGGTTGCTGGGAATTGAACTCAGGACCTCTGGAAGAGCAGCCAGTGCTCTTAACCTCTGAGCCATCTCTCCAGCCCTGCTTTTGGTTTTTTGATACAGGGTTTTTCACAGAGATTCACCTGCCTCTTCCTCCCAAGTGCTGGGATTAAAGGCCTGTGCCACCATTGCCCTGCTTTACTTAACAATTTTTATGAAATTCAAATCAACAATTCAAACTGCATTTTTAAAAAATTTTTGATTAAAGTTTTTAGTATTTATTTTATATACTAACCAGTTTCCCCTCCTTCCTTTCCTCCAAGTCCCTCCCTGACCTTCTTTCTACCCCCTAACCACTCCTCAGAAAGGGTAAGGCCTCCCATGAGAGTCAACAAAGCATGGCATATCAAGTTGAAGCAGGACCAAGTTCCTCCCTGCTGCATCAAGGCTGATCGAGGCATTCCACCACAGGGAATGGTTCCAGAAGCCAACTCCTGTGCCAGGGACAGGTCTTGGTGCCACTGCTAGGGGCCCCACAAACAGACCAAGCTACATAACTGTCACCCACACGCAGAGGGTCTAGGTCGGTCCTATGCACACTCTCTAGCTGTCGGGCTAGAGTCTGTGAGCTTTGGGTCAGCTGTCTCTGGGTTTCCCTGCCATGTCAAATTGCAATTTTTAAAATCAAATCTCTAACACAATATAATCCAAAATAGACTGACTTGATACTTGATACAATAGAAAAATACTATTTTTAATAACTATTTCTGTAATTCACTTTGTATGAAGAGTTAAAGCTGCAGATTATGACATGGTCTTGAATTTGAGCTGACTGGGTGTTTGAGGCAGGGCTGGTTTGTGTTGTGTGTTCAGAACTGAGGCTCCAGGGGTTCACGTGATGCAACACTAGCAAGGCCTTCCAGCAACACCCCAGATCCCTGCACGTTTTGTTTGAATCAGGTTTTAATCATTGCACACGCAGAAACATCTAGTGGTGCCCAGTTTCTCACGATTCCAGCATGCAGTTATGTAGCGCCGTCCGGGGTCACTAGCCGCAGTCTAAGCAGCTGGGACCTGGGGAAGACAAGTGGCAGCTTGGACTCAGCTCCAGACGGGACCAGCGAATGCAGAAGTGAAGGTGGGAGGTGACGTTAGAAGAGAGGCACATCAAGGATCTACTGGAGCAAGAAGGCTGGGAAACAGCAGAGGGGCGAGGGTGGGCCAAGGTCGGAGTCCTTGGGACTCATGAGAGTAGAGGTTCAGTCTTTATCCTAAGATAGTGGACCAGGCCCTCAAGGAGCTGGTGAGTCCCAGTCATTATACCCTGGGAGGCCTGTCCTTATGCGAGACTGCCCCAGAAGGACCAACAAGAGAAAAGTCACATAGTGAAAGCTGAAAAGTCCACACTGAACCACCCCCCCCCCCATTAGTGTACTTACCACTCATAATTTAAAGTCAGGGTCTGAGCTGGGTCTCCCCCTGTGTGGCATCAGGACTAACTTCGTGTGCCCTGTAGAGGGCTATGACCCCAGCGCCCTGGAAGCTGTCCAGCTGGAAGACGGCACCACCGCCTACATTCATCACCCTGTGTCTGAGCCATCGGACAGCACCATCCTGGCTGTGCAAACAGAGGTGGGCTTGGAGGACCTGGCAGCAGAGGACGAAGAGGGCTTCAGCGCAGACACAGTGGTGGCCCTGGAGCAATATGCAAACAAGGTGAGTGTGCAGAGGGGGCCTCACCTGCCCACCACCTCTTGACACTGCCAAAACCTTACTTGTGTGGCCAAGTGTAGTGGTCTGAGCCTAGAATCCCAGCCCTTGGCCTTGGAGATAGGAGCTTGAAGCCAGCCTGGACCACACAGTATCCATCAAACCAAAGCAAAGCATAGAACTTCACCTCTAGAGAACAGGCAGGCCTGTGCCTGGGCACAGCCACGGCTGCTCTCGCTTGAGCCCTCTGCCCCAGCTCCTGCCAATCTTCTCCCATGAGTGCCTTTGACCGCTGGGGCCGTGACAGACAGCTGTGTGCACTTACTGTTGTTTACTCTGCCAGAGGAGGGAAGGCTGCCTCGGGAACAGTGGCTTCCATGTGGCAGGAAGGCAGTCCCAGACCCACTCAGGCTGCTGTGATAATCCTCTGTTCTTTGGAAAAGCTCTGCCTGTGTCTTTTATTAGTTTTTCCATCCGCTGAAGTAAAATGCTGCTGTATTTATTGCTTCTCTGAGACTTACGTAGTCACTTGGGGAAGTAAACCCAGCAGGCAGTGAGCAGGCCACGCACACCAGGGCAACTAGGATTCTCGGAACAGGAGCCCTGAGAGAAGGCTCTGGTTCTCCATGCTGAGGACAGGAACAGAAAACCCATGGGCCATGGGCGTGCTCCTACTTGGGCCAACCACAGAGCTGGGTGGATGGGCAATTTCCCAAACACTGGCTAACCTGCATGCTGGGAGAGTTGATTTTATAAGCTGTAGGAGAAAAGAGGAAATTCTCCTGCCTCTTCAAAAGGAAACACAAAACTACCTCAGGCCACTCAGTCACAGCTCCTTTCAGTCACTATGACCCTGGGAATATTAAAGACCAAGTATGAGGCCAAAAGAGAACGGAGCTTTATTTAAAGCAAGAGCCGTGAGGTCCGTGCTGGCTCTGCCACTGCCTGGTCCAGCTTGGGAGAGTCACTGCCTCCCAGACCTGAGCTGAGAGAGTGAAATAAGTGGGATCAGGTGATTTCAGCAGTCACTTCCGGCTCCGATGATTCTGATCCCTGCCTGCTGTGCCCGCTGTCCCCGCTGTGCCCGCTGTGCCTGCTGTGCCTGCTGTCCCCGCTGTGCCCGCTGTGCCTGCTGTGCCCGCTGTGTGTGCTCCTCCCAGGATCTCCCACTGGGAAGAAGAGGACTTGCTTCTGAACCCCTGCCTCCTAGTGTGTGTGTGGTCAGCTTTCTAACTCAGCCTAATTCAAGTGTAGCCATCCCAGCAACCTAGCTTCCCGTCTTCCCAGCTATCTAGGAGATCCTCCCAGGTGCCCTGTAACGTTCAGACTTAACCCATCAGGGCTGCACCATGACCATGCCAGCCCTGTTTTCATGTGGTATGCCTGCTTGTCTGTCCCTGCTTGTCTAGATGTGTTTCTCCGCCTCAGAGACACTCTCTCACACACATCATATATATATATATATAACATTCTGGAAAGGAGTTCCCGTTCTAAGTACATTGCTCAAGGGACTGGTGTGTCTTCTTGTCTCAGCCCTTCTCTTCTAGAGTCCAGCCTGTGGTCACATGGAGCCATGCCATGCTCCGGGTTTGAGTGAGAATGTTTGAACACTTGGTGGTGCTGTTTGGGGACACCCAGAAGGTGCAGTAGGAAGTGTGCCACTGGGCGTGGACGTGGAGATTTGAAGCCTCACGCCACTTCAGTTCACTCTCTGTCTCGGGCTTGTGTCGGAAGATGTGAGCACTCAGATTCTCTGCTCCTGACCCAGGAAACTTAGTTCTGCTCACTGTGTCTTGGGCGCCAGCTGGGTCCTGTATCCTCCTTCTCGTCCTCGCAGGGAGTATGTTTAGGGACACCAAGATTTTCTTCTCAGGTTCTGCATGGTAGCTCGGCTCCCCATAATGGCAAAGGGCAGCAGATTGGAGACAGAGCTTTCCGCTGCGGCTACAAGGGCTGTGGCCGTCTCTACACCACTGCCCATCACTTAAAGGTAAGGACTGACAATTAGCCCTATCCTCTTCCCTGGGAGACTGTAGTTCTACCCTGGCACTGCCCTGCCCCAGCCTCCTGTCACCTGCTGGAGGGAAGAGGCATGTTCAAAGGAAGCCGAGACACAGATGGTGGGAGGGACAAAAGAGCTGAGTCCATCTCCCATCACACTGAGTGCTGAGTTATGGGTTTGCTTTTCCCCACAGGTACATGAACGAGCTCACACGGGCGACCGTCCATACAGGTGTGACTTCCCCAGCTGTGGAAAGGCCTTTGCCACAGGTAACACACCTGAATGAAGACATGGTCTGCTTCCAGTTGAGAGCAAAGGGTTCTAGATCCACTTAGGGACCTCCTCAGGTGTCCAGCTCAGACTGCTATCCCAGAGAAACCACTGGGATGTGTGCTTTCTGAAGAACCTGCTCCCAGTGAGCGCCTGTGGGGGCTGGGCCTTCAGGAGAGGCTGGGCACGGGTACGGAAGTCTGCCTCTTGTATAGGCTCTGACAGCGCCAGCTGTGGGCCGCAGAGGGCTGAGGCCTTTCTAGCTTTGATTTCCCAGTGAAGCAAGGACCCTTCGGTCCTGCTTCTCCAGGCTCCCTCTGAATGTCATGTTCTGGAATGTCTCCATCTGACCTTAGGGAGTATCACGGGGCATTGTGGGCAGGACAGGACAGAGGTTGGCCTGGGCCTTCCAGAAGACCACTTTAGATAGACAGCCTCTAAATAAGGTAGGCATTGAGGGAAGAGGTTCCATTGGCTGCTCTTTTCACTTCCACACTTGGCTAGGCTATGGGCTAAAAAGTCACGTCCGTACTCATACGGGTGAGAAACCATACAAGTGCCCAGAGGAGCTGTGCAGCAAAGCCTTCAAGACCTCAGGAGACCTGCAGAAGCACGTCCGGACCCACACAGGTAGGCTGTCCACAGCGGCCAGGGGTGTTTTTCGGACTGAGTCCCAGAGCCCAGGGCCATCCCATCTTGCCCTGGTCCTCCTGAGCCTCCCCTTGAATCCCTGTCTACATAGGTGAACGCCCATTCCGGTGTCCTTTTGAGGGCTGTGGCCGTTCCTTTACCACATCGAACATCCGGAAGGTACATGTGCGTACCCACACGGGCGAGCGGCCCTACACCTGCCCCGAGCCCCACTGTGGTCGTGGCTTCACCAGTGCCACCAACTACAAGAATCACGTGCGCATCCATACAGGTGGGCCGGCTGGCATGTGAGCACTGCCCTCTCCCAGGCCCCGTCTCCTTCTGTAGGCTTCTGATTGGGGCACCTCTCAGCTCCAGCCCTTCTCTGCCAGCTACTCCGGGCTGAGTTGGGGTGGGTCCCCCAGATGACTGTGACCTCCGTGAGCAGTTCCCCGTTGGTAGTTGGGTCTAATCTGACAGGTCTTGCCCACCCTTTGTGGACTTGGACAGTTCCTAGCCACATACCCACTGAGCTCTTGAAGGAGGCCAGGGTCAGGGGTGGCCTGGAAGAAACAGTGAAATGTCACCCTCGTCCCCTCCAAGCATCCGCTGTGCATATGGCTCTGTGTCCTGACCCTTCCAGGGCCACACCCCTTGTCCAGCTTTCTGTCGTTTCTCAGCCATGCGCCCACTTCTCCCTTCCTACCTGACTCTTCCCTCTGCCCCACTGTCTCTGCTGTTCAAACCCTCACCCCTTCCACATTAAAATGCCCTACTCACTCCCCTTCTCTGAGCCCAATCTTGCTCTCTCTACCTTGTCTCTGGGTGCAGGGGTCCCATTCTCATGCCCTCCTGTCTCTCCAACCCCTGCCACTCAGTCTCAGTCCTCAGCTCCTCTGCTTTCCCTGGCTCTCCCCTCACCAGCCCTGTCCCCCAGCCCTATCCCCTTAGCTTTCCCCTTGCCAGCCCCAGTTCCCGCCCCCTCACAGCCCAGTGTCCCCAGGGGAGAAGCCATACGTTTGCACGGTGCCAGGCTGCGGAAAACGTTTCACTGAGTACTCGAGCCTGTACAAGCACCACGTGGTGCACACACACTGCAAGCCCTATACGTGCAGCAGCTGCGGCAAGACCTACCGGCAGACCTCCACCCTGGCCATGCACAAGCGCAGCGCGCATGGGGAGCTGGAGGCCACCGAGGAGAGTGAGCAGGCCCTGTATGAGCAGCAGCAGCAGCTGGAGGGTGAGGGAGCCGAAAGCGGGGAGGTGGGGCCCACAGGGCCTCTCCTGGCGTCTGGCAGCAGGTGACAGCCTGGGCCCTCCTCTCCTAGCTGCCTCTGCTGCTGAGGAAAGCCCACCAACCAAACGAGCCCACATTGCTTACCTTTCGGAGGTGAAGGAAGAGAGCAATGACATCCCAACCCAAGTAGCCATGGTGACCGAGGAAGATGGGGCCCCCCAGGTGGCTCTGATCACTCAGGATGGTGCCCAGCAGGTAGAGACCCTGGGGATGGGTGGAGCAGTTTCAGAATGGCTCCTCCAGTCTGGGGACTCTGGGGAGCCCTGAAGTTCTCAGCCTCACCGCCACCCGTGCTCCTGTTTTGCCTTTATGGACTCAAAAGAGCTAAGACTGCGGGGACCCGTGTGGTCACCTGCTCCTCCCAGTCTCCTTCTCTGAGGCTGTTGCTCTTCATCTGAATGACGTGCATGCCCTCAAGAGGGCCATGTCAGTCTACCAGTGTCGCTGGTCACAAAATATTCTGCCCCTTGGCCATACCTCATTGTCTAGTGTGCCTCTTCCTTCCAGAGTGAGCAGGAAGACAAGTTAGGTGGAGCTCCTGGCCTGCATGCAGCAGCTTCTAGGGGCAAAGTAGTGGGAAGTAGAAGTGCCAGTGAGATGACCTTCGAGGACCTCTCTGCAACCATGGCCCTGTGTCGTGGTCCTGGTCCCCAGTCAAGCTCTCTCTCTCAGCTTACTGTGAGCCAAGCTGTCTAGCGCAGCAGGTGGCCTGTGGGTGCATTCATACAGCCCTCTTCTGATGCTCCATCCAGCTCATCTCCCTCCTGTTGGCAGGTCAGCCTGTCCCCGGAAGACCTGCAGGCCCTGGGAAGTGCCATCAGTGTGGTGACTCAGCACGGCAGCACCACCCTCACCATCCCCAGTCACCACGATGAACTGGCCACAGCTGGCACACATACGGTCACCATGGTCAGCGCCGATGGCACCCAGACTCAGCCCGTATGACCAGGCAGTTTGCTTATTCTCTGTGTTCCTTCCCATGGGGGGCATTAAACGTGCAGTCCAATCAAGACATTTCATGAGGAAGATAGCACAGAAGTTCTCCCTGTCAGGCTGGTGGTGTAGGCCTGCAATTGTAGTTACCTGGGGGGCTGAGGCAGGAAGATCACAAGTGAAGGTCAGTCTGGGCAACTTAGAAAGACCCTGTCTCAAGCTAAAGAGTAAAAGGGGTGTGGGCACAGCTCAGTAGCAGAGTTCCTATCGGTATATGCAAAGTCCTAGGTTCAATTCCTATTACAAAAAAAAAAAAATTAAAAGCCAGGAGTGGTGATGCACACCTTAATCCCAGCATTTAGGAGGCAGCAACAGGCAGGCCTCTGTGAGTTCGAGGCCAGCCTGTTCTATACAGCAATTTCTAGGACAGACAGGATCACAAAGAGAGACCCTGTCTCAAAAAAAGAAAAAAAAATCTCCTTAGCAACCTTCATCTTCAAAACAGACCATCTCCAGACAGTGTCTAGGACAGGGTAGGCATAGTGGCCTGCATCTGTAATCCCAGCTAGTCAGCGCTAACACAGCTCAGGGTCAGCCTGGACAACTTAGAGAGATCCTGTGTCACAAAATACAGAAACATAAAGCACTAGGGTTGTAGCTTGGTGGTTGCTGTGCCTGCGCCACTCCTGAGGTTCGGTCTCCAGTACCATCTCTACCACACTGCCAACCTCACTGAAGAAAGATCCAGCCTTGTGTAATCTGAGCCCAAGATGCTTAATCTGACCTATAATGGCTTTCTCCGTTGGGAGTATTTTTACTTGCATGGGGAAGGGGTAGGTGCTGCAGGTAGCTGGAAGGTCTTCCCTTCTGTGTTTTCAGGTCACAATCATTACCTCTGGGGCCCTGGTAACTGAGGACTCAAGTGTGGCGTCTCTTCATCATCAACAGGTGGCGCTGTTAGCCACAGCTAACGGAACACACATCGCCGTGCAGGTAGGTAGAAGAATGGAGGGAAGGGTCCCTGACCAGAGAGGGTAGTGAAGCCGTTCGGATTCCTCTCTGCCAGCATCCACACGTCTGAGGGAGAGTGGGGACATCCTTGCCTTGGGGGTGACGGAAGCAAGCCCTTATCTTCTTGAGTCTTTCTCTTCAGGAAATGAGGGGCTGGAGTACCTTCCCTCCAAGGACATTTCTAGCCAGTTACTCTTTTATAAGCTGTCTGGTGTCTCTGACCCTGAGGCAGCCTGTGGTCTCCCTAGACCATGCCTAATAGGACTTTTTATTGGGGAATTTCCTACATTAGAAAGCACAGGTGATCACACGTGCCTTGGCTGGGGTCTCACGCTGTCCTTCCTGTGCACCCTCTTCACAGTTGGAGGAGCAGCAGACCCTGGAGGAGGCCATAAGTGTAGCCACCGCTGCCATGCAGCAAGGGACTGTGACTCTGGAAACCGCAGTGTCAGAGAGTGGCTGCTGAACCCGAGAGGACCGGCTCCACACAGTGCTGGAGAAGATGTCGCGCTCACAGGCAGCCCTGCCTCTGGGGCCCTGGCTGTGGCTGACCCCAAGAAGATGATCACATAGGCTGCTGGGATGAGAGGGCCTCAGGAAAATGGCCTCTAATGGAAAGGGCTGTGGGCCACACCTAAGACGAGGGTCAGGCAGCGGACAGTGGGGGCCGAGGACAATCAGTGTGGTCACCAGGCTGCCCTGGACACCTGCTTTCCTCCCTTGGGGGAAAATTCGCTTCTGTCCACTCCCTTTCTCAGAGAGATGGGGACTAGGTGGATAAGGACCGGCCTGCACCCTGACTGGTCTGCCACCAGGGGAAAGGTAGACAGCTCTTCAGCCCAGCGCCTCCCAGCAATAACCACCTCCTGGGGGTAGGTTGGCCAAGATGCCTAACCACTTGGCATCAGGGACTTCCTGCCAACACAGTCAGAATTAATTCCTCAGGGGCCTGTGGCTGGAGCGGGTTCCCAGGCTATGGCTCCCCAGTGGCTCTTCGCTCTGTCTGTGGCAGAGAGGCAGAGAGTGGCCTATACCTAGACTGCTGGGGATCAGGTTTAATTTGTTTTGTGGTTTGGTTTTTTAATTCTATTTTGATAATTATTTTTTTTCTTGCTCTGGGTGGTGGCGGCAAACGGGTGAATGAATATTTAATAAAAGTTGCAAGTTTCCACTTGCGTACCTCCGTCATTCCAGGTTGGGCCCTGGTGGCAGGGTTCCCTGGGCCCCGTCATTCCAGGCTGGGCCCTGGTGGCACGGCTCCCTGGGCTCCATCATTTCAGGCTGGGCCCTGGTGGCACGGCTCCCTGGGCTCCAGCTTCCCCTAGCACAGCTCTGTGCATGAGTCTAGGTGGGAGGAAGGCTCCAGGAGAAATGAGTCCTGAGGAGCTGCCAGTGGGCTTCTGCCCACACCTATGCCAAACAGGACTGGAGTGGCTGTGGTTCCCAGGTGTGACTCTGCATGCTTGGACTGGAAGAATTCTGGGTCTCCTGTCTTTCTGACATTGAATGGAGCCTGAGACCTTCCTTTCCCAGCCACCACAGAGCCCCAGGCGAGGTTCCTGAGGTCCTAATGCTGTTACTGTAGTGCTGACATCCTAACCCTGTTACCAGTTAGGGGCAGGACATCTAAGCCCATGCCGTGGGGTTTCAGAAGTATACATGACCCTACTGAAGAGTGAGCTGGAATGCCCGAGCAGCCATAACAGGGAGATGCCGAGGGACCTCGTGGAGAGCAGCTATAGGGCTGACCGCAGCTGTGTGGGAATGCTGGAGGAACTGAGGGTGCCTCCTCTGTCTCTACTATGATGCTCTAATGGGCCCCCAGCCCCTTCCTGAGTGGACCCAGAATACTGAGAACTACCTGTACCCTCTCCTGGGTCCCTAGGAAGCTCATATTCACCCTTTGTTTTGTTGGGGTCTTTTATAAGTTTGTTTCTGAGACAGAGTTGTGCTTCTTAGCCTGGGTGGTCCCAGACTTATCCCTGACTTTCAGACCTCCAAGCGAGGGGCGATAGTGTGTGTCTCCCATAACCTGCTTCCCATTTGCTCCAACACCAGTCCTGTGGGAGTGAGAGGCTGAGGCTGGGCATGCTCCCTGGGGGTGGGATGTCCCAGAATTAGCCTCAGCCAGGCTTTGTTGAAATCTGATGGCCTCCACGAGATGGGTTCATCCCAGTCTGAGAGGCCTCTGCATCTAAGGAAGTGGAGGCCTTAGTGAAGAGGGCCTACCCCTGCCTGCCCCTGCCTGCCCCTGCCTGCCCCTGCCTGCCCCTGCCTGCCCCTGCCTGCCCCTGCCAGGACCTCAGAGGTGAGCCCTGCTGTCACACATACAGACTCTGGTGTCTTCAAAGCCACTAGGTGCAAAGTGTCCAGTGTTCTGAGTTTCTTTAGAGTCTGAGTGCGAAGTTGCCCCGTCCTGGTGAGGGGCCTGCTTCCGCTCTTTTTCCAGGTGGGTTTCTTCTGCTTGGATAGAGCACCTCATTGAGATCCTTCTGGGGGCCCTAAAAGGAAAGTCCTGCCCCAAGCCTGTTGTGTCCTTTGTGCCCAGTCTGTCGCCTGGGAGGTAGGGCCTTGGCATCTTACTGGTTGGCGTAGACTTGACTCCTGACCCTGTCTACCTCCAAGTCAGGGTGGCCTTGAAGTACCACTGGGAGCCTGGGAGGGTTCTGGGGCAAGAAAACCTGTGCTAAAGGAGCCAGGCCAGGCAAAGGAGGGCTCTCTGGCTCTGGGACATTAGTCCTAGTCCCCTGCCAGCCCTGGAAGCCGGAGGGAGCAGGCAGGTGGAGCTCTTGTTCCGCTCTGCACCAGGGCCTCTCTGCGGTCTGCAGCCGTTTGCATTTCCTGAAACCGGATCTTGGTGTCAGAGCCGCCCCTGGGCCGGGGCGGGCGCCTCAGCCATGGCCCTGCGCAAGGAGCTGCTCAAGTCCATCTGGTACGCCTTCACCGCCCTGGACGTGGAGAAGAGCGGCAAGGTCTCCAAGTCCCAGCTCAAGGTGAGGGGCATCCTGGGGGCTTAGGAGAGGCTCACTCGCCACCTCGGTTCCCATCCGCCGGGAGTCAGACAGGGAAGCCTTTGCTACTCGGCGGGCCGGCACCTTGCCACCCAGCAGCCCTGGGTGGAGTGCTGGCCCAGGGGAGGTAACAGAGCCAACCTAGCTCAGTAGTTGCTTCCCAGAGGCTCCCAGGCACGTGTCACCAGTGCTGCTGTCCAGAACCATGTACTCTGACTGGAGAGTAGAGGTGGCACCATGGGCTTCTGAGATTCGGTAACCTGCCCTCTTCTCAGGCTTCTTGTGGACTCCCCAGAGTCATGCTTGGACTCGCACCCTGCTCCTCCCTGTGGCTTCCTCGTGGCTTTGAAGAAAAACAGTTAGTTAGTGTTGCCAGTCACTTCCTTTGGAGCAGAGAGCCTCCTCCATTTGCAGAGCAAGCCGGCAGCCACTGAAACAGTAGTGTGGGCCAGCTAAGGGGTCATGGCCAAAGTCTCCCCTGTGTTGCTACACAGCTCACCGACCAGCTCCACCTACCAGCACAGGCACACAGCAGGTTGGGAAATTTGCCTTATGCCTTGAGACTTGAGGCTGAGAGTTGGGGTAAGCCAGGCCCAGGAAAACCCCATCAGTGGCCACCCCTGTCGTCTTAAAACTATACGGTCTGGACAGTTCAGAGGAGACGAAGGAGCTCTCTTCCTGGGTAGGCGTCTTCTTCCTGGGGGAGAAATTAAGGCCTCAGCTGCTCGAGTCCTGGCATGCTGGGGAAAGCGTCAGAGCAACTCAGCTCTCAGACCCTGCCTAGGGATCCACTCATTCTTTGTAAATAATACTCCATCTAGTGGAAACCTGGGAGGCAAACGGACAGCGTGGGCATGTCCCCTCCACCTCGACCCTCGTGTTGTTCAAGCTGGGTCCTGTGAACTCAGGTGCACCACTTAGTTCTGTCCTGGTCTATCCCTTAGCTGGATTTGTGGGCATCTATTGACTAATGGTCTACTTCCCCAGGAAGGAGAGTCCAAAGCCACCTCAGGTCCCCTAGGGAGGCAGGTTAATCCTTCCATCTTGAGTAAATCCAGCTCATATTGTGTGGTTGAGTTCTGCCATGAAAGGAAATTAGACCATCTGAGCAGCACCGATCCTGCCAAAACTATCCCACACCCACCTTCATTGCCCCCCCTCTTTTGAGACAAGGTTTCTCTTTGTCACAGCCCTATCTGTCCTGGAACTCGCTCTGTAGCCTCAGTTTCCATCTCTGCAAAATGGATCTAATCTTTCACAATATTCTGGAGAGCAGTGTGCTGGACTTTCCTTTCTTGTTTGTTTGTTTGTTTAGACAGGGTTTCTTTGTGGTTTTGGAGCCTGTCCTGGAACTAGTTCTTATAGACCAGGCTGACCTCAAACTCAGAGATCCACCTGCCTCTGCTTCCTGAATGCTGGGATTAAAGGCCTGAGCCACCACTTGGCCCACCCTATCTTTTGGGTACCCTGCCACATGACTTCTTGCTCCCAAGATACTGCATGTTCCATCTGTGACCTGTGACCCCTCTCCAGGCTCTCTCTGTGCCTTAGGCACAGAGGTTACAGCCCTTGAGCAGCCCCCATTCTCTGGTGCTCTTGCCAGGAAGCGCTCCCATCTAGAACCCCTCTGTGTTAGCATCTGACTGGCCCCATTCCCGCCCCCAACCTCCATAGGCTGGGTGTTTCTGGGGAAGAGTCTGAGAGTGTGCACGGTTGAACTGTCACAGCTCGAATCGCGCAAGGGACACCGTGAACGTCCCACCTGCATGACAGGAAGCTCGCCCACTCTCAAGCTAACACCGACACTCTTGGGCCGTGTGGAGGTGAGGCAGAAACGGCAGGGTCCCTGCCGAGGAGGAGAGGGCTTCTTCCAGGCCCACAGTGGTAGACGCTGGACCGGGAGGAAGTAGTGATGGTGCTGGAGGTGGGGGCAGAGGCAGAGAAGTAATAGAGAAGTGGTCAGAAGGCAGAGGAAGAAGCCGAGGCAGCAGATACACCAGCGAGGTACACTCTGTCTTCTGTAAACATGGGGATGAAGGAAGGTCCTGGGCTTAGCTGTTCATCCTAGTACGGTTTCTAGCCTCTGTGTCCTCTGAGGGGGCAAGTGGGAGGCTGCACCAGCCCAAGCCTCGCTATGGCTGTGAGTCGCCTCTTCTCCCCCAAAGATGCTCATAGAGGCTATAGAGGGCTGCCTTGTCTAGCCTGGGTACATCCCGCTGAGGCCAGAGGAGGAGGAGGAGGAGGAGGAGGGGCAGAGCAAAGCCCAAGGGACTGGTGTGGCGGCACACACCTATGACCCTAGCACTCAGGGTTGAAGCAGGACACCCTAGAAGGTCTCAAAAAAAAAAAAAAAAAGAAGCAAACAAGCCCAAAAGGAGGAGAGTGATTTTGTCTTGTTGTCCCTGAGAACAGAAGGCAGGTGGGGAAGGGAATGACTTCTTCTGTGAATCCTCTCTTATTTATCTGTATATTTAAATCTTATGTCTGTATGTGTGTGGGCCACAGTGCATGTGGAGGTCAGAGGACAACTTGGGGAGCTGGGTCCCCTTCCGCCAGGCATTGAGCTCAGGTTGTCCTGGGGCAAGCTCCTTTATCTCCTGAGCCTTACCATAATATCTTGCCTTAAATCCCAGCACTCAGGGTAGCCCAGGCTGGCCTCAAATTCACAGAAGTCCTTCTGCCTCTGCCTCCTCCCAGTGCTGGTGTATGCTACCAAGCCTGGCTGTGCCTTAAAACAATGACATGGAACCCACACAGAGGTCACACCTGTGATCCTGGCACTCTTGCTAAGGCAAGAGGATTGCTGAGAATCTGAGGTCAGCCTGGGTTACAATGTGAGTTCCTATCTCCAAAAGCCAAACCAAACAAATAAAAAGGAAAACGAGTCAAAAAAGAGTAGTCTGGCTGGGCAGTGGTGGCGCACGCCTTTAATCCCAGCACTTGGGAGGCAGAGGCAGGTGGATCTCTGTGAGTTCAAGGCCAGCCTGGTCTATAGAGATAGTTCCAGGAAAGGCTCCAAAGCTACACAGAGACACTCTGTCTCAAAAAACAGAGGAGTAGTCTGTGTGGGAGAGACGGCTCCTGCTTTGTGATCTCATTGCCCGCTGCCTTTACGGCTTCTACTGTGTGCACCTCTGACCTCTGTCAGACAGGGTCCCGGGATCTGAAGGCTGGGGGCTACAGAGTCAACCCTTCTGATTTCTCGTGCTCAGTGTAGACAGGATAGCCAACCTCTCCCTGGACCCAGGGTCCCCAGGGAGAAGGGGTCCCCCCCCACACACACACCAATAGTGGAAACACACAGAATCTTCTAGGCCCAGGCTGCTCACCCGAGTTCAGGGACTGAGGGGTCAGTGGGGATTGTAGATGTCATCGGAGTCCAGATGACAGCGTATGGAAAATACAGACACCTAGACCCCACCCCTGGAAACTCTGAGTCAGTAGGTCAGGGCGGGGCAGGCCTTTCAGTTTCAGCTACTCCAGTGGAGACCCAAAGGGACCTCCGAGCTAGACTTTGGGCAAGACACTTCCTCCCGAGCCTCCATTTCCTAACCTGTGAATGGAGGCTGAGAGTCCCTACTTACCTCGGAGGCTCTGTTCATCACTGCCCCACCCCTGCCACTTCCTCTCCTGCCTGATCCCACCCCTCACCCCACCCCAGGCGTCGGAACGGCTTGCAGTCTGAGGTTAGCGTCTCTGTGTGGAGGACCCTAAGTGTCTAGAACCCTGAGTACCACAGCATCCTGACAACTGACAGCCCAGCCGTGGGCTCTGCAGATTCAGTCACCAAAAGGCACAGATGAGGACCCCAGCTGTGCATGTGGCCGCAGGGGAAGGGAACAGGCCTGGAGATACAGCTCAGCTGAGGGCGCTTGCCTAGTGTGCATGGGGCCCCCGGTTAGGTCTGCAGCACTACCTAAACAGGGAATGTAATCTTGGCACTACGGTGGGAGAAGCAGGAGGATCAGAAGATCAAGGTCATACAGGATGAGTTTAAGGTCAGCCCAGAGTACCTGAGACCCTGTCTCAAAAAAAAAACAAAACAAAATAGGAATGGGCTGGAGAGATGGCTCAGGGGTTGAGAGCACTGGCTGCTCTTGTAGAGGACCCACATGGTGGCTCACAATTCTCTGTAATTCCAGTTCCGTAAACAGGCAAGATGGTGTAACCTGGAATCCCAGCCCCAGGAAACTGAGGTAGAAGGGTTGGAAGGCCAGCCCAGGGTGCAGAATGGGACCCTGTCTCAAATGTTCCTTCCAATTTCTTGTCATAAAGGCAGTCTATGTTCCAGACTTACACAACACACACTGACAGGTTGTTGGGTGAAGGCACCTACTGCCAACCCTGATGGTCCCGGTTTGATTCCCGGCACCCACCTTTGGAAGGAGACTTGACTCCCTGTAAGTTGTTCTCCGCGCTCCACACAGGAGCTGTTAAAATAACAGAGATGTGAAGAACAAGGCGCAGCACTCACCACTGTTATTACCCTGCCCGGTTATTAAGTCTCTCCATGGAAGAGTCTTGTGCCTCCCTGTTTGTGTGTTTCTGGGTGTCACCCATTCCTTAAGGACAAGAACCACTAGGCCAAACCCTTTCCCTAGAGCTCAGCTGGATCCAAGTCGAATGTCTCAGTGACTCCTGAGACCTGTGAGGTGTGCACTCCACACACATGTAAATAAATAAAAAAATGGACCAGGTCCTGCCAGCACACACTTTAACCCCAGCACTCGGGAGGCAGAGGCTCAAGGCCAGTCTGAGCTACAGAGAGAAACCCTGTCTCCAAAATTCTCTCTCTCTCTCTCTCTCTCTCTCTCTCTCTCTCTCTCTCTCTCTCTCTCTCCTTAGGGGTGACTTAGCAGTTAAGAGGACTAGCTGCTCTTCCAGGGGAATAGGGTTTGGTTCTTGGAACCTACACGGTGCCACACAACTAACTCCAGTACCGGGGAATCTGGCGCCCCCTTCTGGCCTCCTTGGGCACAGCATTTACATCAGATGCACAGACACACATTCATCATGCAATACACCCATGCACACAAAATGAAATTGTTTTTAAATCCTTTTATTTTTGATTTTCTTTTTTACTTTAAAAAGGGATTTAAGACCTAGAGATGCCTACGTTGTTACAAGCTCACACTAGTCTTGCAGGAGACCCGAGCATCCTAGCATCCACGTCAGAGTGCTCACAGCCTGTAACTCCAGCTCCAGAATACCGATGTCCTCCTCTGGCCTCCGAGAGCACCCACACTTGTGATCACATACCTACACGTAGGCACACACACACACACACACACCCCACATAATTAAGCGTAAAATAGGTCTTCATTAAATGAAAAGAAAATATAAAACAAAAAATGCTGAGTTAAAGCTCACATCCAATTTAAATTTAAAAGATTAAATTTTTGGTGGTGGTGGTAGTGTGTGTGTGTGTGTGTGTGTGTGTGTGTGTGTCTTCATGAGCATGGGTACCCTCGGGGGCCAGCAGATGATATCAGACCTCCTGAATTACAGGCAGTTGTGAGCTGCCTGCTGCGGATGTTGTGAACTGAGCTCAGGGCCTCTGGAGGGCAGCAAGCAAGTGTGCTTAACCACTGAGCCCTCCCTCCAGCTCACCTCCAACTTTAGGTTTATAGATTGCGGACACCACAAAGATAACTAGTGTAGCTAGTTATGGCAGCACGCACCTGGTTTCCCTGAATTCCCGGCATTGGGACGCAGACGCAGAAGGAACACGTTCAAGGTTATCTTTGGTTCGGTAGTGAGTTCAAGGCCAGCCTTGGCTACGTGAGATGAAGATGGATGACTAATTCACATCTGGTGGTAGGGTTTTGTTTTTGTGGGGGTTTTTTTTGTTTGCTTGTTTTTTGTTTTTGAGACAGGGTTTCTCTGTATAACAGTCCTGGTTATCCTAGAACTTGCTCTGTAGACCAGGCTGGCCTCAAACTCACGGAGAGCCGCCTGCCTCTGCAACATCCCAAGTGCTGGGATTAAAGGTGTGCACCACCACCGTCTGGCTAGTGGTGGGTTATTAAAGCCCCCGTTTTCCCACTTTCCTCAGTATTTGCTCTTACCATCTTTCTCACCTTTGACAAATAGATTAAAAAGGTGCCCTTTTCACCCTGGACAGGAGTTCACACTCACCGTGTGCAGACCTGAACCTGGCTCTCCACCTCTGTCACCTTACACCACATGGCCCATAGCAGCGGTATCCCTTTTTATTGAAAACAAAGTCAAAGCTCCGATCTGATTGTAAAAGGGTTTATCCAGGACCCTACAAGCAGGAAGTGAAGGCCCCTGGCTCCCCATGCGCCAGCTCTCACGGAGAGTAGCCCTTTGCCTGGGCTTTGCAGTGTCTCCTAAGGAGGATCCTTGAGAAGAGACATGGCAGAGGGGAATAAGACAGACGCTCGGGCAGATACTGCCACTTTAGATAGTCTGTGGGTGTCCTGCACTGGCACTGGACTTTCAAATTCTAGACCTTGAGCAATGGCACCTTAGACTGGACCATAAATCATTACTCAGATGTCAGTGACTTGGATAGACCCATGCATGGTGTAAGGGAAAATGATACTGACTAGCTCTCACAGCCAGACTTCCAGAAGTGAGGCCGGGAGAGCGGCTCAGTGGTGGAATGCCTAACATCTGCAAAGTCCTAGGGTCATCCCTAGCACAGTAAAGCACACGCACACACTCATGCACCTGCACACACAAATACATGAACACATCAATATTTTATTTATTTGGTCTCGTGTAGCCCAGGCTAGCCTCCAACTTCCGATCCTCCTACCTCTACTTAATTGCTAGGGTTACATGTATGCGCACCATGCTCATGGTACATTTAAATTCTTCTTCTGTAATTAAGAAAGCAATTTTGGGCTGAAAAGATGATCTAGTGGGTAAAGGTATTTATTGACAAGCCTGAAAACATCTCCCACGTGGTACAAGGAAAGAACTGGACCCTTAAAGTTGCCCTCTGACCTCCACATGGACACCAGGGCTTAAGCACTGCCCTGGCCACACTTAATGGATAAATGTAATACTTGTTAAATCACTTTATGCAGTGGCTGGGACATAGGGAGTGGCAGGCATAAAGCAGTGGTTTACCCCCGCCCCCCGAGACAGAGTCTCACTGTGTGTCTGTGCCTGACCTGAAACTCTATGTAGACCAGGATGGCCTGGAACTCACAGAGGTTCACCTGCATCTGCCCCCTGAACGCAGGGATTAAGGTTCTGCCGAATTATGCTCCACCCAATAAGTGGTTGCTTTTAAGTCATCACACTGCCTGTGATTAAGCAGTGTAACAATTTCCCCAAAGCAACCTTCCCCCTTCTCTTCACTTTACCAAATCTTCTTGTTCAAACTTCAGCTCCTTTGTTTTAGCATCATAAATCTGATCAGCATGCCTGCCCCACACGTACCATCCTGCCCCATGGCTACCATTGCTCTTATTCCTCACCTCATGAACCATTTCTCACGAGCATTCTTTGAACCATCCCTAGCTCCCACACCTGCTCATTAGGGACCTCCCCAGATCGGACTCACCGCAGTGCGAATGGCAGCCTGAATACTGAGTCTGTGATTAGAAGTGATCAAGTCAAGGGTTTTGCCCCAGAACGGCCTCCTGCCTCCCTGCAGATAGCCTAGAATTTGTGGGAAGCCCCTGGGCTTTGGAATCTTGCCACACAAGCTTGGAATCCCAAGTTCCCATTCACTCCCCTACTGAGAGACCAGGAACTTCTGAGTCCCAGATTATAGAAAGAAGCTTCCAAGTCATAATTAAATAATAGGAGAGGGTGTCTTTTCCCGGGTTTGAATCGCAGCTCTGCTGATGAGTAGGACCTGAAGATTTCTTCACCTGGCGCCTGGGGACATGGAGCGTCACTATATGGGGGTGATACGAATGAAGGGAAGTATGGAGTGTGCTCTTGTGTGTCGGAGTGGATGGTGCCCGAAGAGAACTTAGTCAGAGCAGGGTGGGGATGAACGGACAGGCCAATGGAATCAGTCCTTTGGTCAAGGCCTGACTGGGTGCAGGAAAGTAAACTGTCTCTCTGTCCAAGGTGCTGTCCCACAACCTGTACACGGTCCTGCACATCCCCCATGACCCCGTGGCCCTGGAGGAGCACTTCCGGGATGACGACGATGGTCCTGTGTCCAGTCAAGGTTACATGCCCTACCTCAACAAGTACATCCTCGACAAGGTGGGGCACGCCCCTTCCCTAGGACCCCAATACCTAGCTTTCTACTCCGGCTCTCCACTCCCACTTCTGTCCACACTGCCCATCCTCGCTCCTCCATCTCCACTCCCCTCCTCACTCACCTGTCCACACTGCCCATCCTCGCTCCTCCATCTCCACTCCCCTCCTCACTCACCTGTACCCCGTTGCCCATCCTCTGTCTTAGCTTCCGCACCCCGTCAAAGCCCCCCTAACCTGCACCCCACTCGTCTCATCTGTCACCCCCTGTGTAGGTTCTCCTCGGCTGTCCTGCCCCCTAGGGTTCCCCTCCTTTCTCCCTTGGCTGAGGAACTAGCTTTACTAGTTTACTAGTAAAGTTTACTAGCTAGTTTACTAGTTTACTAGTTTGCCAGGGGAGGAAGTGGAGATATTGGTGAAGTGCCTGAGCCAGTTTGAGTTCAGGCTTGGGCTTGGCAGGCGAGTAGGGCGAGGCTTACGGATGGAGCGGGGATGAGGGACGATGCAGCTGGCTAACTGCGGACCTCGTGACAGGTGGAGGAGGGGGCTTTCGTTAAAGAGCACTTTGATGAGCTGTGTTGGACGCTGACGGCCAAGAAGAACTACCGAGCAGATAGCAATGGAAACAGCCTGCTCTCCAATCAGGATGCCTTCCGTCTCTGGTGCCTCTTCAACTTCCTGTCTGAGGACAAGTACCCACTGATCATGGTTCCCGATGAGGTGAGGGTGATGTCAGATCCAGGGATTGAGTCACTCAGGGCCAAGCCCCTGGTAAAGCTGTGAAGGAAAACAGGTTGTCTATGCGCCTTCCCAATCCCCTTTCTCCATGACCCTTAGCCCCACCTGACTGCCTCTGAATACAGAGAAAGAACTATCAACATCGTGTCCCTCAGCCACCTTCTAAGAGAAGCCAAACTACATTTGCATCTGGGTTCTCTGAGGAGGAAAGTGAGCCACAAATGTTTACGTTCTGCAGCAGTACAAATGGGCAGCACACTGATGAGAGCATTCAGATGGAACAGCGGGATTCTTGGGCGCCGTGTAATCTAGGAAGGTGCTTTGTTAGGGGAAGTGGGCGGGGTGTTCTCGCAGACAGGAAGTAACTCTGGTTAGCAAGGTGGACAGCCAAGTCTGGCCTTGGCCTCAGAGGGTTTCTTTTCTCTTAACTGGTGAGCCAGACAGACTCCAAAGATGTAGGGCATGCTGGGGGATGAGGCTTGGAGTCTGGACCCTGCCTTCTTAGTTCTGGGGGATCGCTGAGATCTGAACTAAGGCCTTCTACCAAACCGCCACTGGAGACCCAGAGTAAAATCCCTAAAGAGTCTTTCAAGACGGCTGGGGCCAGTGTGGACTCTTACCAGGTCCCTGCCAGTCGGGGCAAGGTGGCCCCTCAGAGAGTAGGAAGGCTCTCTCTGCAGTGAGAACAAACCGCAGCAGGATGTACCCCAACCACCACTTCCTGTGCCTCTGCCTTAGGTTTCCTGTCCCTGCCCTGCTTACCCCCCCCCCCCGCCCTAATTCCATTGCTATCCCCCAAGGGAAGGACCTCAAGGACTGGGGACTGGCTTCAGGATCACAAACCCAAGCACTGGCTGCCTCCCACTTGCCCTGTGACTTGAAGGAAGTTGCTTTCCACCTTGGCCCTTCCTTCCTTGTTTGTCATAGGCAAAGTTGAGAGTGTTGAGGAGGAGTTCTTTTTTTTTTTTTTTTTTTTTTTTTGGTTTTGGTTTTGGTTTTGGTTTTGGTTTTTTGAGACAGGTTTCTTTGTGTAGCTCCCTCTAGCAGTCCTGAAACTCGCTCAGTAGATCACGCTGGCCTTGAACTCACAGACCTTTGCCTGCCTCTGCCTCCCGAGTGCTGGGATTAAAGGTGTGGCACCACCGCGCTGCACATGGCCCTACTTTTATTTTATGGCGGAAAGGAGGTGGACTTAGCACGGGGGGAAGAGGGAGGCTGACCGAGGCATGCCTAGGGTTCTAGGTCCCCTCTCAAATCTCTCCCCTGTTTCCACCTGTATGTGGCCTTCCCACGCCCTTGTCCTTGGTCCAGGCTCCTCTGGAGGCGCTGCTGACGTCACCTGGCCTCCCTCTCCCTTCCAGGTTGAGTATCTGCTAAAGAAGCTCCTGGGCAGCATGAGTCTGGAGATAGGCTTGGGCGAGCTGGACGAACTGCTGGCCCAGGAGGCTCAAGCAGTTCAGACCTCTGGGGGTCTCAGCGTCTGGCAGTTCCTAGAGCTCTTCAACTCTGGCCGCTGCCTGCGGGGTGTGGGTCGGGACTCCCTCAGCATGGCCATTCAAGAAGTCTACCAGGAGCTCATCCAAGATGTCCTGAAACAGGTCAGTCTGAGAGGATCGTTTGGAGAGGGTGATGGAGACTTGAGGACCACCAGGAGGGAGGGTGATGGAGACCTAGAGGACCATCAGCAGGGGGTGATGGAGACTTAGAGGACCATTGGGAGGGGGTGATGGATGCCTAGAGGACCATGGAGGGGGGTGATGGCAACCTAGAGAATCATCAGGAGGGGGTGATGGATTCCTAGAGGATCATCAGGAGGGGGTGATGGAGACCTAGAGGATCATCAGGAGGGGTGATAGAGACCTAGAGGACCATCGGGAGGGAGTGATAGAGACCTAGAGGACCATCAGCAGGGGGTGATGGAGACCTAGAGGATCATCAGGAGAGGGTGATGGATTCCTAGAGGATCATCAGGAGGGGGTGATGGAGACCTAGAGGATCATCAGGAGGGGTGATAGAGACCTAGAGGACCATTGGGAGGGGGTGATGGAGACCTAGAGGATCATCGGGAGGGGGTGATGGATTCCTAGAGGATCATCAGGAGGGGGTGATGGAGACCTAGAGGACCATCGGGAGGGGATGATGGAGACCTAGAGAACCATTGGGAGGGGGTGATGGAGACCTAGAGGACCATTGGGAGGGGGTGATGGAGACCTAGAGGATCATCAGGAGGGGGTGATGGATTCCTAGAGGATCATCAGGAGGGGGTGATGGAGACCTAGAGGACCATCGGGAGGGGATGATGGAGACCTAGAGAACCATTGGGAGGGGGTGATGGAGACCTAGAGGACCATTGGGAGGGGGTGATGGAGACCTAGAGGACCATTGGGAGGGGGTGATGGATACCTAGGAGGCCTCTCTTACTTGCCTCTGTCTGCAGGGCTATCTGTGGAAGCGAGGGCACCTGAGGAGAAACTGGGCAGAGCGCTGGTTCCAGCTGCAGCCCAGCTGCCTCTGCTACTTTGGGAGTGAAGAATGCAAGGAGAAAAGAGGCACCATTCCACTGGATGCTCAGTGCTGTGTGGAGGTGAGGGCGCAGTGGGTGGACAAGGGGTCGGGAGCAAGGGTGGAGGGAAGAGAAACCTCACTGGGATGGTTCCACTTAGATTAGGTTGGTACAGCTCAGACACACCTGGCTGCCTTGAAGCCATTCTCGTCCACGTCAGCACTTCTTTTCCTTTTGTAGTGTGAGTGGTCAAACCTGGCGTCTCGCTAGGCAGGTGTTCCGCCATACCAGCCCTGTGTCAGCCCCATAAAACCACCGACCAGGCGCGGAAGTCATTGGTGGATTATTAAACCCCGATAGAGATGACTCAGATCTACACTCCACAGCAAGCCTTCCAGTTTCTTTTTTCCCTTTGAGACAGGGCTTCTTCTAGTCTAGCATGGCCTTGAACTTATTTACGTAGTCAAGACAGACCTTGAATTCCTAGTCCTCTTGCTTCTCTACTTCTCAAATACTGGGATCATTCGTGTGTGTGTGTGTGTGTGTGTGTGTGTGTGTGTGTGTGTGCACGTGTTCTTGTGGGTACATGTGCACATTTGTTTGTAGGTGTACATGCACCTATATATGGAAACCAAAGTTTAAACTAGGGTGACATTATCTAAGACCTATGCACTTTGTTGTTTGTTTGTGTTGCACTCACATGTGCATGGGCACACAGAGGCTAGAAGTCATCCTTTGATGTCATCTACCTGAGTTTTTGAGATGCAGTCCTGTAGTGTGCTTTCCCAGGGCCACCAATCAGCTCCCAAGTGAAGATGAGTGCTCGGGCTTATTCTGTCCCAGCAGCTCTGATAACTTAATTCAATCTGTTCCTTTCCGCCTGTGTTTTGCCTTGGGGCTCTTTATCTTTCTTTCATTCTGTATGTCCTACTTTTCGTGCTTCTGTGTCTGGCTGGCAGCTGCCTGGCTGGTTGGCCCCGGGCATCTCCCTGTCTTCCCTAGTTCTCTCCTCTCAAGCCTAGATTCTTCCTCTTACTTATTCTCCCTGCCCACCATCCTGCCTATCCCTCTGCTGCCTAGCTATTGGCCATTTAGCTTTTAGACCAATCAGCTGCCTTAGGCAGGCAAAGTAACACATCTTTACATCATTAAGCAAATGCAACATAAGCAAATGTAACACATCTGTACATAGTTAAAGTGATATTCCACCCTGGAGTCCCTCACTCTGAAACCTGGGGTGCACTGGTTCAGCAAGGCTGGTGGGCCAGAGAAACCCAGGGTCTCTCCTCCCTCTGCCTCCTGGCACTGGGATTATGACGTGCATCGTCACGCCTGGCTTTTAACCCTGCGCTTGGCTAGGACTCAGGAGCTCAGGCCTATGCAGCCAGCACTTTGCTGAACTACCTCCCGGCTCTCCCAACCTCGTTTTGTTTGCTTGTTAAGACCGCACGTTAGTGGCTCGGGTCTGTCACCTAGGGCAAGTATCGAGCTCTGCACTGCCTGTCTCCACCTCCTCGGTGCCAGTAGAAGAGCACGTCCCGTCATTCACACCCAGCTTCCTACATGGGTGCTAGGATTGAATGGAAGCCTTTTATAGTTGGGAATGTCATGCAGCTTGTCTCGATCATATCTACCCCCCATTCCCACCCAACTTTGTATCACTTTTTCTTCCTTTTCTTCCCCAGGGGCAGGGTGGGGTTTGTTTTTTTTTTGTTGTTGTTGTTTTTGTTTTGTTTTTTGTTTGTTTTGTTTTTTAAGACGGAGTTTTTCTATATCTTTGGATCCTGTCCTGGAACTCACTTTGTAGACCAGGCTGGCCTCGAACTCACAGAGATTCACTTGTCTCTGCCTCCCGAGTACTGGGATTAAAATCATACGCCACCACCACCTGGCTCATATCACTTTTTTCTTTATTTTTTTTATTTTATTTTACTTTTTTGTAAAACACAAGAGCCCATTCTGCTTTATTTACAACACACTGGCTGTCTGTACAAGCAGCCAGCCAATATTATTAAAAATGATTCTAGTGATAATTGATACCTTTTGCTTTCCTCCCCCACTCCACCAGGTATGGTGCTCTGCCTTTGAGCAACCACCATGCTCAAACATAGGGAGTCCAAAATTAAAAATACAGCAGGTGTGGAAGAAAGTAAATAGGAGGGAGAGAGAGGAAGCCATGAGGGGAGTGTTATATTCACACTACAGATTATAGACAACTGTCCCGTTACAGCCCCATCTGAGCCCTGGCCCAGAATGAATGTGGAAAGGGTGGCCAGTTCACCCGACAGATTTTGTCTACAGACCCAGCCTCCCCTGACCCAACTGTAATGGGTCTAATTCAGGTTCATGGAGCAGGAGGGACAGAGAAGACACTCAAACAAGTCTCCCTCGGGAATTCCAGCCTTGAAGAGGCTGAAGACCCTGAGGCTCAGTTCCCAAGTGATGTCAAAGTTCCAGCCTCCAAGAGTGATGTCAGGGTTCTCCCGATTCGGGAAGACCCCCAAACTGCCGGGCCTCTGGATGAAGTTCCGTGTAATTCTGGCAACAGAAGAAGTCAGGAACATTGGGCTTCTTAATCTTAGCCCAAGAGAGGTGGATCCATGTCCTACACAGGCTGTACTCAATCACCGGCTGCCCAGCAAAGGGCTTTCTGCAGTAACATGTGATCAGATCCCACGACTCACCGCTTCTCACCCGATTCCACCATGATGTCCTCATCCCTGACCCGCATCTCACCTTTACTGGAGCTGGCATCTCCGTCTTGGCTTGTTTCTGTGCTGCCCACTTCCTTGCCTTCACTGTCAGTAGGGAGAGCACCTTCAGGGTGTCCTGTAACAGGGGGCCTGGGGACTCCAGGGGGTGTTGGAGCACAGGGACTGGGACTTCACCACTGTCCTCTCTTCTTCATTCTCCTCCTCTTCCTCCTCCTCTTCAGAGTCTGTATCCCTGGGAGGTGCCCTAGAGGGGCCAGGAGGTGGGAATCTATCCCCACGATCTGCCTATTTCAACTTCCACTTCTTGCTCTTCTTGATTCGAGACTGTTGTTCCCCATCCCCAGGAGCCGGTCGAGGCCTCCGAAGCACCCCAAAGCCAGCCCCACTTCCTAGTCCCAACTTTCTGTTCTTTCGGTCCTTCTTTCGAGGCTGAGAAAGGTCCCGCTGGAAGGTGGCACAGGGGTGAGAGCAACAGGTCCGGGAGGGATGCGTCAGGGGTGTGGGAGACAGCGGAAATGACACCTTGGGTCCTTCCAGATCAGAGTCCTTGAGCTTCATCTTCTCAAGCACTGTGGCGCTGTCAGGGACCTCTTGGCTAGGAGGGGTGTAACCCACATAAGCCAAGACAAAACTGCAGAATTCGTTGAAATACTCAATTGTTCTCTGCAGTTCCTCTGGTGGCTGAGTCTCTGGCTTAAGAGTCGGAGGTGGATCTTTGGAACTGGGCTTCACCATAGCTTCCAGCATTGCCTCCTCCCCTCCCGGTCCGGCGACCCTCTCCTCTAAGCCAGGACTCCCGGCGCTGCCTTAGGTGCTCCATGTTCCTATGGCCTCACTCCACCGAAGTGTCTGCCTTGGTGCGGTTGAGACTCCAGTCCGCTACCGCCACCCGCCTCCACTCTCTGCTACCACTGCCTCCCACACTCTCTTTCTTAATCTTTCAAGATGATTTGTGCTGCCCAAATATTCCTGGATTCTGGAGAGCAGTTGGCTTACCAAGGGCTACACTCTCAGAGAAAATCGACGCTTCATTTCCCAGCAAACAGTTGCCATTAGCTTGGCTGCTTGTGGTGGGATAGTGTGCCCACCTCCCCTGTCCCTGCTGGGATTTGCTTCAGCTTGGGCTTGTAACAGGTTTTGTCCATGGTGTGAGCTGCCCTGCCATGTCCAGAAGATAATGTGTCCCTTCCAGCCATCAGCTGCCTCAGGCTCTCACACTCTCTTCCAAAACGATCCCTGAACCTTGGGAGGGAGTTTGCAGTATGCCCGCCCCCTTTAGGGCTGAGTATTGTGCAATCTCTTACTTGACCGGTTGTACATCACTGTGTTTACCACCATCTACCATGCACAGAAGCTTCTCAATTAAGGGATGAGAGATGCGTTGGCCTTGGGGACCAGTGATGCAGCACTGGGAGTTAGTGTAACACCCTGCCCTTCGGCGGCATCAATTGTAGTGGCTTCTCCTCTAGGGCCTGTCTAGTCATAGGTAGCTAAATAATGGTGTCAGTATGGATTTCTGAAGCATGATTAATAAAAACTCGGAGACAGAAATTGGGGTTCAACCTGAAGGTCAGAAAAGCAAAACAGCCAGCCATTGGCTCTTACCTCAACCTCAGTCTGAAACGGCATTTCTGCCTCCAGGAAACCTCAGAATGAGACTGTCTGAGAGCCGTCTCCTCTAATTTTATAATCCTCCCTAGGGCTGAGATTAAGGGTGTGCACCACTACCGCCTGGTGTCTATGACAAGCTGGTGTGGCTGCTGGGATTAATTTAAAGGTGTGTGTTATTGTTGCCTGGTCTCTAAGGCTGGTCAGTGTGACTGTTTTATTTTTCTGGTCCTCAGGCAAGCTTTATTTATTAAGATACAGATGAAATACTACTACAGGTTTCATCCTGTGACGTGGGACTCTGATCTGATCAGAAAGCGGTTGGTTGTTCCCATGATGGTCATGACGCTATTGTGTCATGTAAAGACAGTGGGCGTGTATTCAGGCCAGTCATTATTGTAGCCTGTAGCATGATTGAGGACAGCTTTTCTCCGCTATCATGAACCTTCCAGCACTGTGGAAGCCAGCCAGTAGAGAGAAATCTTCTAAGTTCACACTGGCTTGGTTTTTGTCATGTTCTGAGACTCAAGCCTTAGCAACAGGGCCTCTCTGTCAGGATCTGAAGTACAATCTCCATAGCCTGTGATGCTTGGGGATCTATGGGACCTCAGGGGCCAGCAACTCCAAAAGTGACTCACACCTGGCACTGGGTTTCTGAATATTTATTTTTCTGTTTAATTTTATGTGTCTGTGTACCTGAGTGTGTGTCTGTGCACTGTATGTGTTCAGGAACCTGGGCGGTAAGAAGAGTCAGGGCTACTGGAACTAGAGTTAATGATAGCTGTGAGCTGCCATGTGAGTGCTGGGACCAAAGCCAGATCCTCTGCATGAGCAGTCAGCAAGCACTCCTAACTGCTGAACCACCGCTCCAGCCCCTGGCACGGGACATATTTCTATTGGATATGTATTCATTTCTCTTTGGCCCATACTTATATAGGAGTAGAATTGCTGGAACATATAACAATTCTAACTTTTGAGGAAATGCAAATTTTTTTCAACAGTTGTATCATCTGATACACTCATCAATGGGATCTAAGTATTACAGCTTCTCTATATCTTCGTTTATTACATTTTTTAATATAATGTCTATATCTTTGTTTTTACATTACACTAAAGATTTGTTAAGGGCTTCCAGCATTCGGGAGATTGAGGCAGGGAAGACTGGAGGTAGAGGTCAACCTGGGCTACATATCAAAACCTTGTCTCAAGAAAAAATAATCAATTACCTCTCGTAGACCAGACCGGCCTCTCAGGGCTGGGATTAAAAGCAAGCGCCACCACCGCCTGGCTGGCTGTATACACTTTTGTTACATAAGTAAACAAGTGTTGAACAAGCCACCAGACATCTCAGAACCAGTTTCTTTCTCTGTGAAGTGATGCCTGACAGGAATATATGACCACAGATAAATGTTGTATAGAAAACACCAGTGCAGGGGTTGGAGAGGTAGCTCAGTGGTTAAGAACACTGGCTGCCCTTCCGGAGGACCCAGGTTCAATTCCCAGCAACCCCATGGCAGTTTACGACTGTAGTAACTCCAGTTCCAGGGGATCTAACACCTTCACACAGACACACAAGCAGGAAACACCAATGCACATAAAATAAAGATAAATAAGTCATCAAAAATGTTAAAACAAACAAACCCCATCAGTGCAGGGCTGGGTATGTTGTGGTGCACATCTTTAATCCTAGCCCTTGGGAAATAGAGGAGCTACCTGAGTTCAAAGCCAGTCAAGGCCAGCCTGGTCTACATAGTGAATTACAGAACAATTAAGACTATAATGTGAGACCCTGTCTCAAAAAACAAAAAAGAAAGAAAACACCACTGTAAACACCTTTAATCCAAGCACTCGGGAGGCAGAGCAGGCAGATGTCTGTGAGTTCGAGGCCAGCCTAGTCTAAAGAGTGAGTTCCAGGACAGGCTCCAAAGCTACACAGAGAGACCCTGTCTCGACCCCCCCCCTCAAAAAAAAACCCACTACTGTAGATAACTGTTATTTTCCACAGAACATAAGTTTAGTGGAGGTAAAAACCTCAGACACACCCCTGTACCATTATTCTCCCCAAACCCTTGAAGAACAGGTGACATTTGAGAGACTAGCTGGAAAGCAGCAGTTGCAGGCGGTGAGGACTTGGGCACATGTTTAAGCGTGTTCTATATACTAAACCTTGTGGAGAGATATCAAGATATCAAGATGAAAATGGTGCCAGCTAACCTTCAGAGAACAAAAACTAGCCCCATAACTAACCATCCACCACCCCAGACCATACATACTCCCCTCAGGGTGGGGAAGGTCCCAGAGAAGAGGTCAGTGTGTGTGGGGGTTGTCTAGAGCTAAGGCAGATATGGTCCCCATCTCAGTGAAGTCATCTGACCCGGGGCCATCTACCCCTTTCCTAGGTGCTTCAGGACCGCGAAGGAAAGCGCTGCATGTTTTGTGTGAAGACGGCTAGCCGCACCTACGAGATGAGCGCCTCAGACACGCGCCAGCGCCAGGAGTGGACGGCCGGTGAGTGCGGGTCTGGGTCTAGCTGGGCCTCGGTCACTTCATCCGAGCGACCCTTGGAGGCCCTTGGCCGCGGTGGCCTAGGCCCCGGCTGACTCCGTCCCGCTCAACCCCATAGCCATCCAGACCGCGATCAGGCTGCAGGCGGAAGGGAAGACGTCGCTGCATAAGGACCTGAAGCAGAAGCGACGGGAGCAGCGGGAGCAGCGCGAGCGGCGCCGGGCAGCCAAGGAGGAGGAGCTGCTGCGACTGCAGCAGCTACAGGAGGAGAAGGAGAGGAAACTGCAGGAGCTGGAGCTATTGCAGGAGGCGCAACGGCAGGCCGAGCGGCTGCTGCAGGAGGAGGAGGAGCGCCGTCGCAGTCAGCATCGGGAGCTGCAGCAGGCTCTGGAAGGCCAGCTGCGGGAGGCGGAGCAGGTGAGGCTGTCCAGAGGGCGGGGCTTGGACCGGGGGCGGAGCCTCTGGGAGGGATTCGGGTGGGGCGGGGTCATGACGGAAGAGTGACAGGAAGAGGGCCAGGGCTGGGCCTACGTACAGGGCGTAGCCTATGGTCTGGAGGATGCTATGGGAGGAGCCTAGAGAGGGTGGAGCCCGTATGCTGATGGTCGAACGGAGTGAAGTTGAATTATCCCGTAGGCGGGGCCTGGATAAAGGGTGGTTCCCGTAGGGTGGAGAATGTTGTGGGCGTGGCCCAATGGGTGTTGGGGGAGGGGCCGTAATGGGGGTAGAGCCTATGGCAAACCACTGGTATAGAATGGGACCTAGCTCAGAAATCTTTTCTGGGGTCAGGACTTGGGCCGAAAAAGCTGCTTAAGACCTAGTGATTGTAAATGGTTTGGAATGAAGTCAATCTAGACTTGAACCACGTTTTAACAAAACCAGTTTGGGGACTATAGGTTGGGATTAGTAGGTAGGACATACGAAGGCAGAGTAGACACACAGAAACAATTGAATTTATAATTTGAGAAAACTCGGTTCTAGACCATCGAGCTGGTTCAGCGGGTAATGTCGCTTCCCGCACAAACCTAGTATCCTGAATTCTATTCCTGGAACCCCCTAAAGATAGGCAGAGGAAACCGGCTCCACAAAGCTGTCCTCTGACGGCCATAGGCGTGTTGTGGCATGTGTGCTCATTACGCCTCCACCGAAAGAGCTGTAAGAACGCAGCACGTGCTAAGTCTCCCTGTATCACCAACTAGAACTCTGTTCATGGAGCTAGGCCAAGGATTCGGTGAAGAAATACTTGTAAGAAGTTCAATAAAGCCAGGCAGGGTGTCTCAGGCCTCTAATCTCAGCGCGAAGAGGTGGAGGCAGGAAGCTCAAGAGTTCAAGGTCATTCTTGCTACCTAGAGAGTCTAAGGCCAGTCTGGACCTCCTGAGACCCTGTCTCAAGGAACCAAGTGGGGTTGGAGTGATGGCCCCGCAGTTAAGAGCACTGGCTGCTTTTTCAGAGGACCCAACTTGGGCTCCCAGCACCCACATGGCAGCTCAAAACCAGCCAGCGAATCCCACACCCTCTTCTGGCCTCTGTGGGCACTGTCCACACGTAGTGCACAGACAGATATGCAGCTAAAACACCCATGCACATGAATAAAAACTTTTAAATAATAAAAAAATTCAATATCTTTTGGTTGTCCTAATAACTGCAGTCCCTGGCACCCACCATAATATTATAATTGTTATGGTAGGAGTTAGGAAGGGATTATCATAATTTAATATGTTGTTTTATTGTAATATATCATATTATGATGTTTAATTACATATAATTATAATTGGTGCTGTTTTGTGAGGTGCTGGCTAGCAAACACAGGGCCGTGGGCATACTAGGCAAGCCCTCTGCTGCTGAACTACAGCCCCAGCAAACGCCTAATTATTATTTCTAAGGCCAGTGGAAGGAAAGAATAATTTGAGGCATCAGGCTCTTGGACAGGTCAAATCAGGAAACCCCAACTAAAAATCCTCCAATACAAACAGCCAGGCAAAGCCCAGGAGAGGCAGTAGCCTGTCTGTCTCCTCCGGTGTCCCACTGACCGGCTCTGCGCTCCCACAGGCCCGGGCATCTATGCAGGCTGAGATGGAGCTGAAGAAGGAAGAGGCGGCCCGGCAGCGGCAGCGCATCGCCGAGCTGGAGGAGATGCAGGAGCGGCTGCAGGAAGCCCTGCAACTGGAGGTGAAAGCTAGGAGGGATGAGGAGGCCGTGCGCCTCGCCCAGACCAGGTAACCGCCCGAGGACGGGGTCCCTTTCCCGCCAGCGCCTGAGCGCCCCCCTCCACGCCCCGCTCTGAGAGGTTCCTGTGCGCTCCTGCAGACTACTGGAGGAAGAGGAGGAGAAGCTAAAGCAGCTGATGCATCTGAAGGAGGAGCAGGAACGCTACATCGAGCGAGCGCAGCAGGAGAAGGAGGAGATGCAGCAGGAGATGGCGCTGCAGAGCCGTTCCCTGCAGCAAGCCCAGCAGCAGCTGGAGGAGGTGCGGCTGAACCGGCAGAGGGCGGACGAGGACGTGGAGGTGAGACACCCGCGGGAACCGGGAGAAACTGGGGTAGCCAGTGTGTCATTTCGCCTGCCCCAGAACCAAGCTACCTTGCTTTACACTTGCATTATTACCAGCTGGCTGTGTTACCGCCTACAGATTGCTTAACTTCTCTGAGTCTGAAACTCTGGGAAAGGAAACAGATAAGTCCTGTTACCACAATGAAACAAGCTAATACGTGGTATTTAGTATGTAAATACAGAACGCACCTGTGACTGTATTTGCCAATAGTATAATTAACCTGAGCAGAATTTCCCCTCCTCCTCTTCTAAGCCCTAGATTTGTAGACACTCCTTGAAGCTTGAATCCCTGTAGATAAGGGTTCTAGCTTTTTTTAAGCTTTTAAAGTTTTTTTATTTCCTTTTATGTGTGTGGTTGCTTTTTCTGCATGTATGTCTGTGTACCGTGCGCAAGCAGCACCCACGGTGTCCAGAAAGTGGTAGTACTGGACCCCCTGGGACTGGAGTTACAGGCACTTGTGAGCTACTCTGTGGGTGTCCCACCCTGGTCCTCTAAGGGCCATCTCTCCAGCCTGGCGTGCACAAAGCCCCCGGTTCACTCCCCAGCACTGTTTGTATCAGGCACTGAGGCTGTAATCTCAGCACTCAAGAGTTGGACAAGGGTTAAGAGCACCTGGCTGCTCTTCCAGAGGACCCAGATTCAATTCCCAGCACCCACATGGCAGCTCACAGCTGTCCAGTTTGAGGGGATCTGACACCTTCACTCCAATGCACATAAAATAAAGCTAGATAAAATTTTAGAAGCAAACAAACAAAAACTAGCAAACAAACAAACAAAAAAGAGTTGGACAGAGAAGGATCAGAAGTTCACGGTCATCACCGCCTGCATAGTGAGTCTGAACACACAAGACCTTGTCTCATAAAAGGAAATTAAATAAATACATTTTAAACAAGCTTTTGCTGGGTTTTAGTGCTAGGCCTTTAGATCCTATCACTCAGGAGATAGAGGCAAGTGTATCTCTGTTGAGTTCTAGGCCAGCCTGGTCTACAGAGAGTTCAGGCCTGCCAGAGCTACCCAGAGAGAACATGTGCTGCTCTTCCGGAGCACCCGAGCTCAGTTCCCAGCACCCACATCAGTGGGCTCCCAGCCGTCTGTGGCTGCGGCTCCAGTGAGATCCAACTCCTCGGGCCTCCGTGGGCACCTGCACTGCTGTGTATATTTATACCCAGACACAATATAATAATTTTTTTTTAAGACAGGGTTTCTCTGTGTAGCTTTGGATCTTGTCCTGGAACTCACCCTATAGACCAGGCTGACCTCAAACTCACAGAGATCTACCTTCCTCTGCCTCCTGAACGCTGCGATTAAAGGCATGTGCCACCACCACCTGGTGACATACATAATTTAAAATAATAAATATAAATCTTAAAAGAGCTTTATTTAATTTTTTCTGGCTGACACAGTCATTGCAAAAACAATGCCGACTGGAGAGTTAGCCCAGTGGTGAAGAGGACCCAGGTTTAGTCGCTAGCACCCTGGGTCACAGCCAACTACAACAACACAAAATGGACAACACAGGAAGGGTGGGCCTGCCCACTCACCCTGCTTAGGGCTCTGAATTCTGGCTCAGAGACTCTCCCATGAGGCCCTAGAGAATTTGTTAAACAATGGTTTGATATCCAGTGTATGTCCCTGGGTTTGTTGTTTAACCTGTTTCAAATTTGTCTGTGTTAGCTTCTGCTCAGGAAGTTAAATAAAATAGGAAATGCGCTTAGCATGTCTTAGCAGCTCGGTAAATGAAAATGATGATCGCTGAACTTGGGAGGATGCGAGTGCCCTGAAGTTGGAGGCAGACTCTGACTTTCTGTGAACATGTGTGGGCTTTGTTTTTTAAAGATTTGTTTCTTTTATGTGATGTGTATGTGCACAGCCTGCATGCAAGTGTCCTTGGAGACTAGAAGAAGGAACTGGAGTTCGTGGACCTTGAGTTACAGATGAGCTGCGTGTGGGTTCTGGGAAGCAGACCTGGGTCCTCTGTATGAGCAGCAAGTGTTTTTACCACTGAGCCATCTCTCTAGCTCCCTTCGCCCACCGTTTTTGATACAGGATCTCACATCTCTAATTTGCTATGTAGTCCAGGCCATGACCTCCTCCTTCCTTTACATCCCAAGTACATATTCCAAGCATGCACCACCATGGCTGGCCCTACGTGAGTTTCCCAGGGAGATGATGAGGTGCTGCAGTCAGATTCTCAGGGGGTCTGAACCTGACCCGCCACCGCGGATGGCCGTTCTGACCCTTTCCCACCACCTGCTCCACAGGCCGCCCAGAGGAAGTTGCGCCAGGCCAGCACCAACGTGAAACACTGGAATGTCCAGATGAACAGGCTCATGCGTCCGATTGAGCCAGGAGGTGAGCCTTCCCTTCTTGGGGTGGAGTAAGGGAGTCTTCCAGGTCTCCCGGGCCACAAAGGTGGAAAAAGTCAAAGGTCTCCCCTCTCCCAGAGCTAAGGCAAGACCCTCACTTCTCCCATTTCAACTCGCTTTTTCCTTCTACCTCTCTCTCTGCCAGATAAGCGTCCGACCACCAGCAGCTCCTTCACTGGCTTCCAGCCCCCTCCCCTCGCTCGCCGGGACTCCTCTCTAAAGCGGCTGACCCGCTGGGGTTCCCAAGGCAACAGAACCCTTTCAGCCAACAGCAGTGAACAGAAGTCCCTCAATGGTGGGGACGAGACTCCCATCTTGGCTTCTGCCTCTCAGGAAGATAAACTGGACTCGGCACCAGAAAACTAGCCTCTGATGACCCTTGTTCTCCTGACGCTGTGTCTACCAGGACCTGGCTACAGCGGGCTGTGGGTGACTCCAGCCTCTGCATAAGGTCCTGGGGCTACGGGCCCAGGTCTGCTGACCAGAAGTCGGTCCAAGATAGGATGTCTTGCCATTCTCACCAGGCCCAGACTGTTGAGGCTGTCTGGGGTGTTCATGATCAAGAATATGGTTCTGTGCTTCAACCTCCAGGACCCTGTGACCAGGGCTGGGAAAGAAACTAGACAATTAAGACAAAGGTCATCTGTCCCCAAAGGTCATCTGCCCTCTGAGACCCCTCCAGACTACCACCAAGTCATGGAGGCATACTTCCAAATAAAACTGCTCCCATCTGCCCCCTGCTCCTGCCCCTCCCTCCTTCATTCCCTCCCTCCCTCCCTCAAGTTCAAGTTCAAGGTCCCAGAGGCAGCAGGTGTGGTGAGGTGGTTGGTAGTGTGAACTGTGGGTTGGACCTGGCTCTGCCGCTTTGCACTCCCCGTGCTGCTCAATGGAGATGTTCACAGTCCCGATGGAAAGGGCCTGCGGAGCACGGACTCATGCTGACCATCCTGAGTCTTGTCTGAAGTGTTTATTGAGCATCTGTTGCCTACCTGGAGGCCACCTATATTACTCCATTCCCATAGCAACCGTAAGAGCTGGGTTACTGTTACTGTGATTGCATTACTGGTGGTGCAGGCAGATCGGGCCATTTGTCTGAAGCCTTTCAGACTCGCTTTGCGCCCCGTATCTCTGAACATGGACCTTGTTCCCTCAGACTCTGCCAAGCTTGCTCCCGTTTTCATACCCCTCACTGCGAGCCCAGGAAGTTCACCAGGGCCGCTCTCCCGTGGGTGCCTGTGCCTCTCTCCAGGATGCTCTAAATCTAGATTGCTGTCTCCTCCCTCGTGTGTTGAATGCTTGTCCCCAGCTCGGAGCACTATTTTGGGGAGACTGTGGAGCCTGGAGCAGGTAGGACTTACCTGGGAAGTAGGTCACTCTGAGGCCAGCTTTGGTTCCTCTGTGTTCTCTGCTCGCTGTGTTGCCAGGATGTAAACAGCCTCTCAGGGTCATCCACCGAACTACTTCGCCATGCTGCCCCCGCCACAATGGAGTGAGCCCTCCCAATCCTAAGCAAAAAACAAAAAAACAAAAAAAAACAAAAAACTTCCTTCCCTTTGGTTGTTTGTGCCGGACGCTGTCGTGTGATACAGAATACTAAGCCCTCCTTTCCCATCCCCATAGCTGCGGAGAGTGAACTGTGGGCTCCTCCATTTGGCCCCATGTTTAATAAATCCACACTAGTGGTGCTACTGCTGGTGGTCACTCATGCTGGTCTCTGTCAGCTCCTAATTAAATAAGAGCTCCGCTGGGATTTCCTTCCAATCCTGCTGCCTGGATGGCATTTCCAAAATGCAGGTGCGATCTTGACTCTCTTTTCCAGCCTCTCTGCGCTGTCCAGAAGGGATTGTTGTGTTTGAGACAAGGTCTCTCTCATAGCTCAGGATGGCCGTCAACTCAGCATGCCCCGGCCTAAACCGTGGTAGGCACAGCCACACTTAGCTATGTCCAAGGGCTAATTTAATTAGTGCATGAGTGTGTGTGTGTGTGCGCATGTGTGTGTGTGTGTGTGTACGCACACACACGTGCCATGGTGAATGTGTAGAGGTCAGAGGACAACTTTTAGGTGTCAGGTCTCTCCTTCTAACCCAGGCATCAAACTCACATCATCAAGCTTGGCAGATGTACCTCTACCTGCCGAGCCATCATCCTGGACCTGTGTTGTGAGTTCTGACCTGTCAAGTTTGCTTGCTCCCTTCCTTGTGGGAAATGAGGGCTGTGGTAATCCACCCAGGAAGACCTGCTACAATTTTGCCTCAGGGATCTAGCTTCAGCTTCCCCCTTCCTCTGGGTCTCCTCGTGGTTTTCCTTTCTCAGTGTTTGTAACTAAATGTTAGAGTTCTTCAGTGCGATCCCCAGTACCTGGCCCAGGACTCGCTTCTGAGAAACTGTCTAACAAACATGTATTAAATGGATGTCATGCACAACTTAAATGGGTGTGGCACAGTTCGGACACGAAGACGTAGCTGAGGCTGGAGCTCAAATCCATCCAGTCCAGTGCGTGAGGACGATGTGCACTGTGCCGGATGTTCCCTTTGGTGTGCACTGTTATCTGAAAATGGTTCCTGCCCTCCTGGAGCTTGCTTGCTCTTTGATCATGAAGGTCACAGCTCCTGCCAGTGAACGCCATGCTCTTTCAAGGAAGTTTGTGACGTTTAAAGTTCCTTGAAAGAGGGTGCAGAGGTGAGGGGTGGGAGGGGAAGTCCAAACTCCAAGTGCTGTGGGAATAACTGGGGCAGAGGGACGTGCACGGGGAAATTGGGAGTTGAGATTGCCCTGGCTGCTGTTTTGTTTCCACTGCGCTGAGGATGGAGGCCAGGGCCTTTTCTCGCCTCACTGCTCACCGCTCAGGGGCTGCCTCTCCAGCGTTGCCCTCCCCCATTTTTCTTTCATTTATTATTATTATTTTAAAGAGATGTTCTTGCTATGTGCTGGGCTGCCCTCAGGCTCACTCTGTAGTCCAGGATGGCCTTGAGCTCACCCTCTTCCCGACAGCCTCCCACATAGTGAATGTCAGGTGTGTGCCACCAAGCTGGCAAGCCCTTAGCATCCTACAAATATGAAGGAGATCAGGACAACACTGAATAAGTAGCACTATTTATGGGTACAAGAAGTCTGGATTCTGAGCCCCATATGGGCTGCGATTCTGGCACTGAGGGGCAGGAGGAGGCACGGAGGCAGGCAGATCAAAAGTTTCACAAAAGTAAAGTGGGGGTGGAATAGACAGACAAAGACTTTTAAGCCAGTCTGATTACATATCGCGAGCTCACACACTCCCATGGGATCCAGCTATTAGAAGGGGTAGAATTGATGGGTGATTGTTCTGATTGGAGAAGGAAATCTTTAGAGTGCAGAGTTGGAAGAAAATCAGTTTATCGGTTCCCAGTGCTGTCTACTGAAACTGTCCTCCAGTTTTCAATCCCACCTTCCCTGCTTTCAAAAGGGAGGTTGGCCATCCCTTCGCCCATTCACCCTCTTCCAAGAGTGGAGCATCCAGGAGAATCAGGAGTTCGAAGTCCCTGGAAGCTGTCCTCTGACCTCGTGCTCTCTAGCTCTCTATGGTACGTGTGCACTTGCACACAGGCCCCCACCCCACACAGTGATAACAGAGGCAAGAGGATTAGGAGCTCAAGGTCATTCTCGGCTACACAGAGGATGTTGGAGGCCATCCCAGAATATGTGAGACTCCATTGGTCTCAAAACATAAGTAGACAACAAAACAAACAAAAACAGAAAGAAAAGGAGAAAAAGGGGAAAAGGATGATAAAAATTGAATAACTTCTGGGCAAGGTGGTGCACGCCTTAGTCCCAGCTAGAATGGCAGAGGCAGGCGGATCTCTGTGAGTTCCAGGGCAGCCTGGTTTACATAGTGAGTACTAGGAAAGCCAGGGGCATAGTTAAGACCCCCCACACTCTAAACAAAACAAAACACACACAGAAGAAGGAGGACAGAAAAGAAAGGTGAAGGAAGGTCTGATTAAGAAATTCTTAAAACCCAGACAGAGTTGATTGATTGATGAACTGATTGGTTGATTTTTAAATCTTTATTGTTGTTGTTGTTGTTATTATTATTATTATTATTATTATTATTATTATATAAAGATCTATAGCCCAGGCTTCTAGGAACTTGAAGTCTCAGTCTGCCTCAGCCTTCCCAGAGTGGGGATTACAGTCACGTCCCACCATGACTGGCTAAATCATCAACCATGTGTCAGATAAAGTTGGTTGTCTGGGGGGCGTTTATTGAGCCAGCATCTCATATATTCCAAACTGACCTGAAACTCACTGTGTAGTTGAGGCTGGCCTTGAACTCCTGCTCCTTCTGTCCCTACCCCCGAAGTGTTGGGCTGTAGATGTGCACACCACCATACGTGGCTAAGGCAAGTTTGGATTCTTGTCATGTTGTGCTCAAATGGGGCCTTCCTACTCTCCCAGCCCTACGAAGGAATTAGGCTTGAGATCACCAACGATCCCCCTGTGCCTCAGTTTCCTCGGCGGTAAGTGGAGTCTCTTCTGGGCTATGGTGTGTGTCATGTGGTGCGGCATGGGGAAGCACTTACAGCTGAGGTATGACGGCACCAGAGTGATCATGTGATGTCTGAATGTGATCTAATTCTGAGCAGCATGAGAAGCTGTCTTCTTGGGGGGCAGAAGATATTTCCTAGTTTTTTAGTCCCAAGGTTAGAAAATAACTCCTTCTGGGTGACGGTCGTGGCGCACGCCTTTAATCCCAGCACTCAGGAGGCAGAGACAGGTGGATCTCTGAGTTCGAGACCAGTTGGGTCTACAGAGTGAGTTCCAGGACAGCCAGGGCTACACAGGGAAACCCTGTCTTGAAAAACCAAATAATAAAGAAAAGAATTCCTCTATGCTGTCCACATCTTGAGAGTGTGTCCTGTTTTAGACACCCTCATTCCCTCCAAACCCTGGGGTTCCCACGGGAAACATAGCCATTGTGGCCCCAGGTTCTCTGGTTCTGTGTGACTTCTGTGGAAGAACGGGCGGGGACACGGAGCTGGAGAGCTACAGGTGTGTTAGACAGACACTGTTGTCAGGGGCCACCCAGACCCGGCAAGCAGCTGCTTTGAATTGCTGCCCTAGTCCCTGCTGCAGAGAAGGGCCCTTGCTGCCCTTGCCCCTGCTGCTGAGAAAGGGGAAGGAGGGAAAGGGTCCCCGAGAGTCCGCCGGCGCCACCTGCAGGCCAGCGGCTGACACAGCTGTGAGCAGATGTAGCTGACAAACTACACAGACACTGGTCATCTCTAGGCAGGTTTGGGTAGCTGAGATCCCTGGCTTGCTTCAAAGGACCATAAAAACTTGGCTGGAATCTGCTTTTCCTACCCAACTGCCCCAAAGGTAAATCTAGACCACAGGAAGATTTGGGGGCACTCTTTCAGTCAGGGTTGTGATTCAAGTCACAGAAAGAGACTGAATTATTACTGAATCATTAACTATTTATGGAGGTGAACGAGTTCAGCATGGCATACATGTGGAGGTCTGAGGACAACCTGCAGGAATCTGCCCTCTACTGGCACCATGGGGGTCCTGGGGAGGGGACAGGTGTTAGACTTGGCAACAGGCACTTTTACTCATGAAACCATCTTATCAGCCCATAAACAGAATATTTAAGAATCTAGAAGAGGGCAGGTGAGATGGCTCAGCATGTAAAGAGGCTTACTGCCAAGCCCGACAATCTGATTTCAAATCCCAGGACCCACAAGGTGGAAAGACTGACTCCGGCAAGTTGTGCCCTGATCTTTGTATGTGTGTACCTCCACACACATTTGCACACACACAAAATAAATACAATGTAACAAGAACAGCAGCGAGAACCACAAAGAAGGGGGTGGGTTTGGATTTGGATCTGGGAGGAGTTAGAAGGAGGAGTGTGGGGGGTGAATAAAAACAAAATGCATAATATACAAGTATGACATTCTCAAAACAAACAGAAATATTGTATTATAAAAAAGAAATTCAAAAGAGAGTTAGAGATGTGGCTCAGTGGGTAGAGAGCTTGCTTAGCATGCATGAAGCCCTGGCTTCTGCACCCAGTGCCATATGAACTGGCCACAGAGGATTCCAGCACATGGGGAATGAAGCTACCAAGATCATCCTGTTCCAGACTGGCCTGAGATCCTATGTGAGAGCCCATCTAAATCAAAATGGCAGAAACCTTAAGGCAGACTTTGACTTACACGGTCCTTTACTGAAGTCTCAGAGGATAAGAGAGCAAGTTCCAGAACAACCAGGGCTGCAACACAAAGAAACCCTGTCACGAAAAGTCGGGATGTGGGGGTGGGGGGTGGGGGGGTGGGGGCAATAAAAGGAGGTAGAGAGACAGCTCCAAATTAAGAGGGGACCAGCAGGGGGACCAGAGTTCAGATTCTAGTATACATTGGAGCACACATGTATGTAACACACACACACACACACATATATAACACACACACGTATGTAACACACACACGTATGTAACACACACACACACACACACAGAAACAAAACAGAAGTGGCAAGGGACTCTCAAATCCAGAGCACTGGGCACTGATGCTGTGGCATACAGAGAGCCTGCAGAAGGCAGAGGGAACCTTTACCGGACATATGGAGGAGGGAGGGGCCTGCTGATCGCTCCTGCTCCTGCCTGTCAAATTTTCT
The DNA here is from genome assembly GCF_982192425.1 of Myodes glareolus. Taxonomy (NCBI): domain Eukaryota; kingdom Metazoa; phylum Chordata; class Mammalia; order Rodentia; family Cricetidae; genus Myodes; species Myodes glareolus. Next base: position 66,886,742 of record NC_142043.1, on the reverse strand, counting down.
TCATTCCAAGATGATGAAACCAGCTCCTGCCAGATTGCCTTTTGGCTACATACCCTCTTAGGGTACATGGTAAGGGGTGAGTTGGGATAGAAGGTCACTCTACTAGACAAGAGCAGAATTTCCTCTACCAGGGAAGGCAGCCCCTGACTTAGGGGGACAAAAGGTACAGGATCATGAATTTCCACTGACAGAGATCTCAAGTGGGAGGAAAGTTCCTTCTGAATTTTTTTTCCTGTTGGGGTAGGGTCTCCCATAGACCAGGCTGGCCTAGAACTGCTTTCTACGTAGCTAAAGATGACCTTGAACCTTTGCTATTTCTTCACCCACCTCCTGAGTGCTGGAGTTACAATGTCACCACACCTCCCAGTTCTTTCTTTTAATATGATTATTACATTTTTTTACTTCTAGTGTGTGTGTATGTGTATACATGCGTATACAGGGACTGAGCTCAAGCCACCAGTTTTCTTCTCGAATAAAAAAACTGGAGGGCTGGAGAGACGTTTCGGTGGTGAAGAGCATTTGCTGCTCTTGCAGAGGACCGGTGTTCAATTCCCGGCATCGCCATTGATACCTGGAAACTCTGCACAAACTGTATCGCCCCTTCCGGGGGGCCCAACGCCTTCTTCTGGCCTCTGCGGGCACTGCACGCACACACAGACAAAACGCTCAGACTTAAAAATAGACAAATACTTTTAAAATGTATGTGGCTGTGTATGTATTTTCATTCCCAGTTATTCCCCCCACACGCCGCCCTCGAGCTCTCTTGAAAATTACAATTTGTCCTTTCCCCACCGCCCTTAGCTTTGCTTCTCTCAAGCCACACAAGTCTGTGCCTACTTTCTTCTCAGGAAGAGCGAGGCGGTTGTACTAGATGACCTCCACCTTCTTTCCTCGCTTTAAATTTCCTTCTGTGAGACTTGCTGGACTCGTTTTACCAGCCCTACCTTCTCCCCCAGCGCCTTCCTCAGCTGCTGCTCCCACATCTGACTCCAGAGGGCGCTGTAGACGCGCCAGCAGTGCGGTGGGCGGAGCGATGACTCCGGTCGCGCGGCGATTGGTTGCTGCCTTGGGGGAAGAGGGCGTGGCGAGTGCCTGGCGGGGGCGGGAGCGAGCGGCGCGGTGACGTTAGCGGGACGGGGGCGGGGCCGGGGCTCGGAGCGTGTGACGCCGCGGGTCGCGGCGTAGCTGGAGATTAATGGGAAAAGTTTTGGCAGGCGCTGGGGGATTCTGCGGAGCCTGCGGGACGGCTGCGGCGGCGGCGCGGGAGGTGACCGGGACAGGTCCGTGCGGGTCGGGAGAGGTCAGCGCGGCCCGGGCCGAGGTGGACGGTGGGGTTAGAGCTCCGGAGGCTGCGTTCCGCGGGGCTTGAGGCTCTTCTCGCTTGGCCTGTGCTTTAGAGGCGCCACCTCTGGGGTCCGCAGGACGGAGACCTCGGTGGCCGCTCCAAGCCGGCGTCCTTACCTCCTTCCACCCACCCTGACCCCGTCTGGGGTCCCGTGGTTTCATCTCCTCCCGATTCACCGAGAACCCCATCTCCACCTCCCCTCTGACTTCTTGCCGAGTGCCTCTCTGGTGCCCCGCTCGCTACCCAGCCCTCTTTGGAGACCTTCCTGCCTCCCTCGACAGCCTCCCATCCTTGCCCTGTCGGTCATTGCTCTCTCTCTCTCCCCAACTGCGTCCCCTGTTTCTCCGGTTGTCTGATCCCTCTCCATCTTCCCTAGGATGTTGTGAGCCCGTCCAGTTTGTCCAAGCCTCTTTTATTTTGGCTACCGGCAGAGGCCCTGCTTTTGCCCGGCTCTGATTTCCTTGGTAGCAGCAGTCCTGTCCTTTTCACCTCTTGTCACCCGACCGCTTCGCTTCTAGGTTCTTTGCCCCTGCTTCGGCGGCGAGAACCCAGAGGTACATGATAGGCTTCCGTTTTACATTCGGTTGAGCTGGGAGGACGGGAGAATGGGGTGTTGACCATTCTTGACCAGGTTTGTTCGGTGGGAGGGCTTATTGGTTGTTGCAATGGGAGGGATGTCCAGTTGTTAGGCCGTTCTAATCTCAGCTTTACAATACTTCCCCTTTATGGGTCTGTTGACTTCCAGGAACCCTTGGGGAGAGCCGTCTCGAAGTTGGGTGTGCGCCAGCGGTAGCCGGAGGCCTCATATAACTCTTTTCCCTTCCAGGAAATAGGATTCATTTGGGATATTATGGAACCCATTTAAACCATGACACTTCAAGCTATCTCTGCCCTTGCTCCTCCTTTCCACGCACTGCCCTATTCCAGAAAGCTAAGAGAAGTCTCCAGAAGTTATGCCTGAGGATGACTGTGGTCTTCAACTTGGGTTTTCTTCCCTGTACTGGCTCTTGGAAGCTTTTTTGGTTTAAAAGTTACATTTATTTATTTATTTATGTGGAGTGGGGTATAGATAGGTGTGTGTAGGTCAGAGGACAGTTACTGGAGTTGGGAGTTGGTTGTCTCATTCTATCATGTCGGCCCTGGAAATACACTCAGGACAGCAAGGCTTGGTGGCAAGCCCCTTTACCTGCTGCTGAGCAGCCTCACCAGCCCCAGAATACGTTTTCTCCCTTCCTGTTTGCATTTTTTAAATGACTAGGGGCCTGCTAGCTAGCCCTGGGGCTGTTGGGCATCTGTATCCTTTGGTCTTGATGTCTTGAGTAAAGGCCACACTGAATTTCTGTCTTCTGTCTGTCACTGACGGAATGTGCCTTACATATTGGTCACTGGACATTGTCTCTTAGTGCCTTTTCTTCTTCCTTTTCCTGGACAGCTTCATTTCCTGTGGCTGGGCGAGGCAGCCGATGTCATTCCTTTTGCCACCCAGGTGTGTTCTTGGGTATTGCCTTGGTATCTGCCTGGGCAGGCTGTGGGCTTGAGCCAGTGAGGCCTGGCGAGGAAGTTGAGCTGTCTGCTTCCAGCATATAGATCATTGTCTCAGTTGTACCGGGGCTTGGACCGCTCTGTTTGGCCCTGGACCCCTGGAGACCTCCTCAGGAAAGAATGTATACCCTGTTTTACCCCACCTGATCTCGGCAGACTCTGGAAGTGTGACCCACTCTCACCTTAGAAGCGGGGACCCATGGTTACGCGGGTACCAGGTCTCTGGCCTCCCTCTGTTGAGGATCGTGCTCTGTCTTTGAGCCAGAATTGGTCACAGAACAGGCAATCTTCTGGAACCACAGCAGGGAGCCAACTGAACCAGCTCGACCAGACCTTACAGTTTTATAACCTTGGTGTACACTGACCCTTTTCCATGAAAGCAGTACGATTGTGCCTGGCTTGTGGTTGAGCCAGTCCCCTCTCTACTGATACCCAAACCCCCTCTGTGCAGCACTGGATTCGGGGAAGTAGAGTAGAGAGTGGGTTAGAAGAAATCTTTTCTTCCTATGAAAAACATCCCCAAGGTTTTTTAAAACTATCTTTTACATTTATTTATATTTGTTTATTTTGTGTGAGCGTGTGGGACAAATTCTGGGAATCTGTTTTTCTCTGTTGTATGAGTCCCAGGGACTGAACTCAGGTCATCAGGCTGGGTGGCAAGTGCTTTACCTGCTGAGCCACACTCCCCCTCCGCCCCTTTAAATTTGAAACAATATCCCTTTATAACCCAGGCTGGCCTTGAGCTCACTTTGTAGCTCAGGTTAGCCTCCTACCTGGTAGCAGTCTTCTGCTTCTGTTTTGAGAGCTGGTATTACTAGGATACACCCCCGACCTCGGTCATTTTTGAGGGGTGCGGTTGAGTGCCTGGCTATGATTAGTCCAGTCTCTGGCTGCCCAGAGACTCTGCCCGACACTCTCTTGGTGCACGTGTCTGTGCACCACCTGTGTGCTTGGTGCTGTGGGTCCTCAGAGGTCAGAAGAGGGCGTTGGATCTGCTGGAACTGAAGTTACAGATGGTTGTGAACCACTCTGTGGGTGCTGGGAATTGAACCTGGGTCTTCTGAAAAAGTAACAAGTGCTCTTAACCTCTAAGCCATCTCTCGAGGTCCTCACCTAGCACCCTTGAGAAGTCTGGCTCTGTCCTGTCTTTGCTTAACCAACAGTCACAGTGTTCTGTGCTGAGGTCTCCCAGGACCCTTGAGCACAGCGCAGGGCCGTCCTGGCAGAGCCCTGTAAGCCTTAGCTGCGCTGGCCAGCCGGCCAGCCTCCTGGGGGCGTGTCCATTCTGTGGCCTTCAAGGAAATAGTTGCTTTTCATTTGGTGATTTTTTTTTTTTTTCAGATTGTGGGTCAGTGCCTATTTTCAAGGTGCGGGTGGATGAGCCGTTGGCAGTGGCACCACCTGTCACCTCCATAGTTTATTGGACTGTCCCCCACTCTGTTTGGGAACTTTTCGTTTTACCTTTCCTCTGCTGCACTCTGGTATATGCTTAAACCACCCAGGAAAAGCAGCCCGTATCCCTCTTCCCAGCCCCACCTATGGTCCCCTACTCTCTTCCCCAAAGGCCTTGTAGGATAGTCAGTGTGGAAGACTAGCCTGGGAAGCCGGTAGGCCTCTATTTTGGACAGAACACTGCTGCCTGGCTGTTGTGCAAACTGTCCTCGGACTTCAGCCTGGCTTGTCCTGGTACATTGAGACTTGTGTCTTCAGGAGGTATTAGACCTGTGGTTTCCATCAGCTTCAGCTGGATCGTATCCTGAGGCCCACCTTCCCAGGGTGCTGCTCTCTGCATGGTTGGGGGGGTGTTTGTACCCTAGTGCTCTCCTCTAGTGCCACTGGGGGACCCGGCAATGCCAGTACTAGCACCATGGTACTGTCCACATTGGGAGCGGTCCTGCCTACCCAGCACTCACACAGACTTGTCTGTCTTGCCAGACTCTGACTTGTATTATATCCGAAGCCCTGTGCCCAGTGCCCTTGTCTGTGCCATGCTGTCCCAGATTGCCCTGTGACTGTTTCTTGGAGATGATTTCATGTCGCTGAGCATGTTTGTGTGCCGCGTTAGAGCCAGGGGAGGTGTGGCTTGCCGTAGCAGCAGGATTCCAGGGTGTCCCTAGCTGGAGCCTGGCAGGGAAACAGGCCTTCAGCATCTGGTTTTAGGCGTGCGGGTCTTCTCCCACAGCCCTCAGAACTTGGGGCTGGTGACTGGGGTGTGACTCCAGTCTCTCTGCATGTTCCCCTAAGGAATCTGGTATGATTCAGGGCCTCTCCTTTTATGAGCAAGTAGGGTGTTGGGCATCTCCTCCCTACCTTGCCAGCTCCTTCCGCCCCACCCAGGTAAGCTCAGCAGAGCCGGTGTCCACTTGCTTGGAAGTACAGACTCCATCCAGGATTGGGAAATATTGCTGACTCAGGCTGAGCTCGACAGCCTCTTTGTGTGTGTGTGTGTGTGTGTGTGTGTGTGTGTGTGTGGTCACATGGGACCACTGTTTTGTTTTTTTTTTTGTAGCCAAATATTTTTTTTTCTCAAAGTTTATTAAAATACAAAAGTCTCCATTTCCGCCCCTCCTCCCAACACCCTCCCACTCCCCCCACTCCCTCCCCTCCTCCCTGGGACCACTGGTTTTTGAGTCCCACTGTTGTGTTAAAACTTCCTAGTGCTTTTTTTGAACCCTGGCACCACTGAGTTATGGACCTTGGTTCCTTTCTGTCTTGCAGTGCTGTGCAGCGGTGTGGGCATGCACGTGACACTCACTCAGTGGCTCCTGCTCACCGACAGATGAAGACAAACCCACGGTAAAGGTAAAGCCCACTTCACTGACTGGGGCGTCTGGCTGACGGCCGCAGGCTCCACATGCCGAGGCCCCTCTCATAACAACTGCTGAACTCCAGTGGGCGCTTGTTAGGGTGTCATCGGATGTGTGCGGCGTATGGAGGCTTTAGGAATGTGGAGAGTCTCGCCGTTGTACCCACTGAAAAATAAACTCAACAAGAACAGGGATTTACTCTTGCTCCTCTTGTCTGAGGGACCGCCTGCTACAGAGGGTGGTCAGTGTTTGCTGAGTGACTAAATGAACACTCTTGCTTCTCTGCCACGTAGCCCCCAAGATGCCCCTCATCATTTTCTTCCATTTATGCCATAGATGAGTTGCTGTTTGGTTGTTTTGGAGACAGAGCCCGGATGTGTAACCAGGCTGGTCTAGAACTCCAGGTCTCCTTGCTTCTCTTCTCTAAGTGCTGGAAGTGGAGGTGCATGCCATCACATTTGCTGGGGCTGGGCTGGGGTGGCATGATAAGGGCGCTTTACCCCTGCCCCCTCTGTGGGGCAGAAACAGGGCTCTTCCTTCTCCGCTGGGTGTCTGAGCCCTCAGCGCATGCTGACAATTCTCTGGGCTTCTCGTGCTGTTTCTCTGTTCTCAGGATGCCTGGCAGGTTCCAGAAACTCTCAGAAGGGGCACACCAGGGAGTTTGATGGTCATTGTCTTGACTGTTTGGCAGTCTGGGTTATGGCGGGTCCCTGCTGGGGGCTGGGGAAACCTGGCCCTGTTTTAATCTCTGATGTACAGCGGGGCCAGGAGCTGTTTGTGGGCTCCACTTCCCTTTCTCTGCCTTCTACACCCGGCGGATTTTCCTGTTGCCAAGGCGGGTGACCAGCCTGGATCTGTCTGTCTGTCTGTCATAGGGATCAGGTTGTTTGTGGATCCTTCAGGAAGGTCTGGGGCAAGAGCCCCTGCAGATCTCAGGTCCACATCCAGCCCCTTTCCTCTGAAGGGCACGTGAGGGAGGAGGAAGAACAGGGTAGAGGCTTCTGAGGGTCCCACATGGGATAAGGAGGAAGTCCTCCAGGCAGGGAGAGCTGCTGAGCTGCACTGGTTTCTGTCACGTGTGTAGCAACAACGTCTGTAGTTTAGCTTCAGCCTCCATCTCCTCCCACGGGGGCTAAGTTTGAGCTGCATCTCATTTTCCGTGCAAATCTTAAGGGTCTGAGGCTGTTGCCTCTTAAGCCTTCTTGCCTCTTCCTTGGCCCAGGTGCTCTGAAGGGGAAGGTGATGTAGACACAGTCTTTGGTTGCCACCCCTCTTCCAGGCACGAGGAGCCTGGCTGAGGGGAGAAGACATGCCTAGGCTACGTTTTCAGATTTTAGGGAACTGGCAGGTACCCAGAGTGTGACTGTCAGCGTTTATCTTTAGACGGCATCCCGAGGGCCAGACAGGCAGCTGGGCTTTGAAGTCACCGTGCAAAGCAGTAGTTTTCTGCTTCTGTCCTCAGCATCCTCCCACACACCTCTTTCTTGACCCTGTGTAGACCTGACTGGCCCCAAACTCACAGTGATCTTCCTGCCTCTGCCTCTAGGGCGCTGGAATTGAAGGTGTGAAACCCAACATCCAGCCATATTTAAGGTCTTTTTTGTTTTGTTTTGTTTTTTTGCTTGTTTCTTGAGACAGGGTTTCTCTGTAGCTTTGTAGCCTGTCCTGCCACTCGCCCTATAGACGAGGCTGGTCTCGAACTCACAGAGATCCGCCTGCCTCTGCCTCCTGAGTGCTGGGATTAAAGACGTGCGCCACCACCGCACAGCTTAATTTATTAAAATTACGTTTGCTTGTTTATTTATTGTCTGTGTGCTTGTGCGCACGGGCGCACCGTTTGTGTATGTGGAAGACAGAGGACAATGGCTGCTCCTAGCGTGACTGCTGGGCTCTGAGCACGGGTAGCCCAGAATGAGAGTACTGAGAGATGCTTGGTCTTCTTAGGACCTGGTCTTAGAAGACATGGCATCATCTTCTCTGATCTTCTGGTCACAGGACCAATTCAGACCAAAGGGAGAATGGCACCAAGATGTGTCCTTCAGAGACACATCTTGGAGAGAGAGAGGTGGTCTTGAGCTCAGCCACTGCTGTGGGGAGGTCACCTGGCCTGCACTCGGTCACTTCCAGAAGGAAAGTACTTTCTCATTGTTTCCATTCTGGAGCAGACCTGTTAGGAATTCACTGGTAGGTTCGTCGAGGATGCTGAGTCACAAGGGAAGGTGTTTGCGTCCAGTTTGGTCAGTTCTGGAGACGGAACACTAATATTGCACAAGGTGACTGGAGAGAAGGAATGGAGGTGGGGGATGGGAGGACAGTACAGGGGTCTCAGCGGGGGAGGGGAGTTCTTCCCTGCTTTGATCTTCATCCTTGTGGGTGCAGCAACTGCACTGGCTTTGATCTACCCACCAATCATATAAGTGCCCAGAGCACAAGAGAGGATCTCCAGCCCCACTCAGGGTTACTGATGCATGGGAGAAATAATTAAAGGAAAGTACTTTCTCATTGTTTAAAGGGTCTATACATGTTAAAAGGCAGCTAAATTTAAGTTTTATTGTCAAGGCTAAGGCACATATAAAGCTAAGCATTTTACTAAAAAACTGAAAAGCCAGTCAGAAAAAAATAATTGTTAACACCATTTGTTAATTGTTTCAAGTGTACTTAAGTTTGGACCCATAAGAGGCAAGGATAGGGGCTGGAGGTGGTTCAGTGGTTAAGAACACTTGTTCTTCTGGGTTCGATCCCAGGACCCACGTGGTAGCTCACAACTGTTTATAACTGTCCGTAACTCCAGTTCCAGGGGATTCAGTGTCTAACCTTTGAGTGTACCAGACATGGAAGCGCTACACAGACATAAATGTAAGCGAAACACTTATAACACTCATAGTCATAAAATAAATGAATCTTAAAAATATTCTTAAAAAGCAGGAACAGCAGCCAAGTGTTGCTAAAGTTTCCTTGAGAGACTGGGACACTCCCACCATGGTCCCAGTGACAAACCAATGTGTGAGTCCGGCAGCCTCACTCTAGGAAGCAGTGAGTTCATTAGACTTTACCTGCTGAGCATGGGTGACTTTAAAGCAGCCACAATAGGTCTGTACCCAGTGTGGATGATGGCTGCTCCGTGGCTGTCCCCCCTCCCAGTCCTTCACCATCCGCGTCCCCTCACTGTTCCCCGAGACCCTGAGACCGGGGCACTTAGGGCAGACTTGCATACATCTGGCTGGGAGGGGTGTCTGGGTACTCAGGTGAGGGTCCCATGATCCTCATTTCTCCCTCCTTGGAAAGAGGGAACTTGACAGTCTGCAAACCCCGCTGTGATGATCCTTGGCAAGCTGGCCCTGACAAACTCCTGAAGATGGCAGCAGTGTGGGCTGGAAGACAGTCCTGTATACCGCAGGTCTGTGACCCAAGTACATGGGGGGCAGGGAGTGGAGGCAGGAGGATCAGTTCAGGAAGTTTGAGGCTGGCCTGGGCTTTGTGGGACCAAGCCTCAAAAACAAAAGGAAGAGGAGTGAGAAGAGGTGAGGCCATGTTGGGGAGTGACAGGGAGAGCCAAGGGTCAGGAAGCAGTCTGAGAAGGGACTGAAGAGGACAGGTTCTCCTGGGCTTATCCCGCCCCCCAGTCAGCAGCCCTGTTCCAAGCCTGTCCTTTGAAGAGGCGTGTGTGGATTTGGTGCAGGCTGACGAAGAGCCACCCTTAGCTTTGCTGTTAACCACGGTTTACAGTTTAGTGTCTCCAGCCTTTCTAGCTTCTCAGGGAGGATTCGGAGGAACCACAAACCCCAGAGTGTCCCCTTCTGCGAGCTGGGCTCTGAATGTTGAGGGAGGGACTTTCTGAGGCATCTCCTCTCCCTGTTCAGGAGTGAACTTTGGAACAGAGTCTTCACTACTTGTCACATGGCCTTGGGGACAGGGCAGCACACAACAGTGCCCCTTTCTTGCTTCCTTATCCCATCTTGCGTACCTTGCGTCAGCCCAGCCCAGCCGTCCTCAATAGCTCTCCTGGCATCGCTATTGAGTTCTTTACAGCTCATCTGGATGCGACTCTGGAAGCTGCTGTCCTTGGAGGGCACAGCATCAGGGAGCTGCCTGGCACTGAGCTCATGTATCTGTCCTCAAGCCATGGGTGTCCCATATGAGACTGTTATGGTTTTCCTGTATGATCCTTGGCACAGCCTCGGCACTTCCCGTGTCCAGGAGTCCGTGACCTTTGAGACTCAGAGAACTTGGCCTCCTCTCAGCAGCCGCACAGGCCAGCTCACTTTCCCAGCTGGCAGCGTAGCTGACTAGGCCTCTCTCACCTCACAGACACTGCTGGAATTTTCTGGAACCCAGAACTCCACTCATCTCCATTTCCAGACAAGTGAGGTTTGTTTTTCCTCGCTTTCCCTAAATGCCTAAAGCATTTTTGGGCTTGTGATTAATTTTTTCCCCCTCTGCCTCTGCTTCAGTATTCTTGAGTACAGGCTCGTTCCTCAGCTTTCTGGGTGTATTGGGGGAGTTTGTGGCCCTCTCTCCTGGGGGGCCGGGGCAAGCAATACATGGCTTTTGTCCACCAGAGGTCAGTGACACTGCCCCTCCCCAGCTGTGGAAACCCAAGAAGTTCTCCAGACATCGCCAAGTGTACCTTTAGGGCCACAGTCAGCCTGGCCAGTGTCTCTGACCAGCTAGGCATACTGGGTAAGGAGAGCAGACAGTCCTTGCATGGGAGGCCAACCCTTGTCACCTCAGCAGGTGCTGGGTGGCTTTGGGAAACTGGGAAGTGGTTTACAAAGAGTCACATACCCCAGTGATAGCCACGCAGCAGAGGGTCAGCGCCTAAGACACAGCCATCACCCTGGCCACACGTCTCTGACTGTGCTTTTCCAAACCGTTTAGTGTCTGCAGAAGCCACATTCCTGGGACAGCTGGTAACATTTGCTGTGCACATTGTCCTGCACTGACCAGCTCTGGTGTCTCTATGACCAAGGATCTGGGCACTCCGACCATAGTGGCTCATCTCTCTAAGCCTTCTGTCCCAGGCAATGGTGCTGCTGAGAGAAAGCACCCATTACCCTGGTCCACAGGGGTTGACTGGCCGAGAACATTCTGACAGTTCACTATCTGGTAAAAGCCCTGAGGACAGTGGGGAGAGCCCCTTGACATCAGCGCACATCCTGCAATGCAGTCCTCAGGAACTCCTGGGGGGCTTGGAGAAAACGCCCTCGCTTCCAGAGAAGTCCCCCAAAGCCTAAATGTTAAGGCTCACACAACTCCCTCTCCCCGCACCCATGTAAACACTGAGCAGGTGGAACCAAAGGACAAAACCATCCGGGATGCAACCAGACTCCAAGTCTGGACAGGACCTATGTTCCTTCAGTGTCCTTGGTTGCTACTGTCGCTGTGAACTGAATAATGTCTCCCAAGACATCAAGGCCATGAACCCCTGAACCTGTCGCTGCTGTCTGGCGACCGCACAGTTTGCAGGTGTGACTAAGCGAGGACGCTTTCGTTTGTTTTGTTTTGTTTTTTGTTTTTTGAGACAGGGTTTCTCTGTGTAGCCGTAGCTGTTCTGGACCTCTGTAGACCAGGCTGGCCTCGAATCAGAGATCCGCCTGCCTCTGCCTTCTGAGTGCTGGGATAAAGCCTTAAGCTAGGGCTATTGAGCTGGAGGGATTATTCTGTAATTCCTGACGGGTTCTCCATCCACTGGAACCGGAGCGATTTGGTGCAGGACAGGCGTGTGACCTCTGTGCCAGACGCTATGCTTCTGGCTTTGAAGGCAGAAGATGAGGCCAGAAAATGCGGGGAATGCAGTTCTGTCTCTGGGAAAGACAGCGGAAAGCGCTCTCCGAGGGCCTTCGGGGAAGTGTGGCGCTGCCAGCACTCTGATTCTGGTCCAAGGTAACTGGTTTTGGCCTCCTGACCCCCAGTTCTCCAGAGATGAGTATCACTCTCCCTCGGCCTGCCTCCTCCCTTCTCTGTAGAACATTCGCTGCTTTGTACCCAAGAGCGTCACCTGGTAGACACATCTGGCAGTAGCCTTCCCTTCCCAGGTCAGCGTTGGTGTGGGGTGTGTGCCTGGAGTGGGGTCCCAGCTCAAAGCAGGCAGGCCTGGGTTTCTGGGGTCTTCACCTCCCTCAGCTAGAGGCCTATGAAGGAGACTAAGCCCAAGGAAGGCCCTCTCTTTCTACCCTTCCCCGATGCCCACCTAAGGTACTGTCTCAGCCTCTGGCCCTTCCCTCCTGGCTGAACAGCTGTCTTTCTTGAGCCTGGTAGCCAGGGGGTGTGTGTGGCTGTCACCTGGGTCCCCTTGACCAACTGTGAGCTCCCTGCCGCCTCCCCCACAGTGGTGGGCCCACTTTCATGCTGGGCTTTCCCCCCCTGTCTCCAGAAGTGGGACCACCCACTCACCCACCCCTGTCATAGTCTCCTTCCTGCCTCTGGTCCTTGGGCGTCTAAGACTCAGACCCCATAGGTCAAAGGTGCCCAAGCTGAAAAGCCACCCTCCCCCTGGATGGTGACCCCCTACCTCTACTTCCCTGGCCACTAGTTTATAGTAACCTCTGCTGTCATCTGGGGGCCAGGGTACAAATTGCTTACATGTATTAAATCTTCCTTCCTGTCCCTGACTTCATATTTTCTGGTAATGACCCCAGATTGATTCTTATCAGAAAATAGAACCTTCAATAGCAGAGTGGCTAATATGACTCACTTGTGGCAAGGCCCTGGGTTGGTCTCCTCTGGGTGGGAGTACTGGGGAAGGAGGAATAAGGTGGGCTTTATGAGTGAAACCATTGATAGTCAATAAATTGATCAATAAGTGTTTTTTTTTGGTTTTTTTTTTTTTGAGTCAGAGTTTCTCTGTGTAGCCCTGGCTGTCCCAGAACTCACTCTGTAGACCAGGCTGGCCTCAAACTCAAGAGATCCACCTGCCCCTGCACTAAGGATAGTGCTGGGATTAAAGCTGCCCAGCACCAATAAGTTTTTATTGTACAGATGAAAAAATAGTCCTCTCTGTGCTGGAAGTCCTGCCTATACCTCCTGCCCCATTATTGGCCATTTAGTTCTTTATTAAACCAATCAGAAAGCATCTTGGCAAAGACACCCTCACAAAGTAAAAAAAGATTACCCCACAACAGCACAGTCCTTCCCAGAAGGACATCCAGGCCAAGGGCTCTCTTGCCTTGACTGTGAGCTCAGTGGGGAAGTCAGACTGGCTTTGGCGAGGCTTTCCCATTGCCGCCCCCCCCCCCCCCCCAACCTCTCCACCTCGGCACCTTCCTCCCTTTTGGGTCTGAGTGAAGCTTCCTCCTCCCACCTCTGGCTGGTACCTGCCACGGTGTATGACAGTGGACTTGGCGTTAGATGATGATTTCAGGGGTCCCCTTTGTTCTCAGTCCCCGGAGCTGTTGGTGACCGCTGTAGCTGGGTGGTGAGCCAAGCACCCAGTGCCACTTAAACACCTCAGCTGTTTGGTTGCATTCTGCCGGGGAGTGTGTGTGTGATGTGAGTGTGTGAGTGTGCATGCGTGTGACTGCGAATGCGTGCGTCACTCACAGAAGGTAACATGCTGGCTGTCACTGATTCTCAGAGCCAGTGAATGTTTCTTAGGAGGCATGGACAGCGAATCTGATTGGTTCAGTTGGAAATCACCTGCTTGACGCACTAGCCTGGCGCTGGTTTCAGAGAACAGTAGTCCCCTTGTTGGTCAGTGAGCGGACACGGCCTTTTGGCAGGCCTCCTTCAGGGTCTCATTCCAGGTCAGCAGGCAGAGGAGGCCCAGTGAACAGTGATCAGGGGCTCCCTGGACCCACTCCAGCAACCCGAGAAACACAAATAACTGTCCAGCTAAACAGTGGGCGAGCCTTGTGGGGGATGGGGGCCGGATCCAGGTGGTAAGTGAAAGCAGAGATGGCTGATGGGGAGAGGAGAGGGAGGGGCATCGCCTTCATCAGAGTCTCCCTTGAGCCTGTCATCACCCCGCAAGACATGTTACACATGCACGCGCACACACAAACACACACCCATCCGCGGCCCTGTTGATAGTCTCATTTTACAGATGAGGTCTGAGATGAGGGAGGCAGAACTGGAGTGTGAGCCTTTCAGCATCTGTTCTTCATTCAGTGACTGCCTGTCCTGACAGTGTCCCCTCAGCCAGGCTTCTCGGGTCTGTGGCTGCTGTGCCACATCCTCAGGCTTGCGAGCAGAGGCCGGAAGCAGTCGTGACCCTGGTACCCTCCCTGGAGCTGCAGCCCGACTTCCCAGCAGCCACAGTGTCACGTTTTCTTCTTCCTTGTCCCCTCATGCCCGCCCCGGCTTACTGTGAGGTCAGAGGACAGTCTGTGGGGATCAGTTCTCTGCTTCCACCCTGTGAAACATCAGGGATACTTGCAAGTGTCCTCACTCCAGTTTGTTCTAGGTACCTTTCCTGTTTCTTACGAAACCTTCTAAGTTTTTATTTATTGTTTACGGGGGCAGGGGCCTCATGCCACATCACCCTTGTGGATGTCAGAGGACAGCTTCAGGGGCTGGTCCTCTCCTACCCTGTGGGTCCTGGGAATAATACTCAGGCTTGGTGGCAGGTGCCTTTACCTGCCGAACCATCTCACCAGTCCACCTGACTTCGTTTTGTTTGTTTTGAAACCGAGTTTCTCTGTAGCTTTGGAGCCTGTCCTTAAACTTGCTCTGTAGACCAGGCTGGCCCGGCACTACACGCTATGGTATGCGAGCCGGGAACCGGGCTGGAGACTTAAAAACACACGCACACAGACAGACAAGGACATGGGTCATCCCTGATACAAGAATGCCAAGTTTAGTGTGTTCCGGGGAAGCTTCTGTAGGGATCCTGACTGATAGTAACGCCCCAGCTCTCGGGATCTTTCAGCTGTAGGCCCCACCAGAACCCACTCCCCTGCCATAAGGGTCTTGTGCTCAGAGCAGCTGCAGGCTGCTCAGAACACAGGAAAACAAGAGTTTACAAGAAATTCAGGGTCTTGTGGTTTGCATTCCCCAACACTTGAACTCAGAGATCAGCCTGTCTCTGCCTCCTGGGTGGCACCTGTGGCCCAGAGACCATTTTCTGCTTCTGTTTGCATTTCTAGTCCAGAACGGGATACAGTCTTGGCAGTGGCTCTGGCTGGTCTCTGAGAACTGTGCCTACTGGCCTGTCAACTGTGGACTTTTGGGACCCTGCAGATCTGGTGGCTGGAGGGAGGGCCAGGTGAGGCAAGCAGCCTGTGGTTTCTGTGGAATCTGGACAGGAGCGAGCTTTCCTCTGAAGCAAACGGGTAGGTGTCCCATGGGTGCAGGTGCTTTTAGGAGCTGGACACGAGGTAATGGAGGAGGCCCTTGCCACTGACAAACTTTTCAGTCCTGACAGGGTGGGACAAGGCCAGAAAACTGTATTTGAAGGATTCAGACATTAGAGGAGCAGATCCACTCATTGCTGGGTCTGTGGGGACTTGGGAGACTGTTGCCTTTAGGGTATGAGGCCAAGTACATTTCTGTAGGTCTTTACATTTTTATTTTAAAATATTTTATGCCTTTAATCCCAGCACTCAAGAGGCAGAGGCAGGTAGATCTCTGTGAGTTCTAGGCCAGTCCGATCTACAGAGAAACCCTGTCTCAAAAAAAACTGAAAAAAAATTATTATATAAATTATACTCACTTATTGTAGTTGATTAAAGACACTGGATTGGGCTGGATGTGTGTCGCACACCTTCAATCCGGGGACTTAGGAGGCAGAGGCAGGTAGGTCTCTAACTCAAGGCCAGCCTGGTCTACAGAATGAGTTCCAGGACAGCCAGGGCTACACACAGAAACCCTGTCTCAAAACAAACAATAATAACAATAAAAAGAGAGAGAGAAAGAAAAAGAGAAACACTGGGAAGAAAATGCTCTGTTTCTAGGTATGCAGGTAGCTGTAGTCAGTCTGCCCCAGTCTTCTCAGATTGTGTGAGCCTGGCTATTTTGTTTGCTTATATTTTATTAGCGTATGAAAGTTCTATGCAATGATGGGCTTGCTGTGGTGTTGCCATACATTGTATATAACGCATCCTGAGCACATCCATTCCCGTTATCCGTTCTTGTCATCTGCTCTCGCTGGCCTCCTTCGTCTTCCCAAGCTGTACCCCTTTTTACTTGTAGAGTTTTGTTTGTTTTAACTAAGCAGTGTGTTTAATTAGGGCTGCTTACCGGAGCTGGGAAGGAAATACCGTCCTCCTTCAGCAGCTCCTCGTTCTGTCAGGTTCCAGCTGTTAGCATTCAGTTTGGGCTGGCTAGCTTTTGGGTGGCTTCATTGTGATCTGCCTCCCCGCTGCATTGACTTCGCCTGAGGAGAGAGGGACAAAAGTCTGTCTACTCTAGATGAGACACCAGTGACAGGCCAGAGTGTGGATTCCTTCCACGTTCAGCCCAGTGAACCAGTGAGTGACACCCAGGAACTGTACCGCTGAGAAGGAGCCCCATCTCAGCACAGAAGGGAGCTCTACCACCGCCCTGGTAGAGTGCTGCTTCAGTGGGTTGCAGCCGGAAGGTGGACAGAGTCTCAGAGAGGGCTAGTGACCCTCTCCACCCTCTCCTATGAGGGGACACCACAGTCTCCTGGCTGTCTCTTTTTGGATTAAGGCGGTAGCAGCCATGTTGTTATGCTTGGAGGCCAACCTCCTTCAGAACTCCCTCTGTGGGGAGGCAGTTGGCTCAGGAAGGCCCCGAGTTCCTGAGATGAGCTGTCAGGCTGTACCTCGCTGTTGCTGCCCAAGGGTGGAGACTGGCTCTCCCCACCTCTTCATTTTTTATTTTATTTATTTATTTTTGGTTTTTCGCGACAGGGTTTTATTCTGTAGCCCTGGCTGTTCCTGGAACTAGCTCTGTAAACCAGGCTGTCTTCAGACCTACAGAGATCTGCCTGCTTCTGTCTCTCAAGTGCTGGGATTAAAGGTGTACACTACCACTGCCCAGCTTTATTTTATTTTATTTGAGATCAAGCTTCACTGTGTAGCTGTATCTGTCCCGGAACTCACTATGTAGACCAGGCTGGCCCAGACACCTCCCAGTCTAGAAAAGACAACTTCATCTGGTCTGAAGGTTTCCTCTCATTCCTTTGAGGGAGGACTCGCTGGGGCTCAGAAGAAGGGAGCATGAGATGGGAAGGTTGGGACCAAGACTGGGACGCAGGGGTGGAAGAGCAGTGGAACAGGGCCTGGTCCCTGGCTTGCTCTGAGGCAGAGGACACTGGGCAGCAGATTGAGGCAGTGCTGGTGCAGAGACTTCTTGTTGACCGAGCAGGAAGAGGCCTGGAAACCAGGGACCTCAGAGACAGGGAGATCTCCTGCCGTGGCCTCCCCTTGGTCATGGTCCTCTGTGGAGGTTCCCCCTTCATCCTTGTCGACTTTCTCCACCTGGCAGTGCCCAGGCCTGGACAGCAGCCGACATCTGTGTGGTAGCAGCTGCCTTGCTCCTCCTTGGCACCTTCCTGGGCAGTGGGCGGGCACCTGAGTGTAGTCAGGTGTGCAGATGGTCAGCTCTTTAGATTCCATCCCATGAAAGACTCCAAGTCAGGGAGAAAACTGGGGATAACATTTGCCGGGGCACAGCTATGCCAGCCGGATGCACGTGGTCTCCAGCAAGCAGGACAGTGAATGAAAACTATGTGTCAGGTTTTCTGTGTGCCATGGTGGCCTGTGCACAGCTTAGATTAGCTGTGTGTTCCTGCGGGCTTGCATTCATGCCCCAGGCCCAGCGCGGTGGCTTCCTGTCCTTCCCCTCCAAGCCCGCACCAGCCCTCTCCCTTCCTCCACTCCAGAGCTATAATTAAGTTCCCATGTGAAACCGTAGCCCTCAGCTGACACACATGGTCATAACCACAGCCCTGGTCATTGGGCAGCTCGTCTGGGGTGACTTCGGGGGCTGGCATCTTGGCTTCCAGATGGTCTCTGGCAGGTCTGAGTAGGTGTTATTCTGCCAGGAAAAGGTGGATCTGGTTTTGCCCAAGACTGGGCCAAAGGGAAGAAGGAGGAGGGCAGATGGGCACGCAGACGGGGGTGATAGGCAGGCATGCTTGCTGGGCTTGGGGGCACACCACTACAGGGCACACTGTGAACTGCTTTATAGTATAGTCTTTTATTTATTTTGATTTTGGGTCCCAGGTAGTCCACGCTGGCCTACAACTGACTGTAACCGACGAAGACCTTGAACTCCTGATTCTGCCCACTCTGTCTCTCCAGTGCCTCCGCACCCATTCTATTTGGTTTATATTTTTTAGCATTTGGAATTAAGAATTTTAGTGTTTAGAATAACATAAAACCTCGCCATCTAATTGGACAATGTCTGCCTCACTTGCCAAATAAACCCACACCTCTGAGTTAGCCCCAGACTCCTTCCCTCCCTCCCCACCCCAGCAGCCGCTGGTCCTACCCCCCCCCCATAGGTCTCTATTCTGTATATTCATGTGAGAACTGTACAACATGTGACTGCTTAGGTCTGGCTTCTTTGGAAACACTATTTCTTGTGAGTGTGGGCACATGCATGTAAGCCGGAGGGCAGCTGTGCAGGGCTCAGCTCCGTCCTTTCAACTTGTTGAGACAGGGTCTCTGTTCCTGTCCGCTGCACTGTGTGCTCCAGGCTAGCTGGCCCAAAGCTCGCAGCTCATTCTCCTGTGTCTGCCTCCCATCAAGCTGGGGATCTGGGATTATGGGACCCCACCGGTGGCACCTGACTTTTTGTGTAGGTTCCAAGATGGAACTCAGGTCCTTGGCTTACAGTTGTTCTTAGCCATTGAGCCGTTGTCTCCCAGTGCTATGTATAGTATTCAGTTTACCCACGCCCTCCTGCTCTGTGCTGGTGCCCCCACCCCTCTTGGATTTGAAAACAGGTTCTTCTGTAGCCCAGGATTGTTTCAAACTCCTTATGAGGCTAAGCATGACCTTGAACTTAAGATCTTCTTGCCTTGACTCCAGTACTGGGTTTCCAGGTGTGCCGTACCAAGCTTTGTTTTATGTGGTGCTGGGAGCAAATCCTAGACTCTGCATTTGCTGAGCAAGCAAACAGGTGCTCTACTGTTCGAGCCACACGTCCCGCCCCGACTTCAGTCCTCTCTTATGGCCAAGTAACATTCCCGTGTGTGTGTGTGTGTGTGTGTGTGTGTGTAAGTGATATATACATTTCCTCGTGTGTGTAAGTAACATTCCCTCGTGTGTGTAAGTAACATTCCCGCGAGTGTGTAAGTAACATTCCCGCGTGTGTGTAACATCCCCGCGTGTGTGTAAGTAACATTCCCGTATGTGTGTAACATCCCCGCATGTGTGTAAGTAGCATTCCCTCCCGTATGTGTGTAACATCCCTGCGTGTGTGTAACATTCCCGTATGTGTGTAACATCCCCGTGTGTGTGTAACATTCCCGTATGTGTGTAACATCCCCGCGTGTGTGTAAGTAACATTTCCGCGTGTGTATAACACTCCCTTACATGTGTAAGTCACGTTTGTTATCTAGTCCCAATACTAGGATTTTTGTGATGGACGTTTGGGAGTCTTCCTCATCCCTCTGGTCATTTTTCTTCTCCTCTACTGCCATGTGCCTTCCTGTGTGGGCTTGTGCAGATATGTACACCGTACAATTTGCCATTCTAATCATTTTAAAACTGTACTCTGAGTTTCTGCCATCGTCACTGCTTTCCACCTCTAGAACGCTTCCATAATTTCAGAAATGAAATCCTATACATGAAATATTAACTCCCATCTCCCCTCCCCCAACCCCATCTGCTCCAGAATCTGCCATCCTACCCCCTATGAACCACTCACTGTAAAAATTTACTGCACATGAATAGAATTAGGAGATATTTCCCTTCTCCTTCCTTCTTGCCTTTATTACTATTTTTAACTATTTGTGTGTGGGTGTGGGTGTGAATCTCTAGGTATGAGGACCTGAGTGCGGGGTCGGGAGACCAGAGGAGTCGGATCCCACAGGAGGTTGTGTGCCACCTCACGTGGGTGCTGGGAATCGAACTAGGGTCTTCTGGAAGAGCAGTACTTGCTACCAACTACTGACCCGCCCTCCAGTCTCATCTGTTCAGTCCTCCTGTTTTGAAGCAGGATCTTGCTCTGTATCCAGGTTGGCCATGAGCTTTCACGCCTGCCTCCGCCTCCCAGAAATCACAAGTGTGCATCGCACCCAGATGCCATTTTCTGAGTGTTTGTTTCACTTAGCGTAGCGTCTTCAAGGTTCATCTGTGTGGTGTGTAGCATGTGTCTGAACTTCCTGTAGAATTATTTATGTTTATGTCATACGTATGAATGTTTGGCTTATATGTGTGCCTGTGTGCCACATGTGTCCCTGGTGCCCATGGATGCAGCAGAAGGCACTAGATTCCCCAGAACTGGAATTACGATGTCTGAGAGCCACCCTGTGGGTCCTAGAAACTGAATTTGGGTCCTGTAAGAGCAACAAGCACTTAACTTCTGAGCCATCTCTCCAGCCCCGAGCTTCCCTTTTAAAAGTTTTACTTATTGTTTGTTTTTGGGACAGGGTTTCATCATGCAGCCTTCCTGGCCAGAATCACTGTTGAGACCAAGGGGGACTCACACAGACCCACCTGCCTCTGCCTCCTAGTGCTGGGGTTGAAGTGCACAGCCCTGTCTAACCGTGCCCCGACGTTAGTGCTTTTGGGGTGGCTGGCTGCCGCTGTGCGCCTGGCCTGCCTGTCGTGAGCTGCTGTGTGAGTGCTGGGAACCAAACCCAGGTCCTCTGGAAGAGCAGCCATGCTGTTCCTCACTGAGATTCCTCCAACCTTGATTTCTGCTTCTTAGAATTTTAAATCATTATCATCTGTGTTTGTGCACATGCAGATACACCACAGCACCACGTGTGGAGGTCAAAGGGCAACTTGTGGGAGTCAGTGCTCTCCTTCCATGTTGGTGGTCCCAGAGATCAAATTCTAACTTAGTTTATCACACTTGGTGGCAGGCATCTGTACCCACCGAGTCACCTTAGCCATCCCCCTTTTTTGCGGGGGGAGACAAAGTATTCCAGGCTGGCCTCAAACTCGGTGTATAGCTGATGGCAGTGATCATGTGTTTTTCTGCACTCCAGCCTGCACACCACTCTCTCCTCAGCAAGAGCTCTTAACTGCTGGGCCATCTCTCTAATCCCCACCAGCCCTGTCTGGAGACTGACACCATGACCAGGTTTCGGTGTGAATGGCATGGGCCAGAGCTGCTCTGTGCTGCCGTGTGGAGCCATTGTTGGGAACCAGTATGAGGTCACCAGGGCTAGAAATCGCTGGCTTTGTGCTGGGCTATCAAAGTGGAGAATTACAGCAGAGGACCTAGCTGTGGAGACCCTCGAGGCTCGGCTGGCCTGTGGAGTTCCTTCCAGTACCTACTTCAGCTCTGCTTCCTCTCTTTGAATCAGCCGCAGGGGGGTTACTGATTGGCGGTCTGCAGTCCAGAAACAGCTTCAGCTGTGGGTGCTCACGGCCATGAGGCTGTGAGAGTGCCGAGGTCTGCCTGGCTTTGAAGGCCATGTCTTAGGTCCTGGTCCATTGCTCGATGCTGGAGGGAGATGGGGGAGGCCGACTGTAGAGGGACCTACCACCGAGACGACGCTAGCAGCCAGCAGAGGCCTGCCAGACACTGGTGTGGTGGGGAGGCCGGCGGGACACTGGCATGGCGGGAAGGCGGGTGGAACACCGGTGTGGCGGGGAGGGTGAGTCATCGGAACGGGTGCTTGTTTGTAGAGCCCTCCCCTGTGACAGGGAGTGTAACTAGTTTCTGTACTTTGGATGGCAGAAGCTTCCACAGCCAAAATCAGCCTGTCGAGTCCCACAGATGCCCATCAGAGTGAGTGTGCCCCACATGACGAGGAGAAAGTCAAGACTCGCTACAAACCTGACTTGCTCAAGAAGCCTGGGCCTCTGCTGCCTATTACAGCGCAGTGGCCAAATACTGTCCGTGCCGTTTATCTCTTTTATTTTTTAATTTTTTATTTGGGTGCATTGGTGTTTTGCCTGAATGTATGTCCATATGAGGGTGTTAGGTACCCTGGAACTGGAGTTAACAGTTGTGAGCTGTCCTGTAGGTGCTGGAATTGAACCCGGGTCCTCTGGAAGAACAGTCAGTGCTCTTAACTGCCGAGCCAGCTCTCCAGCGCCTGGGTCATGTATCTTGTCTCCTGACACTAGGGTTTGCCTGGGCCTGGCTACTGGTTCTGCCCCGGAACTTACCAAGCTGGAGTGTAATGACGAAGGTTGTCTCTGCATGATTTTTACTCCTGTCTGGTGGCTACCCTGACAGTTGGATGCCATGTGGGAGGCCTCGGCTCGGCAGCCGTCACCAGGCTAGTCCCTGTTCACAGACGGAATAGGCGCTACCTCTCAGTGAGAAGAGTGGTGAAGAGCACCTCGTCTTCAGTCCCCATGCGCTAGCCATGGGGAAGCCTGGAGATGACTGTCCCAGCCCTGTACCACGCTGCATCCCTTCCTTGTTCTCAGGGAGCTGCAGAATGTGTTGGCACCTCTGTTGCCAGTTTTCCCTCTCACCCTCTCAAGTGGGAATCATGCCAGTCCCATTTGCATGTCAGCAGTCAAGATCCTTCCAGAATGGGCTGTGCCCTCAGGATCTGCCAGCTGCCCCCTCCCCTGGCATAAGACACCATGGAATTTCCCTATGGAGATCCCCTTCTGCCCTGATGACCGGGTGGGCCCCTCGCCTCTGCGTGACACCCCCTTCTGCCCTGATGACCGGGTGGGCCCCTCGCCTCTGCGTGACACCCCCTTCTGCCCTGATGGCCAGGTGGGCCCCTCGCCTCTGCGTGACACCCCCTTCTGCCCTGATGGCCGGGTGGGCCCCTCGCCTCTGCATGACACCCCCTTCTGTCCTGATGGCCGGGTGGGCCCCTCGCCACGGTACTGCATTGCAGGCAGATGTACAGGTTGGCCAGCCTTCATCTGTGACAGACAGTGCCTGGACGAGTGTTTCCCACACAGGGCATGGCTGACTTGCTTTGCAGGGAGTTTCGGAAAAGCTAACTCCCTGAGATTTCTTTCCTCAGCCCTCAGAGTTAGAACTTCCATGGCTGCTGCCCAGTAGTCTGTGTTTGCAAAGCCCCTCATCGATTTGTGGGTACACTGGCTTGTGGTTAGTGATTCCTCCCACAGCCCAGGCATCTAGAAAAGAGGCCTGATTCCCTCAGGAAGTGACCTAATTCCCTTGGAGGGAAAACACTAAGGAACATAGAGGAAAATGTGAAATTACCCAGAATCTTCTCAGAAATCACCATAGTTTAATAATTCCGTGGCTATTCTTTGTGTTGTTTCACTGATATCTCTTTCTGCCCCCATTTGAACACACCCATATACCTTTTATCTTTTTGTCCTTCTTTTGAGAGAAAAATATTGCTATGTAGGCTCAGCTAGCCTCTAACTCTCCGTGTAGCTCAGGCTAGCCTCTGACTCCTGTCTCTCCCTCCCCAGTGCTGGCATTCCTGCCCTGGGCTCTCACCCCAGCTATATACACCTCGACCCCCCTCCTTTTGAAAAATATATTGAAACTTCCTTGTCATGCTGGGTTTTGGTTTGTTTTTTGTAACAGTCTTGTTATGTGGCCTTGAACTTGAGACCCTTCTGCTTCAGTTCCCCGAGTGTTGGGATTTCAGGTGTGTTTGCCCACACCCTGCTTGGCTTTATGAGATGTGATCCTCAGAGATCACAGTGTGCAGTGTGTAGTTTAATGGCTTTGTGTTTACACAGCTGGTCACAACTTTGAGAACACTTTCATTGCTCCGAACAGAAGTTTCTGTCTGCGCCTGACTGGGTCTTTCCTGCCCCAGCCTCAGGCAACTGCCAAGCCGCTTCTGTCCCTGGGATTTGCCTCTTCTGGACACTTCCTGTAAGTGGGATTACTAGTATGTGATCTTTTGTAAACATCTGGCTTGTTTCACTAGACATTAATGCGGTACTGTTTTTGAAAACTTCATAAAATGGTTATGTGAGTGTAGCTGGTAAAAATGTGTTTTTTTAGATTATGTGTGATGTGTGAGTGCAGTGCCCTCAGAAGCCAGAAGAGGGTGTCAGATCCCACGGAACTGGAGTTACAGATGATTGAGCCACTGGATGGATGAAGGTGCTGGGTCCTCTGCAAGAGCAGTGCACACTCTTAACCACTGAGCCAGCTCTCCAGCCCAAGGATATTCTAGGTTTTATTGTTTTGTTTATTATACATTGCTGGGTGTGGTGGTGATGCTATAATCCTAGCACCGGAAGGTAGAGGCAGGAGAATTGAGAGTTGAAGGTCAGCCTGGGCTACATAAAACACCACCACCACCAAAATAATTGTCAAAGTGTGTGTGTGTGTGTGTGTGCATGCAGGCGCGCACCCTCAGAAGTCAGAAGAGGGCTCTGGATGCCCTGGGGCTGGAGTTTCAGGTTGTTTGTGAGCCACCTGATGTGGGTGTGAGGTACTGAACTGGGGTCCTTGGAAGACGTCTCAGCAGCCCCAGGTATGGGCTCTGACCACAGAGCAGTGCCTGTCTTTCCTGAGCGGTCCTGCTATTACATGCTCAAGCTGTTTCTCGCCTTCTGCTTTTGCAGGGTCCCTTTATCTGCAGCTTCACCTCCGTGCTACAAAAGAACTGAATGGACTGTCCCAGGAATAGAAGTTACTTTATTGCATTATCGTGCTAACGAGCCCAGTTCATTAATTACCGTTGTTAATCAGTGTCTGATGTATTAAGTAAATGGGAAAAATGATGGGTGTAATCATGAAGTCTTTCTAAGTTCAGGGCAGTCTAATTTGTTCTTATTCACCTCCTCCCCACTTCTCCATCCTCCCCATTGCTGCTCCTCGTCCTCCCCAGAGTCCTCATGTCTCCCCCTCCTCCCCTTTAGGTCACTTTCTTTCTAATCACAGCTTGGCTTATACTTCCATTGCAGGCACACGCACAGACACGGATGGATGGACAGACAGACACACATACAACTAAAATCTGGGCTCTGCACTATAGAGAAAACTTGAGGTCTTTGTCTTTTTTTTATTTACTTCTGCTTTTTTGAGACAGAACTGCGCTTAGCCCGGGCCCCCTCAAACGCCCTCAGCAGAGGATGTCGCTGAACTCCTGCTCCTCCTGCTCCCCCCTCACCTGTCTCCTAGCGCCCATCTCCTCAGTGGCTTGTTTCACTTCACATAATGATTTCCAGTTTTGTCTGTGTGTCTGCAAATGTCACATTTTCACCAGTTTTCTTTATGACTGCGCAAAATCCACGACAACACGCAACACTTCATGCATTTGCCCGCTGTCCCATGCAGGAGCTTCGTGTAGTTTGGACTCCAGTGTCTGTGAAGCCCCAGACGGCACCCTGCACCTACTCTGTAAATTAAACTGTATCATGGTGTTATGTATTGGGGGGAAATTCTACGCTCTTTGTCTGGGAAGTCCCACCGTGAGCTCCAGGGTCTCCGCAGCCGCCTCCAGCATGCTCACATGTGTCATATGTCTTGAACACAGGTGTGGGGTGTGCACTTGAGAACTCAAGTGTTGGCCAAGGCTGCCCTAGGGTCGCTAAGAGCTAAGGATCAGGCTGTGCTGCACTGCTCACGTGTGGTAGCCGGGCCATCTGTGGGTAGGAAGCTGCTGTGGGTCCAGTGTTCCAGCTTAGGAGTCTCTTGCCTGGAAAAGGAGCTCCCTAGAGTAGCGCTCACCCCTCTTGCCGGCCTAGCTTTATCATCTGTCCCCCCAACTTAGCGCCTCACGGTCCTTGTTTCCCCTTACTGGCCTAGCTCCTTATCATTGTCCTCCCCTTGCTGGCTTATTCTCGGCAAGTGTGTGGTTTAGATTTTTGTGGGGTTCATGTGTGTCTCAGGCTGGCCTCATACTTGCTTTGTAGCTGAGACTGACTCTCTAATACTTGTGCCTCCTCCTCCCGCATCTTGGGATGACAGATGTGCACCAGCGTGCCTGGGTAGGTCTGCAACTTTGTGGGGGAGGGGGAGAGAGATTTTGATAGTAGTGTGGTTTTGTTTCTTTATTTTGGGCTTGGGTTTTGTTTTGAGATAACGTCTCACTGTGTAACCCTGGCTGTCCTGGAACTCACTCTGTAGACCAGGCTGGCCTCGAACTCACAGAGATCTGTCTGCCTCTGCCTCCTGAGTGCTGGATTAAAGGTGTGCACCACCATACCTAGCAGACATTGACTCATTTTTTTAAATTATTGTTTCATTTAGTGTTTGTGTTTGTGTGTGTACTCACACGTGCATGTCCTAGCACACATGTAGGAGTCAGAGGACAACTGATAGTAATTAGTTCCTCCTTCCACCATGTGGGTCTTGGGGAGCAAACTCAGGTTTTTCAGCTTGGCAGCAGCCTCTTTACCAAAGGAGCCATCCCTCTAGCTGTGGTACGGAGGGCGCTTGTTTGTTTCCCAGCCACCCAGACTCCTGAAATAACCACACAGAAACTATTAGTTAAATCACTGCTTGGCCTATTAGCTCTAACTTCTTATCGGCTAGCTTTTACATTCTTAATTTAACCCATTTCCATTATTTTATATTTTACCATGAGGCTCATGGCCTACCGTCAAGGTTCCTGCTTGTCTGTCCCCCAAGGCGGCTCCAGGGATTGTCCTGACTCCGCCCTCTTTCTCCCAGCATTCACTTTAGTTTTCAATGCCTACCTCTGTTCTGCCCTGTTATAGGCTCAAGCCAACTTTCTTTGTTCATTAATGGTAATCACAGCATACAGAGAGGAATCCCAAATCAGCCAGCCCTTACTTTGGTAACTTTTACCAAATTCTAGCATATTGCACTAACTTATGTCCCCACAGCGTTAGAGTTCCTAGCGCGACAGCTCTTTGAGTTTGGATGGATTCCTAAGAAGTCCTGTGGTCTTCTGGATAATGACACCTTCCAACCTGCTGTTATAACTACTTCATTTAGAAATTGATAAGTCTGTCTGTTCCCCTGGGATTACATCACTTCCTGCCCAGTGTCACATGTGACGAGGGAGTGGCATCGGGTGGGCGATGTGTACGTAAAGGACGTTGGCTCCGGATGTGGCTGTCGAAACCTTCTGAAGTCATCTGGAGAGATGTCACTCTGAAGATGTAAATAGCAGTGAGGAACACTTCACTTCCAGGAAGTCTGATGCAATCTGCAGGGCTGCCTGTCAGGGAGGTGGGCCTCCCACACAGCTGTGCATGCTGCCCAGTCACCCTGCTGCGGTAAGCCCTGCTATTCTCCACACACTTCCTGTCTAGGAGAACCTGCTGGGAAGCTGTCAAGAGCCTCTCCAAACATGCTCACAACATGGGGTCTCTCATGTGTTTGGGGTGTGCACTGGCGGACTAAGGAGTCCGGGACTGCTCTTGGAAGGTCACCTAAGGCCCTAGAGCCCACCTCTTCCTCTCCGGGCAGCTGCCAGGTCATCTTGTCATCTTTGTTTGGCTCACTTGTTTTCCACCTCAGTTCCTTTGGGGTCTGCCTTAAGCTCCACTAGCTCCAGCTCCAGCCCTCTGGAGAAGCTGGCCCCAGAACTTCCCCCAACTTTTCTTTCTCCTTTTTATTGATTTTTATGTGTGTGGATGTTCTGCCCACCTGTATGTCGTGCACCATGTTCATGCAGTGAACACAGAGGAGGCTCAGGCTCAGGTCTCTAAGATTGGAATTGCAAATGGCTGTGAGTAACCGTGTCAGGGCTGGGAATTGAACTCAGGTCCTTTGGAAGGACAGTCAGTGCTCTTAACCACTGAGCCATCTCTCCAGCCCTGTTTTGTTTTGAGATAACGTCTCTCTGTATAGCCCTGATTTTCCTGGAACTTTGCAGGCTAGTCTGGCCTGAACTCAGCGTTCTCTTGCCTCTGCCTCCCTTGTACTGGGATTAAAGACTTGCAACACACACACACACACACACACACACACACACACGTGTGTGCGCTACCCTAGTTTTTCTTGGCATCTCAGTCTCCTCTGTGTTTGGCGTCCCTCAGAAGAGTCGTGTTATCTGAGCAGCTGCCCAGCGCCTGGAACCTGGTGACTCTGTAAACTTGCCCTCCTGGAGGGTAAACGACTCTGCTCTTCTGGGCCTCGGTTTCCCTTCCTTACCGTCTGTGCCTGGTTCCCCTTTCCCTGCTCCCTGACTGTGATTGCCCTTCTGCCCTCCCTCTGCAGCTCTCACCTCTCTCTTCCTGTTTACCACTGTCCCGTGCCTGGGACCTCCCCTGGGACCTCCCCTTCGCTCCACCCTAAGCATCAAGCCCCTGTATCCACCGCCTGCCCTGTGCTTCCTGCTCTGCTTTGCTAAGACCACAGGCATTTCTTGATCCTTCTATAGATTCCTTTCTGTCTTTCCTTTTTGGTTTTTGAGACAGGGTTTCTCTCTGTAGCCCTGGCTGTTCTGGAACTCACTCTGTAGACCAAGCTGACTTTGACTTCACAGAGATCCGCCTGTCTCTGCCTCTTGAGTGCTGGGTCTTGAGTGCTGGGACTAAAAATATACACCACCTTTCCACCCAGCTTCTTTCTTAAGACAGGATCTCACTATGTCACCTTAGTTGGCCTGGAACTTGTTATATAATCCAGGCTAGCCTCAAACTCACAGAGAGATCCCGCCATGCCCGGCCTTGATTTTTGACTCTGACTGTGTTGCCCAGATAGATGGTCTCTCACTTATGATCCCCCTGCCTCAGCACTCTGAGTTCCAGGATTACAGGGATGCACTGCCCTGCCTGGCCAGTCTAGCTCTTCTAGAAGTGCACCAATGCAGGTCTCTTGATCTAGCCACCTCCCAGGGACCATGCTTCCTGATAATTGTTGCCTTGGTGATTGCATTTCAGTATGAACACCGCTCAGACCCTGGCAGCGGCTTCTAGGATGGTTGGGAGAGTGAACCAAAAGCACATTCATAGAATATTCACCTGCTCCCGCTGTGTAAAGAGCCACACATGAGGCCTTAGGAGTAATCAGCTATGGAAACTCACAGCTGCAGGACTGGACCCATGATGCCCAGGGGACTCTGGCAAAGTACATTTCCTTCCTCTGCTTCCTTTTCCGTGACACCATGACCCTACTCCAAATCCTACCAGGGCCATTCTGTTCTTTGTGGTACCTACTCCCACGGGACTTGTCTGAGCTTCTCTTCTGTCACCATTTACTGCGCTGAGGACCAGGTAACAGTTATTTATATTGGAACTTGATTCCGCCAGTGGAAGTGGCCAGCTGGCAGGAAGAGATGCAGGGCCTGTACTACTGCTGAGTCTGATTCCCTGCACAGCATAGGTGCAAAGCCCTGCTCCTCCTGTTTCCAGAACCCTTTCACAATCCTGTCTCCTGGAAGGCGCAGGGCTTAGTGCAAGGCAGATGCAGGAGATCCAGCTGACTGCTGTGTCCTGGTGGTCCTGGTGGTCCTGGGGTTGGGGTTTTGGGGTATGCCTGCATTTTGGAGGGTTTTTTTGTTTTGTTTTGAAAAATAAACAAACAAAAACCTTTGAATTCTTACCTGTTTTGAAAAATAAACAAACAAAAACCTTTGAATTCTTACCTGTGCTATGATCCTTTTACTTTGAAAAATGCCAAGCGGGGCATGGTGTTCTAGATTTGTTTCTGTTGCTATGACCAGAGCAACTTAAAAGAGGAAGGACCCATTCTCTCAGGCCAGTCTGTTGTCGAGGGGAGCCAGGGCAAGGTACTCAAGGCAGGAATTTGCTGGTTCCATGGCCGCTATTGAGCTAGCTTTCTTATACAGCTATACAGCTAGACTCACCTGTTCGGGATGGTGCCTCCACAGTGGACTGGGGCCTCACGCGTCGGTCATCCGTCAAGACAGGCCCTCGCAGTGTGTCCTCAGGCCCAGCTGATCTAGGCGTTTCCTCTCCGCTGACTCTAGCCCTGTCAGGCTAACGGTTAACGCTAACTGAGCACTTGGGACGGGGAAGGAGAGTCAGTTCAGGGTTATCCTCAGCTACACAGTAGGCTCGAGGGCAGCCTGGACTATGTGAGACCCTGTGTCAAAAAGGAAGAGAAAGAGATTAGAGAAAATGTGGAATGGCACAGTGACCGTCACCCTCTTCCCACGCAGGACGCTTGTCTACCGAGTGACCGTTCAGAAGCTGCTCTCGGTTCTCCAGTGTCGTGTTCTGGGTTCGCTGTGCCTCTTCCCACCCAGGAAGCCTTCCTTTCCTCTTGATGGTGAGGATGGAACCCGGGCCTCACAGTCCCGGGCACTGGCCGTGTCCCCGTGGCTCTGTGTGTTCTGTCTGTGCTGTGTCGGTTCTTACATCATCTGACCTCCTTCTCTGGTCAGAGTTCTGGGTCTTAGAATGCCAGCGTCAGTATCTGCCTGGCGTGAGTGCGCACACCGCACGTGTGTGTATGTGTGTGTGTTCTTGCCTGTACGTTAGTGTTTTGTGTGTGTGTGTTCTGGCCTGTGCATTAGTGGTTTGCACCCCCGCTTCTGAGCTCATCTTCAGGAAGGAGTCTTGGGTGCTGGATTGGGAAAGTGTCCCTCAGGACCAGTCACTTTGCTTCTGGTGGGGTTGGGTTAGTCAGCCGTCTGTCACTGTAGCAGAATGCCTGAGGTAATCATTGTAGGAGGAAAAAGGTTTGAGCTTTCCAGGGCCAAAGCAGCACCCTCAGCTGACATGACGGAGAGCCGCTCCCTGCGGGGCACAAGACAGCTGTTGCTCTCACACAGGACCCCAGTTCAGGTCCCAGCACCCATGTCTGGCAGCTCAGACCACCTGTAACTCCAGCTCCAGGGGATCTGACTCGCTCTTCGGGCCTCCAGAGGTGTACACACACTCATACCATAAATAAAATACATTTATTTATTTTTCAGTTTTTGTTTGTTTTGAGACAGGGTTTCTCATTGTAGCCCTGGCTGTCCTGAAACTTGTAGACCAGGCTGGCCTCGAAGTGCCTGCCTCTCCCTCCTAAGTGCTGGGATAAAAGGCGTGAGCCACCACACCTGGCCCCATGTACATATGTATGTATATGTATATATATATATATATATATATATATATTTTATGTATGTATGTACTTACATATATATACATACACACACATACTTCCTCACACCTGTACCTATCCTCCAAGCCTAGGATGAATGGCCAAATTCCCACGCTTTCCTGTGCTTGCAGCCCGAGACTCCATCTCTATCCTTAACCTAAGCCACAGCGATTATTAAGCCACCACCTGCGATGTTGGAGTCCCTGGGTCTTGTAAGTCAGCTCCAGTCATGGCATGTCTCCACTTTCCTCATTCTGGAACTGAGGATGCTCTTTCTAGTTGGGTTGCCTGTCTGAGGTGGGGTAACCGCCTCCCAGTCATTCATAGCTGCTGACAGTCTGAGGCCACACCCTCGACATGGCGTGCAAAACCCTGTGCGCTCCAGCCTGTCTGCCTTTCCTGGCCCTCTTAGCTCTTTTACGCCTCAGCAGATTGAACTGCCTGCGCACCAGCCGAGTACTCAGGCTAGCATTCCGCGCACTTCCGTGTGGTGTGTTACTCTCCATGCCTCTTATTGTTTGGCACGCAAAGCCTGGTGTCTTTCCTCCCTTCTCACCCAGTTCCGATTTCTGCCTCAGTGAAGCAAACAGCTGCAGAAGGGCAGTGTGGACAGGCCTCGGCGTGGCTCCTTAGCGGCCCCTGCATCCCCTGTGGTGTTGTCGCGAGAGAAAGGATTCAGTCACTGACCTGTCCTCAGAGAGGCCTATCGGGCAGCACTGCGTGGAGCGATTCTCTGCGATGGCAGGGTCCTGTCCCTGGGCTGGAACACCAGGATAGCAAGACTAGATGGACTTATCCTTTGAGGAGGCCCATTGCTTTTCCCAACCGCTCTCAGTTTTCGGTCCCGAACTAAGCCCCTGTGTGTGCAGTGCTGTGCTAAGTACCGTTGCTGCAGGTCCTGAAGTGCTCACGGCACAGTCTCTCCCTGAGCAGAGCTGGCTGACAGGTCGGTCGTCCTGTGGGCTGCCTCTTTGTGGACCTTTGCCTGTGACAACCCGTGCTTCCACCACAAGTTTTCTCTCTCTCCTTGGGTGAATTGGGAGCACAGTTGCAGGCTAAAACGATGGCCCCAGCAGGATCTCTCTCCAGTCTCATTAGTCTCTCTTTCTCCATCTCCTAAGTGGTAATAGGTTGTGGGTCACCACTGGTTCCTCGGTCTTCGAAGTCCAACGTCCTTTTTTGTAGGAGAGCGGCTCACAGCACTGCCGGGTCAGGACCCCAGGGTGGGTGGGCACTGGCTCAGAATCTGCTGCTGAAGATAGAAAAAAAGTGAAGCAGCCTGGATCCACAGATGGAATGGCAGCGAGTGAGGTGCTCTGTGGCTCTGGGCAGTGGCATGAGCACCCCCAAGTCATGCATACCTTGCTGTACCATTTTAGGGTATAGCTGTGCTTCTCATGGTCCAAAATGATTGCCATGATCCCAGCTGTCATCGCAGAGGCACTTGGGGAGAGGAAGAAGGGATGTTTTGTCTCTGAAGAAAAACTTGAAGCAGCCCCTTCACGGCCCCATGACTGAGGCAGAGGTACCTAGCATGTCAGAGCTATGGCTACTTCTCTGTAAAGCACCATGCTCTCCTGGCAGAGGCCACAGCACACAGAGCCTCCGCTGCTGACACTGCTGGCAGTGGTGGCTGCGTTTCCTTTCCTATCTCTCCCTGACTGGGGGCTCCACAGCCTCTGCGGTCCCTGCCCTTTGCTCTAGTTCTTTGCTCCTTCTGCCTGCCTTCCAGCCTCTTCTCTCTCTTTTCTCTCAATGTCCTGCCCTCCCTCCCGCCTCCTCCCTCCCCATCTTGCCCATCCTTTCCTTCCTGCCCTCAGTCCTCCTTAGATCCCAGGAAGTGGGAATCAGCAGCAGCCCCCTCACCCACAGACAGGAATACTCAGATCAGTGAGGGGTGAGAAAAGCAGGCCCAGTTCATTTGGGGTTTGTTTGTTTGTTGCGACAGGGTCTCTCCATGTAGCCCTGGCTGTCCTGGAACTTGCTGTGTAGACCAGGCTGGGTTCTACTATACAGAAATCCACTTGCCTCTGTCTCCAGAGAGTTAATAAAGGTGTGAACCACTGATCCAGGCTCAAGTGCTAAAATCAAGTGGGAATTAGTAACTTCACCAGAAATGGCAGTGGCTTCAACCGGTGACATTCGTCATGTGAAAAAGAATAAATCGAGTGATGGTTTAGGTCTGGGCTCTCCACTCTGCAGTCCAACCCCAAGGCTGCCTCATGGTCTTGGGGAGATACAGTGAGCCACCCCACACACCTACGGAGCTTTCCAGCATGTCCTCCTTTAGCTTTAGCTTCCTGTCATTGGCTGTTCTTCACTGCGAAGGAGGGTGGGAAGTTCTTCACGGAGGCACGCGGCTACCTAGAGTAAAATTGGCAGTCTGTCTCTGAGCAAGAAGAGAGTGGCTATCGGGTGAGAATAAGCAGAGTCAGCCCTGTTCTTGCAGCATTAGTTTAGTATCTCCTGTCTGCTAGGAACAGCCAAAGTGTCCTCGTGGGGAGAGGGTGCCAGGATCCTAGAACAGCCTGGGTTCGTTGGCAGCCTTCTTCTGTGCTCTTCTCTGGCCTCTCCTTTTCTTGTCTTCCTTGTCCTTGTTGCTGGGGTGGTTCTGACATCAGCACCACCACCTGAAACCCAAGGAAGCTGCTGGCTTAGGAGCCCCTGGGAATGAGCCACGTGCCTAAAGAGCTGCACTCCAGCCTTAGAGACTCAGAGGCCAATGGCTGGAAACTGTCTTATTCTTGGGTGCGCTGGGCCACTTCCAGGAGGCCAGCTCCAGGGCTGGGGCACCAAGAGAGGGATATGAGTCTTTAGAACCGTGGGCTCTTCTTCCGAGGCCATTAACCAGCATGAATGTTTTGTCCACGCTGACCAGAGAGGTATCACTCATGAGGAACAAACACAGCTTACTGTGAATTGCCAACAGTAAAAGTTGATGTTCCTTCCGGGATTCAGAAGAAATTTTAGGAGTCAATTTGGAGACCCAGATTATACGCCTCTCTCTCTCTCTCTCTCACACACACACACACACACACACACACACACACACACACACACAGGCCAGGCAGTGGTGGCACACACCTTTAGTCCCAGCACTTGAGAGGCAGAGTTAGGCAGATCTCTGTGAGTTCGAGGCCAGCCTGGTCTACAAGAACTAGTTCCAGGACTGGCTCCATAGTTACTGAGAAGCCCTATCTCAAAAAAAACAACAACAAACAAACAAACAAATAAAACAAAACAAAACAATAGGAGAGAGAGGGAGGGAAGGAGGGAGGGAGAAAGAGAGAGAGAGAGAGAGAGAGAGAGAGAGAGAGAGAGAGAGACTGCCTACTTAGTCCAGGCTGGCCTTGAACTCAGAATCTTCCTGTCTTCCTCTGCCCCCAATCAACTGCTTTTTGTTCCCAAGAAGCTGCTGAAGCGCCCTTCACTCTGCCCTCCCTGGTGCTGGGAATGGAGCTCGAGACTGCACGAGGTCCACTGTCCCGATGGAGCCACATCCCTAGCCCCTGCCAGCTGGTCCTTTCTCCATCCCAGATCCGTGCAGTGCTGTTCTCTGAGAGTCGGGCAGGGGAGCCTGTTGCAATGAATCAGAGTGTGTCTGCCTTTTGTGGAGCAAAGGGTGAATCAGGGCCTCCCCCATGCTTGTCCCACCTCTGAGCTGTGCCCCAGCCCTACAAGGACCTCCCCCTCCTCCTTTCTCTTCCTCTTCCTCCTCCTCCCCCTCTGTCCTCTTGTTCTTTATGATTTCTTTGTTCTTATTTTATATGCATCAGTGTTTTGTCAGCCTGTGTGTCTGTGAGAGTGAGGGTCCCCTGGAACTGGAGTTACAGACAGCTGTGAGCTGTCATGCGGGTACTGGGAATTGAACCCTGGTCCTGTGGAAGAGCAGCCCGTGCTCTCAGCCTCTGAGCCATCTCTCCAGCTCCTCCTCTTTCTTTTTTTTCCTCCCTCACTTCCTTTCCCCTTCTCCTCCTCCTCCTTCCATCTTCCTTCTTTCTTCTTGTCATGTAAAGACTTCAGTTCCTGGCCTCACATGCTGCAGGATTTGGAATGTTTCTGGGATGCTGTGGGTGGGAAGGGCAGTTAGTTCTGGTGCCTTCCTCAGGAGCTTGAACCGTGACTCTGGGTGTTCTGCTCGGCTTCCTCATCTGTCACATTTTGACCCTGGCAGCTCCTCCCATGCAGGGCTATTTCAGGGACTTGGAAGGTGTGTCATTAAAGGTAGTAGGGAGTGATTGCACCCACATGCAGAGACCTGCATGGGTTGCCACTGTAAGACATGGGATTTTGTGGGCAGGAGCGTGGCAGATGTGTGAGTGGCTAGACCAGATAGAGGAATGTCCTCCATCAGGGTGGGCAGGCCCTGAGTGAGGACAGGAGAGTGACTAAGGACATTGCCTGGCCGGTGTGCCTAGGCGAGTTAGCCTGACTGCAGGTGCTCCCAGGATAGGAGAGAGAATGACAGGAGAGGAAAGACTTGTGGGCCGAGAGCATCAGACATTAGTGTGTGCTGCTTACCAGGTACTGTTCTGGCACCAGGGCCGCCTGTGGCTGGTGTGAGACAACTGCTGGTGGACACCCTGCACTCTCCAAGGGCTCTGCGTGGTGTTGAGACAGTCGGCGGGAAATGTGGCTGGACCAGGGTAGGGATGTGGCTGGGGATAGTTTTACCCAGCATAGGAAAGTGGCCAGGCACAGAGTGACAAGAGCAAGGAGGGTCCCATCTTGGAGTGTCATCTGCTGTATGAGGAGAGAAACACAAGCAGGTAAGATTTATTTATTATGTATTCAACATTCCTTCCATGTATGCTTGCAGGCCAGAAGAGGGCACCAGATCTCATTATAGAGGGCTGTGAGCCACCATGTGGTTGCTGGGAATTGAACTCAGGACCTCTGGAAGAGCAGTCAGTGCTCTCAACCTCTGAGCCATCTCTCCAGCCCCTTGGTAATGCTTCTGAACCCTCCAGTTCGGTGTCAGCCTGAGCGCATCCTGGTGGGCAGAAGCTAGACCGCCCCACTTCAGGACTTAGACACTGAACTGGAGTCTAGCTAGCCTACTCGGTCCTGTGTATAGCCTGGCTTCATGAGGAAGGAGGAGGCTAGCAGGCAGGGCGTGACCAAGTCTGAGGCCCAGCCCAGAGTCCTGGACCTGACCTGGGTGTGTTAATTAGAGTTTTTATGGCTGTGAAGAGACACCATGACCACGGCAACTCTTATAAAGGAAAACATTAATGAAGTGATGGTTTCAGAGGTTCAGCCAGCCCATTATCATCACAGCAGGGAGCATGTCTGTGTGCAGGCAGACATGTTGCTGGAGAAACAGTTGCAGGCAACAGCAAATTGATTGACTGTCACATTGAGGGAAGCTTAAGCAAAAGAGACCTCAAAGCCCGCCCCCATAATGAGACACTTCCTCCAACAAGGTCACCCCTCCTAAAGTGTCATTTCCTTTGAGGGCCATTTTCTTTCAAAGCACAACACTGGAGGAACAAAGAGAGAGCAGATACCAGGGCTGAGACCACCCTGGGTTGGTCCCTCAGGAGTGTGGGAAGTAAGGAAATAGGACCAAGCTTTCGTTCTAGAAAGTTCAGTCTGGCTGGGGCGAGTCAGGGGTGTGGTTTAGGGGTTGTTGCTGGACTTCAGGCGGAAGATGACTCTGGACACAGTGCTTGGTCCCTGTGATCCTGGGAAGGTTGGGACCTTGGGAGGAGGGAATCTTACTTTGGGGAGTCTAATGCCAGGAGTGGATGCAGTAAGAACCCTCTGCAGTATCCCCCTGGCCATGGGGATGGGACTTGAGGCTGGGGTGTCTTGTGGCAGCCGCAGCATTACCGAGGGTGCTGCAGCCTTTCCTGCTCACCCCCACCGTGGCCCAGACGCTCTTCTCACAGCCCCCAGGGGACCGCATACCCACAAAGTGGGAAAGCCACCTTTCCAGGGGGGCTCCTCGCTCCCCTAATTGTCGGCCCTGGGCACCCAGCTTTTGGCTGTGGAACAGAAGATGGGGTGCATCAGTTGTTGGTCCTCACTGGGCCCCAAGGAGCATGCTGGATGTGCTCACAGGCCATCCTTGTCTCTGTACCTTTAAAACAAAACAAACAAACAGAAAACATTAGGACAGGTCATGGTGTCACATGCTTTAATTTCAGCACTTAGGAGACAAGCAGGTGGATCTCTGAGTTTGAGGCCAGCCTGGTCTACAGAGCAAGTTCCAGGACGACCAGGATACAGAGAAACCCTGTCTCTGGGGGGGAAATTACAGAAATACATCTTTTTCAAGGTTTCTTTTGAATTCCACGTCTATTTCCCCAAGTGCCAAGTGCTGGGATCCCGTGCTTGCCCATGGCCTGGTGTCCCTGCTCATTGGTCAAAGCCAGTGCCTGCCTCCAGACCTGCTATGATAGGACCTGCCTGGTGTCCGGGGCCTGAGCCTAGGTTTCCAGGCGTCCCTCAGTGTGTCCTCAGATGCCTTCTGGGCAGGTGGGGAGAACTCTTGTAGGTCCAGGTTCAGCCTGTTTGCTTGTTTTAAAGTCGACATGTTTATTGATACAAAAATAGCCTGTACACGGATCAGAAAGTGTGTGGCCAAAAGGGACAGGCTGTCTCGGAACTTGTAGCCCCACCCCCAGAACAAAGGGGAGTGTGACTGGCACCTCCCTGCACACACACATGCACACGGGCACGTCTCACTCCCTTCCTGCGCCCACACCCTGAGGTTGTGGAGCGGAAGTTGGTCTGACACCTAGATTTCCTCACTGTGGTGGGACTCTTCCGTATCAGCCACTGCATTCCCTTCAGAGCCTCTTGAATGTCCATGTGGTGTGAGTAGGCCTTAACCAGCCGTCCTCAAGCCAACACCTATGGAAGATGAGCGCTGAAATGCCTTAAGCCTGGGGCTGGAGAGTTGGCTCAGCAGTTCAGAGCACTGGCCACTTTTCCAGAGGACAGGTTCAGTTTCCAGCAGTACATGACAGTCACAGCTGTCTGGCCTCTGTGGCACTGCACACACGTGGTGTAAGCTGCATTCAGACAAATGCTCATACACATAAAGTAAAATACCCCTCTCTCTCTCTCTCTCTCTCTCTCTCACACACACACACACACACACACACACACACACACACAAAATGTTTAAAGCCGCAGACTCGAATGAACTGGGCCTGGCTTCTACAGCGAAGATCTTCCCAACATAGGATAGACAGGCCAGAAAGGAACCAGTCCAGGATCAGTTACAGTTACAGGTAGACAGGCCAGAAAGGAACCAGTCCAGTTACAGTCCAGGATCCTCTGAACCAGTGAGGAAGCTTCCAGAATATGAAAATGGCCTCCTAGAGACTCAGAATAGATGTAGCTCAAGAGGCAAGCAGCAGGCACCACAGGGTTTTATGGAAATGAATACCTCCCAAATGAACATAACGTGAGTCAACTCCTTCTGTGGATGAGGGGAGGAGTGCTTGTGTGTGGAAGCCAGAGGATGGCTCCAGGTATGATCCTCAGGAACCGAACGCCTCGGAGCCTTGGAACTTGCCAGGTGGGCTAAGCTGACTGGCAAGTGAGCTCCAGGAACCCATCTGTCTCTGTGTCCCCATTGCTGACTGGGCTTACGAGTACATCTGCCACACCCAGCTCTTTTCTGTGGCCTCTGGGTATTGAACTCAGGTCCCAGGGTTATGCAGCACGCAGTTTAGCGACCGAACTGTCTAGCCTGTGCTAGGCTTCAAATGAACCAAATAAGGTCAGGTATTTGGGGCAGGAAAGCCGCGCAGGCAGAGTGTCCATGCTAAGGATCTCAGTCCCTTCTGCCACCGACTTGAACTGGACTTTAGTCAGCAAATGCTGGCATGCTTGCTCTGTGCCCAACCCTTTGGGGGCCACTGGGAAGCAAGGGTACCCAGCAGCTGTCCTCCAAGGGCCACATGTGACCCATATCAGCAGGCAAAGCTTGCTGATGGTGGCTGGTCAGGAGAGCGGTCACCTTTTCCTGGGGCATTGGGATTGGGGTTGGGGGCGGCTCAGGAACTCTCCAGCGTTCTGGAAGGGGTCCATGTCTTGACCGCACCACTAAGGTGAATGCAGGTGTGCCTGAGCTCAGCTCCAGGCAGCCCAGTGAGTATCAGCTGCCTTAGCAAACAAGTGTGGGAAGAGCTCTGGCGGGCAGCAGGAGGCTTATCTAAGGAAGTGTGTTTGAGCCAATGTTTGAAGGATGAGGAGGCATAAATCAGATTAAGTGGGGGTTTAGGTGTCCTAGGTGGAGGGAGCTGTCTGTGTTGATGCCTCAGGGTAGGGAGTGCCTACTAGTGTGGTTAGAGTCAGGTTCTCACCTCCTGGTGGTCTTTCTGTCTTTTTCCTCCCTCCCTCTCTCATTAAAATTTACCTTATGTGTATGGGTGTTTTACCTACATATCTACCTACATCTTGACATGCAGTGCCCATAGAGTCCAGAAGAGGGTGTCAGATTACCTTGGACTGTTGTGAGCCGCCATTCAAGTGCTGGGAATCAAACCCAAGTCTTCTGCAAGAGGAGTCCTTGCTCTTACCCACTGGGCCATCTTTACACACACGCATGCACGCACGCTGACTTTCCCTCCTGATGATGGGATTACAGGCCCGCGATACCACACTCGTCTTAAATTATCTTTCTGTGATGCAGTATGAAGTCCTAATTCGATCCCCAGAACCCACATTAAAAAGCTGGTGTGAGCCTGAGCTGCTGGAGCCCTTTCCCTACGAATTCATGGCCTGATGAACAAAAAGAAATAAAAGACCTGGACTGTAAAGGGTTTTTCTAAAAAAAAAAAAAAAAAAAAAGCTGGTGTGCACCCGTAATGCCACTACTGGAAGTTGGAGGGAGATGGATCTTTGGATTGTGCGGGGCAGCCTGGCCTACTTGGCAACATTCAGCCAGTGAGAAGCCCTCCTTAAAGGCAGTAGATCACACTCCTGCTGCCTGCCGCCTACCGCCTGCCATCTCATGACTGAGGAAAGAGGATCATGGATTCCAGGCTAGCCAGGGCTCTAGGGTGGAAATGCCAAATAAAATCCGACTAGAGCCAGTGCGGTGACCATGCCAGGCGTGGTGGCCATGCCTGTAATCCCAGCAGAGGCCTGGAAGGACGTCCGTCTCCTGCACTTGTGAGCCATGCAGTCCTCTGGGAAGCGACTGCCACTCCTGGGCCATTAGTGACTGCAGTTCAGAGCATGCTGTGTGGTCAGGTGGACCTTCGGACGTGGTGTCCCTGGGTTTGGGACCACGCCTCCCAGCTGCCTCTTCCTCTGACAGTACTTCCTGGACCTTTAGCTGGGAGAGGTGGAGCAGCTCCCCAGGC
This sequence comes from Myodes glareolus, assembly GCF_982192425.1. Taxonomy (NCBI): domain Eukaryota; kingdom Metazoa; phylum Chordata; class Mammalia; order Rodentia; family Cricetidae; genus Myodes; species Myodes glareolus. Next base: position 66,846,747 of record NC_142043.1, on the reverse strand, counting down.
TGCTCTGCTAGTGAGCCGAACCTGTTTGTGTCTGGGGACAGTCTTGCCGTGTCCTTGTGCCATTCCTTCCTCTGAGGTCAGCACTAGGGTCATGCCCACACTGGGCTCACAGAACACCACACTTGTGAGGGAGAAGAGTCTGGGTCTTCCCAGTGGCCTGCGCACCTGGCTAGCTCTCACATAGGAAACAGACCCTCCCTCGGGCTAGCTGGAGGGCTGTTGGACACTCCCAGCCACTCTCAGAAGGAAGGCTGTGTCCAAGGTGTCCTGAAGGCACCTTTCCAATAGCCACCTACTCTGCAGGGACATGTGTGCCGCAAGGGCCATGCTGTGACCCGTGGCAGGGTCAGTGCCTGGGGTTCCTGGCCTGGGAATCCTAGGTAGATAAAGGAAAGGCCCTGCCTGGGTCTAGACTCCTGAGGGGAGAGAGAAGCAGGAAGTGTCAGTGGGGAAAGGTGCACAGGCCCTCGCCAGGCAGGTTGTGGTGGGTGGGGAGATACCAGCTGCTGGTAGCCCCAGGATTTGGGTGGAGATTTTGGAGGAGGTGACCAGGAAAGAGAGCTGGGACCATTGAGTGCCGAGTGGCCCGGGACTGGGCCCCCTGGCCTTTGCTTTAGCGACCCACCACCAGCCCACAGATCTTCTCTTTCCAGTTAGCAGCAGCCCCAAGGACGTCGCTCCTGAGCTCTTGGTGAGTAGAGAGGACCCTGCCCCTGACACTCCTTGGCATTCTACTAGAGAGTCCCAGGGCGAAGTCAGGATGTGGCCTTTCTTGTCTCAGCCACCTTGTCCTGTTGCTTGTTGCCATAGCACCGAGAGTCATCTCTCCAGGCATCCCAGCTGCCTCTCCTGCACTGCCCACCCTTGCTGGCCTTCAGGGAAGCTCTTGAATGGAGGCTAAGGCCAGAGTCCTGGCAAGGAGCAGCTTGTACTGTGGGCTGGGGAAAGCTCTGGGGTTACTGTCCCTGGCTCATGGTCCCCTTGCCCGTGTTTCGGCACTCCTGAGGGAAGCAGCAGTCACGGGGTCTGTGCCACCAGTGTAAGAAACATCGGGTGGACAATTGCAGTCCCTGGTGTTCTGGGAGACCCAGCTCTGTCTTCTGGTGGGGTGGGAAGGAGCTGTGACCTACGGTGTGGTGTGTGAGGCGTGTGCTCTCTAATGTCTTGTGTTAGTGTCCTCCCTGTTTGACTTTGGCATTTCTTTGTCACATCCCCAGACCCCTCCTCCTGGCTCGGCAGCACCCCCTCCCCCCAGTGAGAACACAGATTTTCACTGGCTTGAGGGCTGCCGTGGGGAGCTCTGGGGGCTCCCATCAAATGAGGGAGGATCTGGAAGGGACATGACTGGGTTTCCACGATGCTTCTCTGGGTCACCGAGAGTCCATCTGCTTCAGTTTCCTCTCCCTCAGTTCTTTCTCCCTTCCCTCAGGGACCAGGAAGTCCTTGAGGACTTCCTGCTTTCCAGGACTCTGTTAGGCAGCCCTTCTCTGGGACCAGAAAGCTCCAGGACAGCAGACAAATAGGGACTGTTGTGTCCTGCGGCTTCCTAAGATATTTCCTGGGAGCTTAGCCATGCCTGGCCTGCCTTTAAAGGGATTACATTTGTGTGTTTGTTTATTCAGGGTCTCTGTGTGTGCCTGTGCCCATGTGAGGTGGTCAGAGGAAAGCTTGTAGGAGCAAGTCTCTTCTCTCCTTCCTCTACATCGATCCACAGGATTGATTTCAGGTCAACAGGCTTGGAAGCAAGCACTGTGCCTTTCCCATTGAGCTTTCTTGTAGGCAGAGCTTCGAGCTTTACTTCCTCACCCCGTATCAGCATACCCTATGATGTCAGCATCCCCTGTGATGTTGGCATGTCTGTAAGCGTGTCTATGTGATGTCAGCATGCCATAATGCCAAAACTTGGGAGGTAGAGACCAGAGGATCAGTTCGGTGTTGTTCTTGGTGAATTCAAAGCCAGTCTGAGCTACATGAGACTATGAGAGTTTTCCTTCCTTCCTTCCTTCCTTCCTTCCTTCCTTCCTTCCTTCCTTCCTTCCCTCCTTCCTTCCTTCCTTCCCTCCTTCCTTCCCGTCCTTCTGTTTCTGTCCTTTCATCCTTTTTGGTTTTTTGAGATAGGCTCTCACCATGTAACTCTGGCTGACCTGGAACGCTATGTAGACCAGGCTGGCTTCAAACTCACAGAGACCTATCTGCCACAGCCTCCCAAGTGCTAGGATTAAAGGTGCGCAGCACCATGTCCAGCTGACATGGGACTTCCAAAAAATTAAAAGAATGGACAGTGGTGGCACACGCCTTTAATCCCAGCACTCGGGAGGTAGAGGCAGGCGGATCTCTGTGAGTTTGAGGTCAGCCTGGTCTACAGAGTGAGTTCCAGAACAGCCAGGGCTGCACAGAGAAACCCTGTCTTGAAAAAAGAAAAAGTAGGAATGGAGAAAAGGCTCCATTAAGATCACTTATTGTCCTGCTTGCCGAGGACCCCAGTTCACACCACATCAGTCACTCGCAACCATGTTACTCTAGCTCCTGGAAATCTGATGTCTTTTTTGCCCTCTGCAGGCACCTGTACCCGTGGGCACATCACACACATGCATGCACATCATTAAAAGTAACAGAAATGCATCTTTAGAATTGCTAGATGTCTTTCTTGTCTTTCACCTGTTCCAAGCTAGGTGGATGTTAGTCCTGGCCTTCAGATGGGCAGCCTGAGTCACAGAGAGGCTCGACGGTGCCCAGGGGTGCAGAGTTTGGAAGATGGAGGTGGGGTGAGCCTATTGCAGAGCCTGCCTGCCACCAGTGCTTTCTCCTCTGTCCCGTGCTAGAGCGGGATGGGATATGAAGTGTCGCTCAGGCTTAGCGACCCTGGCCCTAGTTCCCTTCCTGCTGCCTGAACAAAATACTCCCAGGGAAAAGCACCTTTTAGGAACAGGGCTGGTTTCAGGCTACAGAACACAGGCCATCATTTTGGGGACATGAAGGCGGGAACTTGAAACGGGGGTCCACAGTCAAGAGCAGAGAGGAGATGAATGCACGTGTGCCTACTGCTTGCTGGCTTTCCCAGGAGGCCTACATGATGCCAAGTTGATGAAACTACCATAGTATCTTCTGGACTTGGAGGAAGGTTGAAGTGTGACACTCAGACCCACAGGGGTGGAGAGAGGGACGGTTTGAGACCCTCAGAACTCCAAGTATAGAACTGTAGCAGGCTGTCTTGGACCACCATCCCCCAAATCATGACAGAGACTTATTACTCATTAATGAGTGCTTGGCCTTATCTTGGGCTTGCCCCACTAGCTCATACCTTATATTAACCTCATCTGTGTTTGCCTCGGGCTTTTTCCCTTTTTTTCTGTATGTTTTACTTTTTTTGCTTCTGCGTCTAGCTGGGCCCTGGGCATCTCCCCTCCTCCCCATTCTCTCTTCTCTCATTCTTTCTTGAGCCCACATTCCCCTCCTCCTTATTCTCTCTGCCTGCCAGTCCCACCTATCCCTCTCCTGCCTAGCCATTGGCTGTTCAGCTTTTTATTAGATCAATAGGCGCCTTAGGCAGGCAAGGTGAAACAGCAGCACATCTTTATGTAAGTAACCAAACACAGCACAAACACAGCAGCACATCTCTACACAGCTAAAGTATTCTACCACAGAGAGCAGGCTTAGCACACAGCAGGCTGAGGGCTCAAAACAACCATCAGGGGCTCTGCCTGCAGCCCTAGGCCGTGGACATCACCTGGAGCAGGTTCCGGAAGGCTGCGTTCCATCGTGAAGGCACAGGGCTGGTGGAGGGGCTGACTCCCTGCTCCAGCCAGCAGTGATGGCCGCTCACCCCAGGCTCCTCGTGGGCCACCATGGGACATGTTCCCACATATAGGCTTTGTCTCCCTTACTGGAAACTTTGTGTTTGTGAGTGTGTACAGTGCCCTTGAGGCAGAAGAGGACATCAGGTCTCTTGGACCTGGAGTCACGGGTGGTTGTGAACTGCCTGAGTGGGTGTGGGACCTGCTCAGGCCCTCTGGAAGAGCAGCAAGCATGCCAATGGTTTTCCATCTCCTACTGAGAGCTTTTTAAGTCAATTTTTTTCTTAATCCTATTTTTAAATTCACATTTAGAAAATGTATTTACTTCTGTTTTCTCATCAGCACACAGACTGACAGGTTTCTTTGTATCATATTCATGCGCACTGGTTTTGATCACCTCCATCGGCTTCTCTATTTCCTGTGTTCTGTCACTGTCCTGCCCACCTCCCTCCCCTCCTCCATGGGCCCCTTTATGGTTCCCTAGCCTCTGTTTACTCTTACTGCCATAGAAATGCACATGCATAAAAGCCAGGTCCTCAGTGGGTGGTGGTGGCACTCGCCTTTAATCCCAGCACCCAGGAGGCAGAGGCAGGCGGGTCTACAGAGAGAGGTCAGGACAGCCAGGTCTTCGTAGAGAAACTGTGTCTTGAAAAAAACAAAAAATAACATAAAATCAGGTCTTGAGGTCCCGCATTGAGGGAGAGCATACAGAGTTTGTCTGTCTGGGCCTGATTTGCACCATGTAATACTTTCTGGTTACATGCACAATGACTGAATATGTGATCAAGTCCCACGCAAGACAGGGCCGAGAAAGATGGAGAGTCCATTCAGTTAGGATACAGAGTATTTTTGTAGTCTTAGAGTTCAGGGGTAGGACTGAGAGGCTGTCATGGTGTGGCTACCAGCTCCTATCTTCACAGTAGATTGGTCCTTCATCCCTGCCTGATCTACAGTCTCTCTCTAGGGCTTCCTTCCTCTCATTTGTGAGTGAAAGGTGGTAGTTGATGCTTCCTTTCAAAAGACAAACTTACCGGTTAGATCTTCATTGACTTCGTGAGTCTGGAATCTGGGCCACTCTAACCGTTGCTATAGAAAGAATGTTCACCTGGCTAACCAGAAGCCGGCTCCTTCCTAGAAAAGGGCTCAGCTGGGCATGGTGGCACACACCTTAAACCTCAGCAGTCAAGAGGCAAAGGCAGGTGGATCTCTGTGTTTTGGGGACCAGCCTGGCCTACATGGAGAGAATACTAGAAGAAAAGCCAGTTGGGGCTGGAGCAGAGGCTCATCTGACGGGGTCCTGCTCAGCTGGCGGGGTCCTGCTCAGCTGGCGGGGTCCTGCTTGGCTTCACTCTGAGTGTAAAGGTACCCGAGGTACACGAGACCCATCTCAGAAAAGAAACAGAAGTTTCTCATTGGGTCACTTCAGGTCACTTTATTGTAAAGATTAAAGCAAAAAGGGGTAGCTGAATGACAGAGTATTACTTAGCAGGTACAAGGTCCTAGATTCAAATTCCAGTAATGCAAATAATAATTAAATAAGCAAAACCAGAACCATCTTATGAGGCTAGTGGAGCTGGGTCATTTGGGAAGCTGGACTTCTGATTCCTGGAGAGGCCAGATAGCAGCCTGCGGGGAGGGGGGGGTTGGTGGGGTGTCACTTTAGCACAAATGGCTCCCTCTTGTTGTCTAGTCTGATCTGTTGGATGGAAGATCCTAGTCCAAAACACCGGCTTCCTGTGATCACCAGCGCGATCATCTGTGGCTGCTTGGCCGTGGTTTGACTCTGGCAGAGGGTAGGCGGGCTCGGTGCCAAGCTGTAGAAAGTTAGCCCTGTGCATTTGTCCCCGCAGCCTGTTCTGTCTCTTACCACCATGGTCTCTGGATTTTCCCCTCCGCCTCCCTCTTCTGAGCTGGTCTCCTGTGTACCTGGACCACCCTCAGTGGGTCTTCATTAAAAACCATCTGTTCATTCATGGCTTTATTTTCTTCTCTGAACTGAACTCTTTTTTAAATGAGAACTTTTACTCCCAGGATTGTCCCAGGTAGCCCAGTTCCCTTTGACCTTGAACCTTCTCTGAGGCTTCCAACCAGATCCAGTGCCTGCCCCGCCTTCCTCCCTCACCGCACACTGCAGGTGCTGGCTTTATCTTCTACCCTGGGAACCCAAAGCTTTGAGGCACCTGAGGGTTTGCCACCACCCGCCCTCTCTGGCCATGACGGGAATAGTACTGTCCCCTGTGGAGTAGTGCTTGAAGTTCTGCTCAGCTGACCCAGAGAGGCAGGAGCCACGGCGTCCTCGGCTTCTGGACCCTGTGTCTTCCCATATGGAGTGAGCACCAGATTTCCGTTATTCCAGCAATCCTGCATCCACGGGAGCTAGAGCAGTGGTTCTCAGACCGTGGGTCGCGACCCCTTTGGGTCCTATATCAGATATTTACATTGCGATTCATAACAGTAGCTAAATTACAGTTATGAAGTGGTTATAGTTGGGGTCATCACAGCATGAGGAACCGTATTAAAGGGTACAGCATTAGGAAGGTTGAGGCGCACTGGTCTAGGGAGAAGGGTCCAGCGAACTGGAAGACAGGCCCAGGGAGAAATGAATGTAGCGCTGCTTCAACCTGGGCAGAGAACCATGTTCTTTCTTTCTCTATTATCTTGGAGTGTCTGTGTGTGAGTACCTCAGAGGCCGGAAGAGGCACCAGAGCGGAGCTGCTTTATTCAGGGCTATTTATTGGGCAGTTGCTGTCTGTTGGTTACTTCTCGTTCTACGAGGGAGGGATTTGACGTGCACCAAATGCATGTGACCCACAGAGGTCAGAAAAAAGCATCAGCTCCCCTAGGACAGAGACTACAGCTGTGAGCTGCCCTGTGGGTACAGGGATCTGAACCCAGGTCTTCTGCGAGAGCAGCCAGTGCTCCTAATCACTGAGCCTTCGCCGCGGCCCAGGACTTCCATTCTTTAGGGACTGGACAGGTGAGTCTGTGAGTGGACAGATTCCAGAAGGTTGAGGAACTCTGCCGAGATCTAAGCAGGGAAGAATGCAAGCCCTTGAGGGTGGCTCACCGAACTGGACCTCTCAGAGAAGGCCTGAGGGAGGTGAGAGAGAGAGATAAGGCCCTGGGCAGGAGGATCTGGGCCAGCGAGGAGCCTCGTGCTGTATTGCAACAGTGGTGGCTTCAGGAGCTGAGTGAAGAGGGCCCAGCCCTGTGTCACACGCTAAGCAGGGACAATATTGTCCCCCTCAGAAAGAATTAAAAAGTAGGGTGATATGAGAGTTACCTAGCCCTGCCCGTGGGATGCAGGAACTTACTTCCATCCTCTGGCCATTTTTTTGGGCTTCCAGTGCTTGGTGTAGTTTGTATTCTGGTGAACGTCTTCATTTAAGACTATCGAGAAAGCTGGCCCAGCAGTGGTGGCGCACGCCTTTAATCCCAGCACTCGGGAGGCAGAGACAGGTGGATCTCTGTGAGTTCGAGGCCAGCCTAGTCTACAGGAGCTAGTTCTAGGACAGGCTCCAAAGCTACAGAGAAACCCTGTCTCAAAATAATATATATATATATATATATATATATACATATATATATATATATATATACCAAGAAAGCGTGTTCTTGTGGATGGATAATATATATATATATATATATATATATATGAAGAAAGCGTGTTTTTGTGGACGGAATATATACATATATATATATATATATATGACGAAAGTGTTTTGTGGACGGATAATATATATATATGAAGAAAGCGTGTTCTGTGGATGGACAACACTGCATTTCTCTGCACGCGCTCTGGTTATCTGATGTATCAGCACTGACTTTTGCTGATTTCTTAGCATTGTATATGTGGAGCCGGCACATATACTGTGTGTTTTCTTGCTCGGGGAACTGAAACGTCCATTATGGATTAATATTTCCACGCATAGCTCAAATTTGGCAGCCATTGTTTCCCTGGACAGATGTAGGTGGTCACACCACAGCAGTTCCTTGTGGCTTCCCTCTCCCCAAAGAGGGTCAGCCAGTCAGCCCTGCTCGCCTGCCCTGCCTCCCTGCTGAGTCCATCACCTGTCTCTCCACGGGTCATTTTCCTTCTCTCCCTTGGCTGGGTTCTTGTCTTCTACCCCTGACAGGCGGGATTTCCCCAGAGAGGTCATAGTGATAAAATGAAATATTGGGGGTTGTCAACGCTCAGCACTGAGTCCTGCTTGCCCAGCTCAGTGGTCTGGTTAGACGAGATGTCGGTGAAGGCCTATCTGGAACATCAAAGGCTTCCCTAGTCTTAGTGGCTTAGAAAGAAAAGTGATGGTGTCTAGACAGTACCTGGTGACCTTCGAGCCCATGGCAGGGTTGCTTAGTTCTGGAGTCCCTTGGACGTTTCACATGGAGCTGTCAGGCATGTGGCTGTCCACGTTGTAGGCGTGCGTGTACTGCACGTACTCAGCAGAGCAGAGCACGGGGAGATCGCTGAATGGTTACTTTGTTCCGTGGGGTCTCAGAGTGGGCATCAGAAGCACGAGCCCGTGTGTCAGCTACCCTTGAATAACTCAGCCTGGATCTTTCTAGGAACAGGCAGGCAGCTGCTTCCTAGACCACGCCAGACTCTGTGGTTCTTCCTCCTGTCGTCTCCTTGTCTAGTGTCCTTCAGCTTTGCGGGGCAGGGGGGGGGGGGGTAAATGCTGCCTTGCTCCTTCAAAGCCCTCCTGGGTTCCCTGCTTTCCCCAGGGTGGTGGCCCTCCCACCCCCTACCTTCCTAACCCTGGAGCCATCCCAGCTGCAGCCTCATGACCCTCCTCTGTCCCGTTGGTTCCTGTCCTTCTCTCTTTGCATCTGTTCCTGTTACTCTGGAGCCCTGTGTACCCTGTGTTTCCATCAGAGGCCTGATAAAAACCAATCTCCCACCTCCTGCCCAGGACCACAGGCTTCAGCTCCTCCGAGAGCCTTGGCCATGGGTCACAGTTGAGTGTTTGTGTCAGCTCCTTGACTCGTGCACTCATCCAGTGTTCGCTGAACAAAATGAATGACAGCAGGTGGCAGCCATTGGCAGGGACCGAGAGGAAGGCAGAGGGACAGTGAGGGTCTTAGTGGACGTAGCTCCAAGGCCCTGGTGAGTCTGGAGAGTCTCCTGCCTGGCAGCAGAGCCGCTTGGTCAGAAGCCCCCTGGACACTGAAGGTTTTTGCTTAGAACCATCGTTTGAAGAATCCCGAGTCTTCCCAAGCCTAGGCAGGTCTTCCGGGTAGCCCAGCGATGCTTCCCAGCAGCTTTCAAAATGTCTTCCCTCTTCCCACAGCATAAAAGACCCCGTGTTCCTCAAAAGAAACTTCAACACAAGAATATAATTAAGAAACGCAAGAATATAATTAAGAAAATAAGGCAAGTGTGGTGGCACATATCTTTCAGTCCTAGCAGTTAGGAGGCAGAGGCAAACTCACAGAGATCCGCCTGCCTCTGCCTCCTGAGTGCTGGGATTAAAGCTGTGTACCACCACTGCCCGGCTCTGGCTTACTTTTTTTGTTTCATTCATTCACTTGTGTGTGTGTCTGTGTCTTGTGTGTGTGCCTGTGTGTCACATGTGTACAGTTACTTTGACATTACTTCAGCATTCATGTGGAAATCAAAGGCTAAGCCATTGGAACCAAGTCTCTCCTACTGTGTAAATTCCAGGAGTTGAAGGGGCTGGGGAGATGGCTCAGAGGTTAAAAGCATTGACTGCTTTTCCAGAGGTCATGAGTTCAACTCCCAGCAACCACATGGTGGCTCACAACCATCTGTTATGAGATCTGGTGCCCTCTTCTGGCATTCAGGCATACAGGCAGACAGAACACTATAATAAATAAATAAATAAATAAATAAATAAATAAATAAATAAATAAATTCCAGGAGTTGAATTCAGATCATTAGTCTTGGTGGTGAGCACCTTCGTACATTGAGCCATCTTACCACACCCCCTCCTTGAAGACAGGGTCTCACTGTGCAGCCTAGGCTGGCCCTGCATGTGCAGCAACCCTGCCTCAGCCTCAGGGGGAATTACAGGTCCACACTACACCAAGCTTGTTGTGTTTCTGGGCTCAAGTTCTCATGGAACTCACATTTTGGAACCTTCACCATCTTGCTACGGATGGGAGTGGGCATTGCATTACCCCTGTGGTCCCAGAGTCAAGGGGCTGCTGAGAGCCAGGCCAGCCACTCCTTGCTGCTGGCAGGGGTGGGGGGCACAGGCTGGGACAGCCCACCCGCGGCCCCTGGCTTCCTGTTTCCTAGCGCAGGCATGAGCTCCCTTCCATCTGCCCTTCTGGTTGCCAGAGCCTTTCACTTTCGTCTGTTGTTCCTCTGGTACCCAGGGAAGAGGTGAATATAGGAGGGTCAGTCCCTGCCCACTGTCCTGTCTGCTTCCTGCACTCCCTGGCATTTTTTAGGGATTGACCTCAGGTACCCACTAGGGTGAATCCACCCTGGCCTTTGGTACCCTGGGGAGATGGGGTGACCTGAATTGGCAAATGGGAAGCAGTGAGTTCTATGGAGTTGCTGGCCCAGAAAACTGGGTCACTCGGTCAGCACACAGATTACTGATTGATGGGAAAGCTTGAGACAGTCATCCAGGGTCTTTCTCTTCCGGCCTCCTTCCCTGCTGGCCCCAAATCACTCTGCCTCGGTGACACCACTGACCCTCATTCCCGCTGCCGTGGGAAGGAGGAAGTGGAAGCGGGAACAACGGCAGGGGATAGGAAGTGGAGGACGGCTCAGGCCATCCCTCCGCAAAGAACCACAGTGCTGTTCTCCTCTCCAGGGCGCTTTCCTTCTGTTTTCCCTTTGCATCTCTTCCAGGTACTGTGGGGCAGAGCAGGGAGCACCCTGCAGGTCTCCTGTGGTGACCATGAGGTCGGAAGGGGACACCTGCGGAGGTCCTGGGGTCCCAGGGCTTGCACACTTTTAAATCAGAAGCCTTGCTCTGCCGAGAGTCTCCTCAGGGTCAGCAGCAGCCACAGTCCCAGTGGGTGACCCTGTACTGCACACCTACCTCAGTCACCCCCTGCTTTATGGGGTGGGGGGAGCCTGACCCGGAATTAATTTCTAAGAGGCCTCAGATATGAATGCAGGGACTTAAGGAAACTGACCCCGTGTCGTGTGCTTGGTGTGCTTATTCATTCACCAAGTACCTGTTGAACTCTCACTAAGAGGCTCTGTGCCAGGCCCTGGGAACCCACCTCAGCAGATCAGAGGTCACTCCTGGGGTGTGAGGACGTGATGAGGCCAGAGTAGGCAGGAGACCTGGCAGATTGGAGTCAGGATTGAGGTAAGCGGGATGGGTGTGTAACCCGGGAGCTGTGGGCTGGTCTGGAGGGACAGCCAGTGAGAGCCGGAGAGAGCCAGTGATCCTCCAGGGAGAGCCAGTGCCAGCCTCAGCCTCTGTGGCCTGAGTGTGATGGTGGAACAGGGGACACAGGACAGATCGGGAAGATGGGCTAGAGAGATGCAGCCACCAGAGCCTGTAGCCACCGTCAGCTGTGACTTGGTGGTTTTGTGACTGGGGCAGCCAGGAGGGTTGTGGCAGGCTCTTCTGGCAGATCAACTGAGAGAGCTTGCAGCCTCACAGGAGGCAGGGGAGTGAGGGCTCCTGACTCAGACTGAGGGGAGATTCAATTGCTCAGAGCCTGCCCCTGGGCCAGGGAGATGCTGCTTCTGGCGCATTCTTGGCCCAGCAGCACTCGGATGGCGGCTCCGTGACTAATACTTGAGCTAACCTGCCCGGACTCCACCCGTGCTCCCCTAGCCATTCTGTGACCCTGACCTAATTCCTCCCTCCCTTCTCTCTCTCCCCCGCTTCTCTCTGTGTGTGCCTATGCACTCTGTTTCCTGTTAAATGGGGACAGTAGCACCCGGTTCTTGGGGCAGTTGTGACAGTAAGGTTAGGGTCAGTAAGCATGGAGAGTGGGAGCTGGAACCACAGGGGAGGAGGCAGTGCGAAGGCCAGCCTAAGATGGGGCTTGTGGAAGAGGCCCTGGCAGCCCCTGGCATGCTGGTCAACCCCAACCACCACCACCCCTGGAGACCAAGCACACAGCCTTCTTGACCGTCAGGGAAGCTGAGCCTCTAGGAAGACCACCTGGGTCTCCTTAGCTGACCTCACTGGCAGTGGGATCCCCTGAAAGGAAGCCCAGCCCTCTCCTCAGAGAGCCTGTGGCCTCCTTCAGACCTCCCTGCCTGCCCTCCTAGTGGCTGCCTGTAAGGCCCCAGCTTGCAGAAGGGGGGGGGAGCCCTTCTGGGGGCCTTCTGTAGGCAAGGCTCCTGATCAAGGGGCGTGGCCCTAACACAGTGCTGGGAGCAGAGGGCGCTTGCCACTGTGAGCACCCTCAGGGCAGGACTGCAGAAGGGAAGTGGAGAGCAGGTTTGTGGCTGGTCAGGTGGCAGCAATCCGGGAAAAGCCAACTGAAGGCAGGGTATCAGGCAGTGTGGCCACCGGAGTAGGCAGGGCTGTCTGAAGTGGACGGCTCCTGACAGAATACAGGAGTGGTCTGCAGTATGGAGGTTAGAGCTATGCATGAATGAAGCCTAAGGAATGCGTGTGGGTTTTAGAACTACAAGCAGCTGCTCCCTAACAGCAGGATATGGGATGAGCTGCATCCAGAGCTGGTCGGCGATGTGACTGTACACAGGGCTGTCTCATTAGCTCTCAAGCTCTGACATTGTCCATCCTGTCCCCTGGTGGGTCCTCTGGGAGACACTCTCAGGGCTCTGGAACTGAGACTTCTTGCCACTTCTTCCTCTGTCCAGGGGATATCTGGGGATTGCTGCAGGGCTCACAAGGCTTGGGTGACTGCCTGTGTGTCACCCTCAGAATGCAGTCCTGAGCAGGAACCCTGTCCTCAGGTCCCCAGGACCTACAAAGAAATGCTATGTCAGTTATGTGAGAAGATGGCACTGCAGTGTCCCCTGCAAAGGGGACCCCAAATCCTCCTGATGTCCTCCCGTCCCCCTACTCACCCATCACCACACACAAGCAACAGGACTCCAAGCCAGCTCTCTTTTCCCAGTCTCATCCCACCCACCCATGGTCCCAGCCACCCCAGCAGTCCTGTTGTCTGTGTTCTGCACAGGAGCCGTAGACCGGATGGGGTCTTCCCCTCGCCCCACCCTGGCCTATCTGTCCCCACGGATCTGCAGCGTGAGGGTCTTCAGTGCTTGCTCTCTGCTCGCAGGTCCTTCCTCCCAGCATGTCTCTCCAGGCTGCTCGTGTGCCGGACACGGAGCACGGATGTGCAAGGCTATGGGAAGTTTCTTTTATTCAGAGACTCTCAGGAGGCCACTGCATGTGTCATTGCTAGGATCATGTCCGGTACAACTGCAGCGAGCAGGGATGTTCTGGACACATAGATGACCTTGAGAAGGCTCAGCGTAGCCGAAAAAACGAGGGGACTCGGAAGACGAGCGGGACTGACACCTGGCTGCTCTGTAGTGAACCTCGTGCAGGGGGGAGTCAGCACTTCTGAGCATGCCCAGGCTCTTGTCATTTTCTATGTTTAAGACTAGAGGTGATGGTGGTGGCACATGCCTTTAATCCCAGCACTCGGGAGGCAAAGGCAGGCAGCTCTCTGTGATTTTGAGGCCACCTTGATCTACAGAGCTAGTTCTAGGACAGCCAGGGCTGTGGCACAGAGAAACCCTGTCTCAAAAAATCAAAACCAAAAAAAAAAAAAAAAAAAAAAGAAAAGAAAAGACTTGGGGGTGAGGGATCAGGCATTGGTCCTTAAGAGTTGTTTACACCAAACAAGCTTCTCTCCCTGCAGAGCAGTTGAGCGGGTGAAGTGCCAGGGACAGTTCAGTAGGGTGGTGGAGATAGAGCCAGAAGCACACTCAGCTCTGGGAATGGGCGCCAGGGCTGTGCCATGGGTGCCCAGTTGCCCATTTGCCCCACTTTTCAGGAAAATCACATTTTACGTTTTTGTTTTATGTGTGTAGCTATTTTGCCTGCGTGTGTGTCTGTCCACACATGTGAGCTCTGCCATGGAGGACAGAAGGTGCCGGAGCCCCTGGAACTGGAGTTACAGACAGCTGTGAGCTGCCGTGAGTGCTGAGAGCTAACTAAGCCTGGGTCCTCTGTAAGAACAGCAGAGCGCTCAGCCCCCAGGCTGACCTGGAACATCCAGTCTCCAGGCTCCACACAGCTAGCTTGCTTTAAAAGCTTTAAAACAATCAAAGCATTTGAAGTCAGTGTCCCGCTAGAGAAAAGCCCTGCAGAAGTGCCATGTTCGCGTGCCCCTCCCCCAGCTTCCTCACGTAATGTCTCAGATGGACAGACATCTCTAGCTGAAATGGCTCCATCAAGCTGTGTCTTCCTTCTGTCCAGGTTCTGTCCAGGACCCCTCATCGCTTTTAGTTATCCCCACGATGCCTTCCTCGTCTTTCTCCGTCAGCAAGCTAGAGATTATTATTATCACACTTGTGTGTGTGTGTGTGTAACATGCATATCACTGCTCACCAGCAGAAGCCATTTCTCCTCCTCCTTCTCCAGGGATCCAGCTAGCAGACTTGGCAGCGAGTTCCTTTGGTTACTAAGCCATCTCCCAACCCCCAAGTTAAGGCTTCATGAGCCTCCCTGGCCATGGGGTCCTGGTTTGGAAGTTTGTCACTCTGTTGGTTGTCATTTGAATGTTATGATTATTATCTCTAGCTGACTTCTGGAAACTAGAGACTCGAGAGTTGGAGACTGTGTTCCTTCTTCACGTTATTGTCAGTTTTGCCTTCTTATTTTACCCTCATTCTAACTATTGTAGAACAGACAGCTGTGGTATTAGGTTTCTGTCTGTCTTTCTGACCAAGATATTCAAGAGAACACGTTAAAGCAGGGATTCCTTATTTTGACTCACAGTTTCAAAGGGCTCATTCCTTCGTGGTGGGGAGGCACAGTTCACATCATGGTGGCCGGAGTGGGAGTGGGAGGCCAGGATGGACGGCTGTTTGGACTGGCGCTCTCTTCCCCTATCCCATCCTGGCCGGCTCTGATCCACAAATTGTTTACCAGTGGATGCTTCCATGCCAGTCCATAGCCATTCTGTCTGTGGCTGTCGGAGCCCTCCTAAGATGCCCCCACCCCAGTCAGACCACGGGAGGATAGCTAGACTAACACTCCATCACTCCACTTATGGGGGTACAGCCATAGACAGTCTTCAAGCAGGGCTCCTGGGTGAAGTATGTGCCCTCGTCCTCATATATGTGAGGGCTAAGCTGGATACAGACATGGACCTCACCAATAAATATTTAATAAAGCTTGCTTCAGATGTGGCTCAAAAGTTATGGTAATGGTCTTATTCTCGCCGTGTGGGATTAGTAATACATGGGTCCAGTTGCCCTCCACAGACGGTGCCGTCTCACATGATCACATGATCACTGCAGAGT
This sequence comes from Myodes glareolus, assembly GCF_982192425.1. NCBI lineage: Eukaryota > Metazoa > Chordata > Mammalia > Rodentia > Cricetidae > Myodes > Myodes glareolus. Next base: position 66,831,555 of record NC_142043.1, on the reverse strand, counting down.
GCCTTCTTGTTTGGGGGGCTATTTTTGTCGCTTCTCAGCACCCAGGATTACACTTGCCCAGTCCCCACCATGAATCCACATCCTTCATGGTGTTACACACCTTTAATTATATTATGTAGCCCTGGCTCCCTTAGAACTCTGTGTAGACAAGGCTGGTCTCCTATGTTGTGGTTAGAGGCATAGCCACAGTACCTGGCTTGGATTGCTAGACTTTAGGAATTTCTGAGCTGTTTTAGGGAATTTAGCACTTGGATAAAAGTTGGAAGTATTTTTCACTATTGTCTGATCGATTCATTAGGTTTGGTTTGGTTTGTTGCCTAGACTTTTGGTGCTCTGTCCTCCGCTCCAGACCACAAGCTGCTCTCTGCAGGGCTGGGGACCAGTCTGTCTTACCTTAAGTTCCCTCTACCTATGTAGAACTTTTATACTTTTATATAATTAAATTTGTTAATCTTTTACCTGTAATCTTGTCACCCATAAAGCTTTTATGGGTTTATTGTCAGGCCTACATCTTATTAACTGTGAGATGCCGTCATTTCTTGTACTTTATGAGGGTTTTGTTGTTTTGGTAGGGTTTCCTGTAGCCTAGGCTGGCCTCAAACTCTCTGGGTAGCTGGGGATAACCCTGACCTTCTGACCCTTCTGCCTTCTCCTCCTGAGTGCTGAGGTTATAGATGTGCACCAGCAGAGCTGGTTAAAGGATGCTGAGGATCAAACCCAGAGGCTGTGTGCACTCGCAAGCACTCTCTCTCCCACTGAGCTGCATCCCTGCCCTAGCTCACATACCCTTGCTTTAACTGTTATCTCTGGGACATTTGTCTCCATGAAGATGTGGGGCCAGCTTCCACGTTAGTGCTTTATCAATTGTTCTCACAGCTGACCAAAAACTTCTTATCCTCGTGTGTGTGCGTGTGTGTCTGTGTGTGTCTGTGTCCTCTGATGAGATGCTTACACTCTTCCTGTGGCTGTCGCTACGTCAGCCCTCTACCACCCAGACTTGCGGGCTGCATATGCAGAGGCCCAGAGTACAGCCTCTGAGAGGCTGCCATGCAGTCCAGGCAGGGGAAGGCCTCAGGGTGACTGGATGGAGTTGAGTGTGAGGAGGGAGGAATACGGGGCATGGGGGTGCTTTGCTGGGCACCCAGGCAGGTGCACACCTTTAATCCCATGCTTAGGGGGCAGAGACAGGCGGATCTTCTTAAGTTCTAAGCCAGCCTAGTCCACAAAGGGACTATTTCAGGATAGCCAGGGCTATATAAAGAGACCTATTTCACAAAACAAAAAATAAATAGTACACACATACAGAAGTTTAAACTGTTTTCCACAGTGGCTCTGGACAGCTGCATTCTTAGCCACGGTGCTAAGGGAAGCAAGTAAAGGTGGCACACAGAGTGGTACAGAGTGGCACCGTATCTAGTTAATGAGAACAGCTCTCAGTCCTGCCAACCTGCCCAAGAGCCAGATGACACTGGCAGGAGGGCAGGGGACTCGGCAGTGTGAGAAGAGAGACCTCTGGAGGTGGTGGCTCACACCTGTACTCCCGCACGTGAGAGGCAGAAGGGTCAGGAGTTGGTCGTCTTTGGCTGCATAGCCAGTTCAGTCCATCTGAAAGCTCTTCCGGGACTGAGGAGGGCCCTGGAGCAGCATTGCCGTGTGACAGTGGCCCTGTAGTGTGCCTGCGTCTACTATGCTACCTCCTGTGGGCACTGCCTCTCCCCTGACCTCTTCTCTCTTCCCTGCCCAGGCGGTCCATCTGCGCTCAGACCCAGATGGTGCCAGAGCTATGACCCGGCCTGCAGGCGCCACGCCGAGTGGGGGTCAGTCATGGAGCAGCCACAGGAGGAGGCCCCTGAGGCCCGGGAAGAGGAGAAAGAGGAAGTGGCCACGACTGAAGGAGCCTCAGAGCTCAACGGGGGACCAGGGCACGTTCTTCCTTCCGGCAGCTGCACAGGTGCGGAGGAGACTGAGGGCCTGAGGGGCCAGGCGGGCCGGGTAGAGGTCCAGGCTTCCGTGGGCAGCTTGGGCTGGGGTACTGAGGAGTGGAGTGAAGTGATTAATGCCAGCATCCTGGGTCCTGCCGTGCCTCTCACCAGCCCTTCTGGAAACAGACGGGATGGTAGGCCAAGTGGATGTGAGCTTTGGTGAGACGGGAGAGTATGTGTAGGACATGTTGTCATCTTGTCACTGCCCCACCCCCTTCCCCAGCAACACCGGCAGCAGGCTTTGGTGAAGGGGCTGAACCCAGAGCTGTGTGTAACCCAGGCAGGCCCTCTAGCTCTGAGCTGCATCCCTAGTTCCGACTGCACCGGAACATGAGGCATGCCTGCAGCTGTCATAGACCACTTGATCCGGGAGACCTGCTACTAAGTCTGTGTGTCTCCATTCTGAGTGTGCATGCCAAGTGGTTTGGAGGGGTGGCTATGACTTGGGCCACTTGCATCAGGTTTCAGCTGACTCTTTCCACTTGCTGGGTCACTTCATTGACCCTCCCTCCGTTGATGGCAGTGGTGACAGTGTTCTCTGGTGGCCAGCACAGCCCTGACAGCTGTCTCATCCACACAATACCGTGTCCAGCTTGCACACCGTGCCCCTCAGCCCTGGCTTTCCCTGCTTGCTGAGGCCTCTCCACTGTCCCCACACAGCCTCTCCCTGGGTGTCTTGGGCCTGTCCATCCATCCTGATGATCCCAGGTCCTGCCCTCAGAGCCTTTTAGTCAGGAGGGTGGGCTCTATAAGACATGGCTTGCTGCTGGTTTCGGCTGGGCAGGCCACTGCAGTGGGATGGACTCTGGCCTCCAGTGTCTGCAAGTGACAGTGGCACCTGGAGTAACAGAGCTGTGGGGTAGGCCAGGCTCTTGCCTGGGCCTGCGACCAGGAAGGGATCAAATCCTTGAGCCATGTCACCAGAAACATACAGAGCAAGCGTTTCATCTTTAGAGCTCAGAGTGGGTGGCGGGGACACCCTCAGAGTGACGTCCCCGGTGGCTGTGATGTGATATGGGGGTCCAGGGCAGCCTGTGTCCTTGTGTCTTAGAGGGAATGGCTATGCTGAGCCTACAGACCCGAGTCCTCGGGAGACAGGGGTGACTTCCAGGAGTCAGATTTTACTCAGTGCTGTCACAGGCTGCTTTTAGCTCAAGAAAGGCCCAGAGGCGGCCAGGTGTGCTGTTGCATGCTATTAATCCCAGCACTCAGGAGGAAGAGACAGGAGGATCTCTGTGAGTTAGTGAGTCCAGGCCAACCAGGGATATGTAGTGGGACCCTGGGGAAAGAGACAGAGAGACAGAGACCCTGGGGGGCCAGAGGGAAGGAAGCACACTGGGGACAGAGTGCCAGGTGTCAGGAACGTGCTGAGAACAAGCTTTTTGAACAGGGAGGAGAAGGGCACGGGGTCTGGCCTGGCTGCTTGCCCTAGCAACTTTGTCCCCATATCTGGGTCTGGGCAGGAAGTGCTGCTCTGTCCTGGGTTTCACACACACCTCTCACAAGTGATTTCCCACCTTGAGCCATTAGGTTGTAATGTTCACGTGCCAGCCAAAGTGCACTGGCTGGAGCGGAATCAGGTTAGGACGGACAGGTGTGGTGGAAACATCTAGAACAGCAGGACCGTGGGACTCACCGGGTGCCATGTCTGATCCTGTGTTTTAATAAATGGATGCAGTAGAGGCAGCTGGGCAACTGGACTGATTTCAGCTATCAAACCACTGGCCTAGGAGACGAGCCCTAGCAGACAAGTACAAGTCAGAGCAATCGAAGCAGGTGTGAGCGGTCGGAAAACACTGTTTCCCAGACAGTGACTCAAATGTCCCCGCCTGTCAGCTTAGTGGAAGGGCTGTTGGCCTGAGGAGGAGCTCCAGGTGCCAGTGGCTACAGGACAGTGCAGATTTATGTCCCTGTAGCCCTGTAGTTCTGCTCTGGGAATGTGTCCTATGCCTGTTCACTCCATGAGCACAGAGGTGACCCAGCCGTCTTTTTACCACAGCACAGCTCTTAGGAACAGAAATGGAGTGTCATCCTCTGTGGGAATCCCTCGGGTGAGCCCTGCCGGAGCCTCAGGGGAGCGCTGCAGTCCTTAAAAAGGATGAAGTAAGCTGGGCAGTAGTGGCACACGCCTTTAATCCCAGCACTGGGGAGGCAGAGGCCAGCAGATCTCTGTGAGTTTGAGGCCAGCCTGGTCTACAGAGTGAGTTCCAGGGCAGCAGTGAGGGTCACAGCCTATAGTGGCCACCTGAGTCCCTGCTCTACTGTGGGTGGTCTCTATGCCCTCCCGACAGGATGTCACCATGCAGACCAGGCTGGCCTGAGCTCACAGAGTTGTCTGCTTCTGCTTTCCGTGTGCTAGAATTAGAAGTGTGCCCCACCATGCCTGGTCAATTTATCCATCTTAACTCTGGGATGAGAATAAAATCAGAGCTTTTTAAGTTATGAAAGTCACACACAGTTGCTGAGAAAGACACACAGGGCAGGCTGTGCCTTTTTTTTTTAAAGATTCATTTATTATGTATACAGTGTTCTGTCTGTCTGTATGTTTGCTGGCCAGAAGAGGGCACCAGATCTCATTACAGATGAATATGAGCCACCGTATGGTTGCTGGGAATTGAACTCAAGGCCCCGGGAGAGCAGTCAGTGCTCTTAACCTCTGAGCCATCTCTCCAGCCCCAGGCTGTGTCTTATAAGGGATGCTCGGCACCCCATTCAGGATTCGAATCAGCTCTTCTAGCCCTCTGGTTTGCACTGTCTAGAATCTTCTATTATATGAAAGATTTTCAGGCTTTTTGTTGAAACAGACTAGCCTGGAACTTGTGACTTTCCTGCTCCAGCTTCCAAGTGCTAGGGTGACGGGCGTGAGCCACCATGTCTAGTTCTACCTTATCCTTAAAACAATTACTCGCCTCCCCCGACACACCCAGGAGGTGGTGGCGCAGGTTTAATCCCAGAACTCTGGAGGCAGAGGCAGGTGGATCTCTGAGTTTGAGACCAGCCTGGTCTACAGACTGAGTTCCAGGACAGCCAGGGCTGTGTAGAAGGCCTGGTCTCAAAAAACTCAAAACAGAAACACTCTTTCTTATTTACTACTAGTGTATGCGACTATGTGTTGGGGGATGCCTCCTCCCCCCTCTCCCCCCCCCGCCCCTACCTACTCCCTCCCTTTTCCTGCCAGTCCCCTGCCTTGTCCCCATGAGGTTGTGGCTTCTGCCTCAGAGGCTGTTTAGGGACCCTGAAGGAACACTGAAACAGTGGGAAGACTGCATGGCTCCAACCCCTGCCTGTGTGCTCACTCACACTCAGGTGGCCCAGCCCCTGTCACCATCCCGTGAGGCAGGCAGTGCAGGCTTCACACTAGCATACAGCAACAAGGAAGTCCATGGCCAGGGCCCTGTTGGCGGGGGATTGGCCCTGGAAGCTGGTGCTCACACCCACCTCTCCTACTTCATGGCAGCCCACAGGAGGAGCAGGTAGATAAAGCAGCTCTTTGCTTGCCTGTGCTTCCTTTCCTTGGCAGCACTTGGTGAGTGTTTAGGGCCTGGCAGCTTGCCAAAGGAGCCAGGCAGTGGTGGACAGGGCTGAACACCAGCCCAAAGGAGCCCAAAGTCCAGGCAAATGGGACAACAATCAAGAAACCGCCCAGTTAGCTGGGTGCGGTGGCACACGCCTTTAATCCCCACAAGAGACAGGCAGACAGAGTTCGAGGCCAGCCTGGTCTACAGTGTGAGTTCCAGGACAGCCAGGGCTTCACAGAGAAGCCCTGTCTCAAAAACAAAACAAAACAAAACCAACAACAAAAAAATAGAAGGACCTGAGCCTCAGGTTCTCTTAGGCCTTGCCTGATGTGAGGGCAATGGTGGGCGCTGGCCGCACAGTAAGGGGCCAAGCTGGCCCATAGGCCACTGCTGGACAACAGCATGCATGCAGCCCCGGGGCGAGCAGTGCAGGAACACCTGCCACCCGGGAGAACATGGGGATAAGTCAATAGGTGTGTTTGCTGAGCTCCCCCTCAAAGATGGGGAGACTGGTACTCAGTGGGGGGCCAGGGCCAGGGTTCACACTGAGTTCACATGTTTGAGGAATGACTTCATGCTGTCTCAGTGGTGATCTTGCTGTTGTTTTCATAATAATACTATTGTCGGCACAAGGAGCATGCCAAGGGCTGCAGTGGAGGGTGCAGCTCCAGGGTTGCATGGTTCTAGTCCGACCCCCACATTGCCACCCCCTTGTCAGGGTACCAGAGAGACATTGTGTTTTTTGTTTTATTTTGTTCTCTGTGTGTGTGTGTGTGTGTGTGTGTGTGTGTACGTGTGTGTGTGTATGTGAGAGAGAACTTGACTCACACAGTTACAGGTACCCAGTCCTGATTCTGCAGGCCAGGCTGTACTCGCCAGGACGCAGCTCAAGTGTGGAGGCGGTGGAGGTGGGGCCCCCTCTTCCATTCATTCTCTTACAGCCTTCTGTGGGGTGAGGGCCACACACATTGTGAAGAGTGACTCTTCCTCAGATCTCCTGAGTTAATGGTAATCATGTCTTTATCTTTCTTTCCTTTTTTGGATTCAGAGTCTCTCTGTGTAGTCCTGCCTATTCTGGAACTCACTACGTAGATCAGACTGGCATCAAACTCACAGAAACCTGTCTGCCTCTGCCTTCCGAGTGCTGGGATTAAAATCTAGACTGCCCTTTAAATGGAAGCCTGGCTGTGTGGCCCAGCCGGGTCTGCATGGAAAGCCAACCCAGCAGCTGTTTTTAAATGTCAGCCTCGGCTTTCTTACCTTAGTGCAGGGGACACAAAGCCTGACTTGAAGGGTTATCTTGAGGTTTTACATGAAACGAAGAGATGTACATAAAGTAGTACCTAGTAGGGTCCTGGAGCACAGTAAGTGTGCAAGCACACACCCTAAGGTGGGTCCCAACCTTGACTGCACAGTAAGTGTGCGAGCACACACCCTGCAGACGTCCCAACCCTGACTGCACAGGGCAAGTGGGTGACCCTGGTGCGACCTTACGCCTCTACCAGCTTTAGTACCCTCGTCTGTCAATGCCACCAATTGTCAACCTCAGTGAAATGCAATGAAACAATCCAGGCACGGTGGCATTTGGGAGGCCAAGGCAGGAGCAGCACCATGAGTTCAGGATTAGCCTGGGCTACTTAATTAGACCTGTCTCAAACATACAAACAATCCAAAAGACCCTTGGCTGGTGGGTGGGGGCCTGGTAATGCTAGCTCTTTTCCCATCCCTCCTGGTAGGCGCAGGCCCTTAGGAGTGTCTGGCACCGGGGCAACCATCTGGGCCTAGCTGTTGCTGTGTCAGGTGAGCAAGGGCAGCTCCTGAGAGCAGCGGGGGAAGCCGAGAAGTGTTAGTTCTTCATCACTGTGACAGAATACCTGGCACAGACAGCTTAAAGAAGAAAGGATTAGTTGGGTGGTGGTGCACACCTTTAATCCCAGCACTCAGGAGACAGAGGCAGGGGGATCTCTGTGAGTTTGAGGCCAGCCTGGTCTACAGAGCTAGCTCCAGGACAGCCAGAACTATTAGACAGAGAAACCCTGTCTCCTGTCTCAAAAAAACAATGTGTGTGTGTGTGTGTGTGTGTGTGTGTGTGTGTGTGTGTGTATAAATATGAGGGGGACTAGAGAGATGACTCATCAGTTAGGGACACTGACTGCTCTACCAAAGGACCTGAGTTCAATTCCCAGCAACCACATGGTGGCTCACAACCATCTGTAATGATATCTGGTGCCTTCTCCTGACTTGTAGACATGCATGCCAGCAGAACATTGTATGCATAATAAATAAGTCTTTATATATTTATCTGAGAGGCTAGAGAGATGGCTCAGTAGTTAAGGTCTAATTCGATTCCCAGCACCCGCATGACAGCTCACAACTGTCTGTAACTGTTCCAGAGGATCTGATGTCCTCTTCTGGATTCTACAGGTACTGTACACATGCTACATAGATATACATGCAGGAAATACAGCCATACACATAAAATAAATGTATTAAAAAATCTGGGCATGTTAGTCTGACCTATAATCCTACCAGTAGGGGTTACAACATTACCAGTGAGGAGCCCTCTGCTCACTGGTCAGTCAGTCAGGCAGTGAGCTCCAGGTTTGGTGAGAGATCATGTCTCAAAAAAACACAGTGGAAGCAGGGTATGGTGGTACATGCCTTTAATCCCAGCATTTGGGAGGCAGAGGCAGAAGGATCTCCGTGAATTCTAGACTAGGTTGATCTGCAAATCAAATTCAAGGACAGCCAGGGCTATACAGAGAAACCCTGTCTCAAGAAGAAAAAAAAAAAGAAACCACAGTAGAGAGATGGAGAAAGACTAACAGACAGACAGACAGACAGACAGACACACACACACACACACGCTCAAGGCCATTCTTAGCCACTTAGTGAGTCCGAGACTAGCCTGGGCCACATGAACTACTGTCTAAAAAAAAAAAAAAACAAAAACCCGTGAAAGGGTCAGGTGGCGGCGGTGCACATCTTTAATCCCAGCAAGGCACAGCAGAGGCAGAGGGAGCTCTGAGTTTGAGGCCAGGCTGATCCACAGAGTGAGTTCTAGTACAGCAGGACTGTTAAACAGAGAGACCCTGTCTCAAAACCCCAGTGAGGGGCAGGGGAAGAGGGAAGAAAAAGTAGAAAAGACAAGACCCAAGCAGGTAGGCGGTGCCCACACTGCAAGCCTAGCCTCTTGGAGCCTTGGCCTGAGGAGCTCAGGGCAGTGTCCTTGTGAAGAAAGGGCTCCGAGAATCCCAGCACCCACCCAATCATCACCCATCTACCACACCTCCAACCGAGGAGGTCATGGAGTGGATGCAGGACCTGGTGCCTGAGCCGGTGTCATACTTTGGGGTGGGATGTCTCAAGTGGTCAGCCAGGAAGAAATGGCACCGTGGTTTTTGGAAAAGCCACCCCCACACCACTTCCGTTTGCCCAATACACATCCACTCACAGGATGCTGGGGTCCTGCTTCTCTAGCGTTACAGACAGCCTGTGGTTATGCTAAACAGGCCCTCATCCTTTCACCACCTGCTGAGCTGGGCCTGTTTCTCTCAGGCAGCCATTTCCCAGGACTCTCACTCTGAGTACCCAGGTAGCTAGTAGGATCCGATTATCTTGGCTACTTACAGGGCTTTGGAGATCTTGAGACACCCTACACACACACACACACACACACAGAGCCAGGAACCGCAGAGGATAGAGTGGAATGAGGGGCCATAAGAGCCTGTGCCAGGACCCTCCTGGCCCTGCGCACGGAGAAGGAGCTGGTGTGGAGAACACAGACTCCCTGGGAGCTGTGGAGGATATGAGTGTGGTACCCACACCTTCTCTGCTTTGGGCTTCTGTGTGCCCTGCCCTCCCAGCCCTCACATGAACACACAGACCCCTGCCCCCATCAGATGGTGACAGACTACTAAAGCTCAAAGTTGCTTTGCCCTCCGGAACAGCCTGCCAGAGAAGATGAGGGGTCTGCTCTCCTCTTCCGAGGGCCAGAGGGCATTTATACCTTTGCAGTAACAATCATTGGGAATTAGGGCAGTGGCCCATTTATGAGCTTATGTTCCTCCTAAGCGCAGCTCCCTCAGATGGCAGCTCCCATGGTGTCTCTGCTGTCTGAGCTCCCCACTGTGGCCAGAATGGGGCCCTAGTGTTAGGTATTTCTTAAGACGACCCCTCCAGCGACGCAAATAATTCCAATCAGACCTAATTAGACCAAATGCCCATGTTTAATAAATGCAGCGCTCCCCAGTGACCAGGAGCATGGCGACGTGGGGAGGAGGAGTGGACCACGTGGAAACCCAAAACCCCTGTGTTCTTTTTCTCAGCATTGGCCTAAATAGCCTGTGGGAGGGGTCAGTGCTTGGTGGGCTTTCCGGAGGTGGAGTCCAGACCAAGGCAGCTCCCAGGGGGAGGGGGCTTAGGATGGATGCCAGGGACTGGGGTAATGCTTCCAATCGTCCCAGACTCCTTGGATATATAGGGGTATTAGAGGGCTGGGGTCTCACTTTCAATCAAACACCTAGGAGCAGGCCTGGGGAGGAGGGACCTGTTAGAGGCAGGTTGAGGGCTGGGAGCGTTAGTCTGGATGGGTCATGTGGCTTGGATCTATCTCTTGGTTGAGTGTCTGTCCCTTTTCTGGGGGTTCAGCACCTGTCTCTGAAGGTTAGTCTGCGGTTCCAGGAGAGAGCCCCAACTGTAAGGCAGGCATGAGGGGAGTACAGGCAGTACTGTGGAACCAGGTGACTGAGACCCAAGGCAGAGCCTATTGTCTTGTCCCTAAGTCTCAAAGCCGACTGGAAGGGACTCTGGCTTCTGACAGTCATGTGACAGCCCGCTCATCCTGAAGTTGCTGTCTTGGCCTCCCCATCCCTGCCGGTTTTAAACCCTCAGTCCAAACCTCTGCATTTACTAACTGAGCGAGGCGGGTACCTGCACTCTCCCCCCCAAGCAGGACCAGCCGGGGGGAGGTCTGTACCCCCCTCCCCAGTTTCCAACAGACACATGCTACCCCATGGTCACCTGGGATTGCTGCTTGCTGACCCCAAAGCCCCACCAGGCCCACTCCTCTCCCTGGCAGGGAGGCTGTAAGCAGCAGCCACACGCTTGCCTGCCGTGGGCCACACATTTGGGGAGACTTGGCCCATCTTCCCAGCAAGAGGGGCTGAGCTCTGGGCTGCAGCTCCTCTTTCTACCTGCTTCTTAGACGTGGTACCTGATGTTCTACGGCCCCTCTATCCTGTATCCACAGACCTCTCCCAGAATTCCTCTCCTTCCTCCCTGCTGGACCAGCTGCAGATAGGCTGTGATGGGGCCTCCGGCGGCAGCCTCAACATGGAGTGCCGGGTGTGTGGGGACAAGGCCTCAGGCTTCCACTACGGGGTCCATGCGTGCGAGGGGTGCAAGGTACGGACTGAGGAGCCCAGCGTTTTGCCTGCCTCGGATGAGGCCCTGGAAATTTACCCCCAGCAAAACTTTTCAGTTCCTTTCAGGCCTGAGCTGAAACAGACACCAACTTGGTTTCTGTGGGTGGCCAGTGTTCCTTGGGTATTGGGCTTCAGAAGGCAGGCTGGACAGAGTGACCTGGGAATGAGCATCTATTTGTATATTTGAAGCTGGCTTCAAGTGCCTCATGTCTTTTTCTTTTTCTTTTCCTTTTTTTTTTTTTTCAGAGATGGGTTTTTTCTTTGTAACAGAATGGTGATGGCCGATGGCTGTCCTAGAACTCATCATGTAGACCAGGCTGGCCTCAAACTAACAGAGATCCACCTGCCTCTACCTCTTGAGTGCTGGGATTGAAATTGTGTGCCAGTATACCTAACCCTTAATTGTTTTTTTTTCTTTTAAAGACTTGTTTGTATGCCTGCAGGCCAGAAGAAGGTACCAGACTCATTATGGATGGTTTTGAGCCACCATGTAGTTGCTGGGAATTGAACTCAGAACCTCTGGAAGAGCAGCCAACTCTCCAGCCCTGCCCCCCCCCGTTTTAAGATTTATAATTTTTTTTTAAAGGATGCTTTTCCTTACTTTTAAAAAAAAAAAGTTCCTTGGGACTGGAGCGCCACCTTTAGTGGCGGGCACTGGCTGCTCTTGGTTTGGTTCCCAGACCCACATGGTAGGTGTCTGTGACTCCAATCTCAGGAGATCTAGCCACCCCCTTCTGGCCTCCACAGGTCTGAACACGTGTGGTAAACAGTCGCACCTGCAGTCAGAACACTCGTGCAAATAAAATTAAATCCCCACCACTCCCAGATTTTGGCCTTTTTTGTGTCCTTACTTGCCACTGAGCCCTCCAGATCCTTGGTTCTCCACATCCTTACATCCTCCGTCCCACAGGGTTTCTTCCGACGGACAATCCGCATGAAGCTTGAGTATGAGAAGTGTGATCGGAGCTGCAAGATTCAGAAGAAAAACCGCAACAAGTGCCAGTACTGCCGCTTCCAGAAGTGCCTGGCTCTCGGCATGTCGCACAATGGTGAGCGAGAGATGCCTGCACAGCCCAGCTTGGGGCTCCCCATGTGCCAGAGAGTGCCCAAGCACTTGCGCCTGGCATAGATGAGGGCCTCAGTCTGTGAGGCCTGGATGGTCACCTGCTCCCCGCACTTGAGCCTGACAGAGCATGCAAAGCCCAGGCCAGGGTTTCCTCAGTCTGTAATGGCTGAGGGTGGGCAGGAACCAGGAAGTGGCCATGTGTGGCAGCTGCCAGGGCCCAGGTGGGAATTTCTCAGAGGTCAGATACTCCCAGGAGACTGAGCCATCCTTGCCTCAGACTTCCAAAGACCAGGGAAGCCTTCTGCTTACTCCCTATGGTGGCTAGCCACTGGACCACATACACTGGGCTTCTTCAAGCCTTCTCTGGCTTCTCCTAAGTGTGTGTTCCAGCGTGTCTGAGGCTCATCTGTATCACCTGGCCTTGTTCCATTGCAGGGGTCACAGGGAGCCCTAGGAAGCCTGGGGCAAACTGAACCCTTCCTTCATGCTTTCTCTGACAGAAGCCAGGGCCTGCTTCATTATTCAGACTGTAATCATGAGTGTGTTTGTGTGCGTGTGCCGGTGCACATGCATGTGCGTGGAGGCCAGAGCACATCTCTGGGACCATCCACCTCTTTTTTCTGAGCCAGTCTCTCATTGGCTGGGAGCTCCCAAGATCCCGCTTTCTTGGCCCCACACGCAGTTCTTTCTCACCTGACATCTAGGCTCAGGCCCTCAGACTTAACACGGAAGCACTGTACCAACCGAGTTACCGCCCCGGCCCATGGCCCTGGGGTCTCACTGCTTATTGCGAATGCCCCTCATTATTCTAGTAAGTTTTTAGGTTCTCCACTCTTCCTGACCCACAAGGAAGGTGAAAGAACAAAGTCACATGACAGGTGGTGACATGGGGCCTAGCTGCAGGCCCTGGTCGCCAGAGTCTGTCTTTCTAGCTGCCACACTGTGCCAGCCCCCACCAAGTCAACAAAGGTTCTCAGGGAGTTGGGCCCCTGGGCTGCCTCAACATTGCTTGTTTGCTCACTGTGGGGCCTCTGAGGGCCCCGGGCCCCAAAGGATGACTCTGTATCCCTGAGAGAGCAGGGGAAGGAGAGGTGCTGGCCCCCGCCTGCAACTCCCCCTTGACCAGCCCTCAACCCCTGCACAGCCATCCGCTTCGGACGGATGCCAGAGGCCGAGAAGAGGAAGCTGGTGGCAGGGCTGACGGCCAATGAGGGGTGCCAGCACAACCCACAGCTGGCCGACCTAAAGGCCTTCTCCAAGCACATCTACAACGCCTACCTGAAAAACTTCAACATGACCAAAAAGAAGGCCCGTAGCATCCTCACCGGCAAGTCCAGCCACAACGCAGTGAGTGTCACTGGCCAGCCTGGGCTCTGAGGTGGGGTTCAGGGGACACAGGGCGGGGTCTCCCCCTTCCCCAGGCCTGGCTTCTGATGGGCCTGGTTTTCAGCCCTTTGTCATCCACGACATCGAGACACTGTGGCAGGCGGAGAAGGGCCTGGTGTGGAAGCAGCTGGTGAACGGGCTGCCACCCTACAAGGAGATCAGCGTGCATGTCTTCTACCGCTGCCAGTGCACCACGGTGGAGACCGTGCGGGAGCTCACCGAGTTCGCCAAGAGCATCCCCAACTTCAGCAGCCTCTTCCTCAACGACCAGGTGACGCTCCTCAAGTACGGTGTGCACGAGGCCATCTTTGCCATGCTGGCCTCCATCGTCAACAAGGATGGGCTGCTGGTGGCCAATGGCAGTGGCTTTGTCACCCATGAGTTCTTGCGCAGCCTCCGCAAGCCCTTCAGTGACATCATCGAGCCCAAGTTTGAGTTTGCTGTCAAGTTCAATGCACTGGAACTGGATGACAGTGACCTGGCCCTTTTCATCGCCGCCATCATTCTGTGTGGAGGTGAGGGGACGGCTCCCACTGGAAGACCACATGTGCAGAACCAGCTGCGTCTTGTTAAACAGATAGAGGTGCAGAGAGAGAAGCTGACCTTGCTGGGCTATAGCTCGGTGGTAGAATGCTCATCTAGCAGGCAGGAGGCCTGAGTTCAGTCTCTAGTGGGGGGCTGGGGGAGCATCATTATGTTAAAGGCCGTTATTTGTGGATGATGGAGAAATTTCTATATTACTTTTTCTTTTTTCTACTCCAGTATAACATACAGGTAAGCCTGCTCACCCACAGGGGCACTGAGCTCGCCGCAGGCCAGAGCCATCCTAGTCTGTAACTCATTTGGTCCTCTCAGCAACCTGGGTCAAGGACACTGAAGCTCAGAACCACAGACAGGATCTGAGTTCAAGTACCAAGTATCCTAGCCAGGAGCTGGCCCTGCCAGACCAGGAAAACAAGAGGTCAGAAACAGAAGATGGGGGGCTGGAGAGATGGCTCAGTGGTTAAGAGCGCTGCTTGCTCTTCCAGATGTCCTGAGTTCAATTTCCAGCAACCACATAGTGGCTCACAACCATCTGTAATGAGATCTGGTGCCCTCTTCTGACCTGCAGGCATACATGCAGAATACTAAGAATACTGTATATATAAATAAATCTTTTTAAAAAAAAAAAATGAGGGGCTGGAGAGATGGCTCAGCGGTTAAGAGCATTGCCTGCTCTTCCAAAGGTCCTGAGTTCAATTCCCAGCAACCACATGGTGGCTCACAACCATCTGTAATGAGGTCTGGTGCCCCCTTCTGGCCTTCAGGCATACACACAGACAGATTATTGTAAACATAATAAATAAATAAATATTTAAAAAAAAAAAAAAGAAACAGAAGATGGGTGGAGAGGCAGGGGCGGGGACTGGAATACCTAGGGGTGGAGCCAGTAACAGGGCAAGGCCTAGAGATCCCCGAGTGGGCTAGCAGGTTCCTCTGCCCTGGCCTGAGACTCCACTCTTGCCCCATCTTCCCACAGACCGGCCAGGCCTCATGAACGTGCCACAGGTGGAGGCCATCCAGGACACCATTCTGCGGGCTCTGGAGGTCCACCTGCAAGTCAACCACCCTGACAGCCCATACCTCTTCCCCAAGCTGCTGCAGAAGATGGCCGACCTACGGCAGCTGGTCACTGAGCATGCCCAGATGATGCAGTGGCTAAAGAAGACGGAGAGCGAAACCTTACTGCATCCCCTGCTCCAGGAAATCTATAAGGACATGTACTGAGGCTGCAGCCCAGGCCTTCTCCGGGCTCCAACTGAACCCAGCTATGGGACTGTTTTGAGCTGCAGCCCACAAGCACTGGGCACAGCCCAGGCAGCTGGAGCCAATTCGCAACACTCCAGACACGTGGCCCAGACTCCCACCTTCCCTCCTGCTGCCCATGTCTCCCCAGCACCCCTGCTCCTCCACCTTGCCTTCTGCAGCATCCTCTTCCTCCCAGCCTGTCCCCATGTCTGTCCGATCCATGTCAGTGAGGCAGTTGGTACACACTCACAATCAGCCCAGAACAGGACCTCCGCCTTTACCCACTTTCCCCGGGAGCGGTAGGTCCTGCACCGGCCCAGTCCTGCCTCGCCTCTGTCTCCCTCTTCAGTGACCCGAGCCATCCAAAGAAACACTAAGCTCTGGGCCCAGCTTTCCTAGAAGCTTGGCCTGGACTTACTGCTGTCCCAGGTTGTGGTCACCATCACAGGGCTCCTCCTGCAGAGGGGAGTGGGCAAGGAGCCTGGGCCAGGAGCCAGGTTTCTCTCTCAGACTGTCTCCTCAACCCAAGGCACCCCACTCCAAGTCTGACCCCTTCCATTCTTCTTGCCAGTGTTCTAGGCCATTGCCACTGATGGCCCTTGCACTGCCCTGAGGATACCCCCTCCAGATGGGGTCCCACACCCCTGTTGAAGTTCTGATGCCCAGGACTCAGGTTTGGGTCTCAGGGTTAGAGGCCAGACAACACATGGGGCAGGCTGTCTTATCAGTACCCCACTGGCCTCCACCCTGTAGCTGCATTCAGACTGGCAGAACCCAGTGCAAGGAACAGGACCATAGCTGCCCTTTCCTCTGTCCGAGAGACGCTGGCACATCTGCCCCCTGCAACTGCCTCAGTGTGACCATGGCACTGCACTGGCTCACCTCTCAGTCACCACAGGGCCTCTACCCTGCTCTCCACAAGGTAGCTCGGGGACAGCTGTGTCCCCGTGCCTAGGGTTGGTGATGTGTGAACGGGCAGAGGTGTCGTGCCAGCTCACAGGCAGAGTCGCCAGGGCTCCTCTGACCAGTCCCTCTCACATTCACACACCCAGCAGCTCCATGGCCGCCTTTTATGCCTGGCTGGTCACCAGCTCCCAGCTGCTGCTTCAAGTGGCATGGAGCTTGCTGGGTGCTCCCATCCTCTGCCCAGCCCCCTCCAGGCTCTCCTGAGACCAAGAGCTGAGTCCAGGCCCATCCTGCCCAGACCCACGGGGATCCAGCAGCCAGGCTCTCAGAGAAACGCAGTGGAAGCCTGGGCTTCAAGCCCTGGTGTCCTGGAACCTGTCTGATGGTCCTTTGTCCCCAGGGCCTTAGCCATTAGACCACAGCTCTGGAGGGAAGTGACTTGGAAAGGGGACAGAATGCTCCTGCCAATGCAGTGACCTTCCATTGCCAGATTATCCCTGCCAGCACACTCCCCACCCCACCTCCACTGATCAGGTCTTGGGGTCGTCCCTGCGGGGGGGGGGGCGGGGGGAGACAGGCTGTGGGTGGAGCTGCATTCCCTGAGCCGCCCTGTCCCCGCCCCTACCCAGGTCTGGTGCTGAGGATGCAGCTCCTCTCAGGGTCTGAAGTCTCCAAAACTAAAATGTATATTTTTGCTAGGAGCCCCAGCTTCCTGTGTTTTTAATATAAATAGTGTACACAGACTGACAGAACTTTAAATAAATGGGAATTAAATATTTAAGAGTTGACTCGAAACCAGCTGAGTTCTTCATGCTATTCTGAGTACTGAGGGACACCTCTTCCATATCCAGGGCTGGCAGCATGGAGGCCAAGGGAGGCCCCTGGTGCTAGCCTAGGGTCTGTTGTGTTCCTCCCTGCTCTCCCCATATCACTTCTCGGTATGTGGGTACCACCGTTCCTGCCAAGGGTCTGAGGGGGGAAGAGTCAACATGTTCTGAAAGGCCAGTAACATTGGGGTTCATGGGGAAGGAAGGACTCCTAGAGGCTGTGAGGCCTAGGCCTTAAGTGGCGTGTGGGAGTTAAATGAACTGACCATGTCCCAAGAGACCATGGAGTTCTGCAGTGTGAAGTGTGATTAGGGTGGGTGGCACAGGGCAGCTTGCTGGGGTCGGTGTTCTCCTCCCACCATGTGAGTCCTAGGGATTGAATTTAGGTTGCCAGGCTTGGTGGCAAATGCCCGTACTCACTGAGCCATCTTGCTGGCACACAATAATAATTTTAAATAATTATTTTTAATCTTTATGTGTATGTCTTAGGGTTTTATTGCTGTGAAGAGACACCATGACCATGGCAACTCATAAAGGAAAACATTTAATTGGGGCTGGTTACAGTTCAAAGGTTTAGTCCATTATTGTGGGAAACATGACATCATGCAGACAGGCAGGATGCTGGAGAGACAGCTGAGGGCTTTGGATCTCTAGGCATCAGGAAGTAACTGCCACACGGGGCGTGGCTTGAGCTTCTGAAACCGCAAAGCCCACCCCCTAAGTGACACACCTTCTCCAACAAAGCCACACCCACTCCACAAAGACCACACCTCCTAACAGTGCCACTCCCTATGTCCAAGCATTCATACCTATTCAAGCCACCACAGTGTATGGCTGTTTTGTCTGAATGTATGCCTGCTCACCATTGCAGTGCCTGGTGCCCTTAGAGGCCGGAAGTGGGTGTCAGATTCCCTGGGACCCGGAGTTATAAACAGTTGAGTCTGGGTCCTCTGCAAGAGCAGCCAGAGTCAGGTGTAGTGGCACACACCTTTAAGGCGGCACAGGCAGGGGGGGTCTCTGTTAATTTGAGGCTAGCCTGGTCTGCTCAGAGAGTTCCAGGACAGCCTGGGCTACAAAAGGCCCATCTCAAAAAGAAAGGGAAAGGAGGAAGAGCCTTAACTCTTAAGCACAGTCCTCGCTCCAGCCCCTAGAAGCTCTGAGGGACAAGCATGGTGCCGACATCTGTAAAGCCAGCACTTGGGAGATAAGTGGCGGGCAGGTCAGCTCAAGTTCGTCCTGGGCTGCACAGTGTGTGAAGAGCCCAGGATACATGAGACTCTCAGAACAAAGAGGCTGGAGAGACAGCTCAGCAGCCCAGTTACTGCTTCTGTGGAAGACCTGGGTTCAGTTCCCAGCCCACCACATTAAGGCTCACAGTTGCCTCTAACTCTGGTTCTAGAGGACCCCACACCCCCTTTTAGCTTCTACAGACTCCTACATACACATGCTACACAAATGCAGGTCAAACATGCACATAAGTAAAAAAAAATCTATATTCAGATCTCTTAAGAAACTCTAATTCTGCTTCAAAATTGCTTCAATGTTAAAAATAAAAGTTAACCCAATAAAAGTAAGATTTGTATCAAAAGTACCCAGGACTATTAGCTTTTCAGTTAAGCGTTTTAACTTCTGGAAAATATGAACCGTTGTTAGAACTCAGTTTAATGGGAGGCAGAAGCAGGTGGATCTTTGTGAGTTCGAGGCCAGCCTGGTCTACAAGAGCTTGTTCCAGGACAGGCTCCAAAGCTACAGAGAAACCTGTCTCGAAAAACAAAACAAACAAACAAACAAACAAAAAAGACTCAATTTAAAAACTTCCTTTTGCTGGATGGAGTGGTACATGCCTTTAATCCCGACACTCAGGAGGCAGAGACAGGCAGGTCTCTGTGACTTTAAGGCCAACCAGGACTGTATAGTGATGTGGGATTCCCCTCTGTATGCTGTGAATACCGCTGATTAATAAAGAAACTATCTTGGGCCTGCACAGGGAATAAGGTAGGCGGAGAAAACTAAACTGAATGCTGGGAGAAAGAAGGAGGAGTTAGAGATGCCAGAACTTTAGCCTGTAAGCCACAACCACGTGGCGATACACAGATTAATAGAAATGGGTTAAATTAAGATATAAGTGTTAGCCAATAAGAAGCTAGAGCTAATGGGCCAAGCAGTGTTGTAAATAATATGGTTTCTGTGTGATTATTTTGGGGCTGAGCAGCTGGGAACCAACAAACAGCCTCCCCCAACAATATAGTGATAACAATAATAATAATAATTTCTAAATTTTTCATTTTTACCTGATTGGGTCCTCATTGGACCTGCTCACCTTTGCCTCCTCATCTCCCATACTCTTTGTACTGCCAGCTCTACTGAGACTTATTGTTAATTATGAAAGTTCAGCCTATAGCTTAGATTTCTCCCATGAGCTCTTATAACTTAAATTAACCCATTTATGTTAATCTACTTTTTGCTGGTGGCTTTTCACCTTTCTTCCATCTTATACCTCCTCTTCCCTCTCCATGTCCTCTGGTGTCTTCTTCCCAGAGCTCTCTCTATCCGGAAGTCCCACCTATACCTCTGGTCTAGCTACTGGCCTTTTAGCTTTTTATTAAACCAGTCACAAATGACATATCTTGGTAATCAAATATCTCACAACAGTCCAGCCCCACCCATTAAAGTGAGTGCTGACTTTACTCTAGTGGAAATAAAATCTTGTCAATCAACTTAGAGGCCATGCCCTTCCTTCTTCCCCATCCATCTTGGCACACAGAAAAGATCCAAGACCAGGGGCCCAGAAGCACCTTGACCTAGGTCATATCAGATCTCCTGGCCCCAGGCTTTGGTTCTTCTCCCACTGGATGCTCACATTGAGCCCCACGTGCCAAACAAACATCCTTCGGTCATGACCTCACACATCCTCTCCAGCACCCAAGCTGATCACGCGTTCCCAGATGAAAACAACTTAGACTGTTTACCTCAGAGGAAAGTCCCTGCCCACCTCCCACGGTCTCCAGGGGCCCCATGGAGGAGGCTCATCAGGGGCCAGTGTTCCTGTACCCAGCTAGGCTGCTTAGCACCCCGCCAAGGGATGGAACGGGCACCTTAAGTCCAAATGCCACCAAGCGGGACCCCACCCAGAACACTGTCATTTTCAGGACCTGTCATGAGAATGGGCTCAGCAAGACGAGAAACCTGTTGGGAATTCTGGCAACGTCCAGCCTGTCCTTCTTTGCTTTTCCCTGTTGCTTCTCGATGGGGGTTCAAGGGGTGCTTGCCAGCCTGGCATTGGAGGAGCAGCATCTACCCTGAGATCCCTCTCCAGGGTCATAGGGATCCAGGCTCTCAGTAACTCCCATGCCATGGATATTTCAACAGGTGTGATGGGAAAGAAAGACACATGCTCAGAATCACGCCTCATTCAGCCCAGATCAAGTGACCTCTCTGGCTCTAACTGGCAGAGCAGCTACCCAACCTAGAGTGTCCTGATGAAGTGGAGCCTCAGACAAGAACCTCCTCACCCCCCATGTCCCCACCCCCACCCCACCCCTCATCCCCCATCCCGTCCACCTCTAGCTGTGGTGTAGCCTTGGCCTTGTGGCACTGATAATATTCTAATTACATGTGACCTGTACAGCACACTGACTTCATGGATATGAACAAACCAGGCCGCAGTGACCTGGATGGACGCCAGGTCCCCAGGACTGCCCAGCGTGAACACTTAGCTCTACCATCTTTCTATAGCTTTCTACAGTGGCGGCTCCCACCAGGCTGCAGCTGTGCATGCCCTCAGTCCTGAGCCCTAAGCCCTCAAGACCCAGGTCACCTTGCTTTCCAAACTCCTTGGAGCCTTCTAGTACTTACTGAAGGACCCCAAAGGCTTTCTGCCCTACCCTCTTCCCTGGAGCAGAGCCGCACACTTGTCCTTCAGGCCTGAGATGGGGCAGCAGCTGGCTGAGGCTCCTTCCTTTTTCTGGCCATGTGGGATGAAGGTCCCACCTGCACATCTCTGCTCACATCCCACCAGGACTCCAGGCTGGGGGTAGCAGCTGTATCGGGGAGAATGGCCTGGTCCCCAGCAACCATATGTGTGAGTCTGAATCTCAGGAAAACACTGGAAAGAGGCACATTATTTTGGGTTCAGCCTGGTTATTGAAAACTGAGTCACTTAAGAATTTGAGTAAGCCAGGTGGCAGGTGTCACAGTCCTCTAGTCTCAGCACTTGGGAGGCAGAGCAGACAGATCTCTGTGAATTCAAGGTCAGCTTAGTCTACAGAGTGAGTTCTGGGATAGCCAGGGCTACACAGAGAAATACTGTCTTGAAAAACTAAAATGAATGAATGAATGAATGAATTTGAGTGTATCTGTGGAAGAAGGATTTCTTGGAACAGAGGAGACTGAGCCCAGAAGGGGAAGGAACAAGCCAGTGTTACCCCGCTGATCGAGGGCTAGCTCAGGCTCTGTTCACCTTCTCTTCCATTTTTGTGTCAGGGTATTGCTAGTTCTCTAGGCCTTCTATCAGACATTCACATTTTAGCCCAAATTCATTGCCAACACCACAAGGCCATCTGTTCTCCCAGGAGAACTGATGTTTGGGCAGAGGAGGGATGACAGTTGAGACTGAGATTTGTGGATTTTCTAAGCTGGTAGAAAAGCAGACAGGAATAAGAGGCCAAGTACTCAGAAGGACTTTTGCTGCGGGAGATTCCTGGTGCTTCCCTCCTGCACCAGGTCAGGAAGGCTCGGGACAATGGCAGTGCAGACTGTTTGGGTTTTCAAGTGTGAAGACCAGGAGCTCCTTTGCCATTCTCCCCGGCCCCTCTTATCACCAACTTTATTCCTCAGTGGCCTCCCCATGGCACCCCAGTCCTGATGCCCCCCCAAACTCCTTGCTCTTCTTCCCTTATTGCTACCTTCCTAGTACCAGGACCTTGACTCCTCAGTCCCCACCTTTAACTTTAGAATTTGGGGTTGAGCTTAGTAGTAGACTGTTTACCTAAGTGTGAGGTCCTGTGTCCCGCTGGGGGGTGAGACAGACAAATAGACCCACGGACAGACTTTAACCTGAAAGTCTTCCTATCAGTACCCCACCCCAACCTCTACTGTGGGATACTGCTTTTGTACACTATAAAGATTTGTCACTCGTACTGGTTTAATAAAACAAAGATTGGCCAGTAGCCAGGCAGGAAGTATGGGCAGAGCAACCAGACTAAAGAATTCTGGGAAGAGGAAAGGCAGAGATGCAGTCACCAGCCAGACACAAAGGAAGCAAGATGAGAATGCCTCACTGAGAAAAGGTACCAAGTCACATGGCTAAACATAGATAAGAATTATGGGTTGATTTAAGTTGTAGGAACTAGTTGATAGTAAACCCGAGCTTATAGGTCAAACAGTTTATGATTAATATAAGCCTCTGTGTGTTTCTTTGGGACTGAACAGCTGCAGGGCCAGGTGGGACAGAAACTTCTGTCTACAAATGGCACCCAATGTGGGGCTTGAACCCATAACCCTGGGATTAAGAGTCCCATGTTCTACTGACTAAGCTTTTCTGACCTTCAGGTTGAACCCAATATCTGGGTTTTTATTATTCGTGTTAGGAATCACCATCCACCAATCTGATCAGTGAGAGAATTAGAGAGCTGCTGGGGACACATCACAGTTCCAGCTCCACTCAGAATCTTCTTGTGGGGAACACTGACTTATTGTGGTGTGGGGGGGTC
This sequence comes from Myodes glareolus, assembly GCF_982192425.1. NCBI lineage: Eukaryota > Metazoa > Chordata > Mammalia > Rodentia > Cricetidae > Myodes > Myodes glareolus. The sequence continues at coordinate 66,808,945 of NC_142043.1, read as the reverse complement.
AAAGCACCATGACCAAGGCAACTCTTAAAAGAAAGCTTGTTGTGGGCTTACAATCCCAGAGGGTTAGCGTCCATGACTGTCATGATAGGGAGCACGGCAGCAGGCAGGCAGGCATGGTGCTGGAGCAGTAGCTGAGAGCTCACATCTCAGCCACAAACAGGAGGCAGAAAGAGAGCTGACTGGGTGTGGTGTGGGCTTTTGAAACCTCAAAGCCCACCCCAAGTGGTGTACCTCCTCCAAGAAGGCTACACCCCCTAATCCTTCTCAAACAGTTCCACCTGCTAGGGACCAAGAATTCAATACATAAGCCATTCTCATTCAAACCATTACTGTTTTTTGTTTATTTTATGTGTATGGATGTTTGCCTGCATATATGCCTGTCTTCATTTGCGTGCTTGGTGCCTTCAGAGGCCAGAAAAAGGCCTTAGATCCCCTGGAACTGGAGTTTGTGATCTGCTGTGTAGGCATGGTGACTGAACCCAGGTCCTCTGTAAAGCAGTAAGTACCCCTAACCACTGAGCCATCTCTCCAGTCCCATTTGATACCTTTTTAATGACTAAAAAATAATTCACTACAGTTGGGCGTGATGGCTCAAGCCTGTGACCCCAGGACCCAGGAGGACACATTGGGCCACAATGGCTATACAGAACCCACAAAAGTATTTTATGTAGCCTAATATATCAAAATCACATGTACAATACTACCAATTAATTCAATCAACACAAAATGTTTTGGTCTTTGTGTTAAATGTATTTTATGCTCAGAACACCTACAAATGTGAACCATGATGGGTACCGTATTGGAGGATGCACGGTGGTTATATGCGAGATTCCCGAGTCCTCCCAGGGCAGGGCCTGGGCCACAGCCTAGATGCTACAAAGCCTGGCATGCAGTTGGCTCTCAGTAGATGCCATGTGCGTGAGCGAGCGGACCACTTCCTGCAGCTGCTGACTGGAACCGTAGCCACTCCCAGGAGCCTCAGGCTGAGTCAGATCTCACCCAGGAGCTCATGGCCCCACAGCAGAGCCCAGACAGGAGCAGTAGCTACTGAAGTCAGGTGATGGGGCAGATGGCATGCTATGACCTGGAGGACTGGGGAGCTTTTAATGCCACCTGGGGCTCTATTGGGGCCATTCTGGAAGAGTGTCTGAACCACCCTGTGGCCACAGCGGTAGGAAGACAGTCAAGATTTAGTATCTGGATCTGGCCCAACCACACCCACGCCCACTGCCTGGGGTACCTGTGCACAAGGCCAAAGCATTGCCTCCTGGGTGGCCTCAGGTCATCAAGGCACCAGGGCCAGCAGCTGGCAGGGTGGGAGCGCGGCATGCAGGGTAACTGACCTTCAGGCCCCATGAGCCTCATCTGCAGCCCTGAGCCTGCCTATGAACCAAGGGCACAGGCAAGGGCACCTGGTCAGTGACTAAGGAAAAGTGTGTGGGGATGGGGAGGGGGCTCCCAGGGGAACACTGAAGCGGGGAGAAAATAAGGGTGCTATAGGAGAGGGATGTCACCAGGCACTGGTGTCCCCGTTGGAAGGTTCTGGAGGACCTGTCAAGACCAGCAGTGATGGCCTGAGAGCCTGTGGTGTGAGGAAGGCTTTTGCTTATCGCTGTGAGATGAGGATCCTTATTCTTCTCAAGCTACGGAAGAGGAAACTGAGGCACAGTCTGTGTAACTTTAGGGAGCAAGGGGGACATGAACTCCAATATTCAGGTCTGAGCTGGCACCAGGAGGGACAAGGAGGAAAGGAAAAGAGTTCAGAAAGGAGAGGAGGCCTGGGAGATCAAATAACTGAGGTGAAGGAACACTTAACAAACCTCTGCGGCTCAATCTGGATGGTGGTGGCTCACACCTTTAGTCCCAGCACTCCGAGGCAGAGGCAGGTGAAACTCTGTGAGTTCAAGGCCAACCTGGTCTACTGAGTAAGTTCCAGGACAGCCAGGGCTGTTACAAAGAAAGAAAGAAAAAAGAAAAGAAAAGAAAAAAGAAAGGAAAAAGAAAAGGAAAGAAAGAAGGTTCAGTGGTTAAGAGCACTGACTACCCTTCCAGAGGACCTGTGTTCAATTCCCAAAGTTCACATGGTGGCTCACAACCATCTGTAACTGGTACCAGGGATTCTAACACCCTCTTCTGGCCTCTGCTGTCACCAGGCAAACAAGTAGTACGCAGATATACGTGTAGGCAAAACACACATAAAATAAAAAGTAAATCTTCAAAGGTGAAGCAAACAAACAAAACATCATGTATGGTTAGGGCTGGGGACGCGACTCAGCTGGCAGAGTGCCTGCCTAGCTTGCACGAGGCTCTGGGCTCCATCCCCAAGACCACATACACCCAGTCGGATAGCACATAGCTGTAATCAGGTGGAGGAGGCAGGAAGAGTGGACGTTCAATGTTAGTGCCGTATAGCAAGCTTGAGGGCAGCCTGAGCTACATGAAACCCATCTCAAAAGACTGAACCACAATGTTAAAAAAGAAGGGAGATAAGAGGCGTGGGGGTGAACGCCTTCAATCCAAGCATCTAGGAAACAGAGGCAGAAGTAGGCAGAGTTTGAGGCCAGCCTGAGCTACATAGCAAGTTTCAGCCAGGGCTGCATAATGAGAGCCTGTCTCAAAACAAACAAACCAAAAAAGTCACCGAAAGATTCCAGCACAGGTGTTGACATAGCCGGTGTCACGTCTGGGCCAGGAAAGGGAAGCAAGCTGGAGAGTTCCCATGGGGCCACCTCTTGGAGCCATCCTGGCGGTAGCTTTTGGAAGAGGAAAGGACGTTGTTTTGAGGGATTTCTGCTGCCGCCTAGATGCTCTAAGGGTCCTGTCTGTAAGAGACATGTGGAGAAGGACCTAGCTTGTCCTGGATTTAAGGAGAAAAGGCTTATATGACAAAGAAACTCCTCCATGCATCCACTGCCCTGGCTGGCCGCCCTGAGGCTGACCACAGGTGTCCAGGGCCCCTCCGGCATTATTGTTCAACATTTATTAGCCTGCAGCTGCCCCAGCTAAGGTCACCCATAGCCCAGTACACTGTTCTAACTTGGTTGCAGAGGCACATCTGAGGGTTGTCTGTGGCCTGCCTTCCTTGTATGTCACTAGTAAAATCTAGTTGAAAAAAAGGAAAAGAGGTTCCCCAATCTGCTGCCCAGACAGAATTCTAGAAGGATATCCCTGAAGGCACGTCACTGCCACCTGCTGGAAGGCAGCGGCATGACCGGCAACCCTACACCAGGATCGTCGCGGTTCCCACATACAGCGGGTGCTTCAGTACTGTGTACGGCGCAACATTGCAACATTAGGGCCAGTCTTGAGTGTCCCTTCCTCCTGGAAGAACACGGCTTGAAGGTGATGGCCCATCTCTCCTTTTACTGCCTCTCAACCGGATACGGCTCCAGTTCTCCATTTGGGGAAAAGGGCCACTGGCTTTCAAGTCTGACTGAATCTTCCTGAGCCGGTTCCTACCTGAGGCTCTCTGTCCACAGGTCCCCAGCTGGTGTCACTATTTAGATAGGTTTAGGAAGTCTTAGGATGCCTTACTGGAGGAGGCCTGTCACCGGGGACCAGCTAGGTAGACTCCTAGTTCGCTCTCTGCTTGTGCTTAAAGTTTAAGCCTAGCTGGTCCTACTCCAGGCCGTCACGTCTGGTCCTACTCCAGGCCGTCACGTCTGGTCCTACTCCAGGCCGTCACAGCTCCCAACCCTCTGCACCCATTCGCCCAAATCAACTCGTTCTTAGACAAGCTGCCTTGTCATGGTGTTTTGTCACAGCAATAGGAAAGCACATCGGTGACCCACGAAGGCTGGGGCTGAGGGTCAGTCCGCTGAAGGCACGAGTTACCCAGCAGGCACAAGGCCCTCAGTTTGCTCACTGTTGCGAGTATGGGTAGACACCTGTAACCCCAGTACTTGGGAGATGGAGGCAGGAGGCTCGGGAGTTCCAGATCATCCTTGGTGACACAGCAAGCTAGCAGGCAGCCTGGGCTGCATGAGAACCCGTTTTTAAACTATCCATGATAAATATAATGTATTACCTGAGCAATGTTGATGATTCCAGCTTCTACTGTGACAATGTTGTGCTGTGTCCCACCGGCCCAGCCTCACCTGTTAGTCTAACCCACGGCAGCTGTGGCCAAAGCCAAAGCCTTCTGGATGTTTCTCTCTACTTTATGGAGTTAGGGCCGGCATCATTCCTAGAAACCAACAACCTAGAGAAAGACCTGTTCTTTCCAGACTGTGCCTTGGCCTTGATCCTGTGTGGGTGGGAGGACCTCAGCTATTACCTTGACCTTCTGTAGCCAGGAGCTGCTTGAGAGAGCAGGGAGGAGGGGAGGAGCCTGCTGGGTGGAAAATCTTAGTGCTGGATGAAGCTGCTGGGGCTTTGGTGGGAAACCCTCCACCTCCACCCCTGTGAGCTGCTGTTTCCCAGCTGGGGGTCATGGGTGTTGAGATAGAGAGAGTCCCGCCTTGAGGAAGGGGGTCCTAAATCTTCTACAGGTTGGATTTTTGTTTTTTAATTTTTCCTGTTTTGTAGAAAGATTTTGGAAGAAAACTAATAAAATATACCTGAGCTGGCCCAGAGCTGTCTGAAGACTGACGTTCATTTCTAGCCCTGCCTTGTCCTCGGGGGCCATCGGTTGTGCCTGGGCTCCATAAGGCTTCCTATACACTCCTCAGAGGCTGGGGATGTAACATCTTGGCCCATGATGGTCCAGGGTCCTGGAACCAGGTTTAGAACTCAATCCCGGTTCTGCCCAGATGGTTCAAATGCAGAACCTTAGGGAGTGAGGCTGTAGCTGAGGCTTGGGGAATGTGGCAGGTTCTTTGGCCCTGGTGTACTTCTCAGGGTCCAAATACCCCAGCATTTTTTCTACTTACCAGAGAGAGAAGGTCCCTGGAAGAAAGCCGTTCCTCAGACTCATTCCATTGAAAGAAAGAAATAGTTTTGGCTCAAAATTAAGATCAGTTCAAAACACTACCATGGTATCCCATGATATTCAGAGCAGAAGGTCAATGTTCTCTGTGTGACCCCAAGATTGGTGACCTCTCTGATCCCCTCTCCAGCCATCTTGCAGTCCCGGGGCCTTTGCACTGCGTCTTCTGTGCCTGCAGAGACCTCTCCACAGGTTCACCGACCCCATCTTTATCTGGCTCATTATAAGATATCTCACTTTATCTTCCTTTCTTCTTCCTGAAAGTTATTACCACAGCCACAGTATTTGATAATTTGTGGCTGGAGAGATGGCTCATCAGTTAAGACCCCATATTGCTATCTTATGGAGGACCCAGGGAATCAAAGTCCTGGATACACACCAAATACACATGGAGCAATATCCCCCAGCCACCCACCCACCTCCCCCCACCACACACACACCCATACACATGATTAAAAATAAAATTTAAAAGGAGCTGGAGAGATGATTCAGTGGTTAGAAGCATTGGCTGCTCTTGCAGAGGACCTGGGCTCATCCCCAGCGCCCACATGTAAACCCACAGTCATTCATAACTCCAGTCCCAAGGGATCCCACGCCTTCTGGCCTCAGTGGGCACCAGGCACACGTGGTGCATTGACGTACATGCAGGCAAAACACCCATAACACATAAAATAATAAAAATAAATACACGGACGGTGGTGGCACACACCTTTAATCACAGCATTCGGGAGGCAAAGCAGGGGGAATCTCTGTGAGTTCAAGGCCAGCCTGGTCTACAGATCGAGTTCCAGGACAGGGTCCAAAGATACACAGAGAAACCCTGTCTCAAAAATTCAAAAAAAGTAAGTAAATAAATAAATAAAATGGAAACATTAAAAACGACGTGGAGAAGGAATAAGATTAGGCAGCAGTCTAGTCCCAGCCCTTCCACCAAGCATCAGAAGTATTGGCACAAGTCGCTGGAACCAGACAGGCCCCTCCGCGGACTCGGTACTATCAGTCGGGGTAGCTGGCGGTTCGCCCTTTCCTGACGCCACTTCTTCGACCATGCCCACTCCCGAGAGTTTATTTGCTAATCACGCCCCTCCCTCGACCACACCCCTTTCCCGGAGTCTGGTTAGTTGCTGCCCACGCCCCTTTCTCGGCCACGCCCCTTCCGCTCGCGCTCCCTCCTCTCAGGCCTTGCTCTGGCTCCCCGCTTCTTCCGTGCGGCGCCTTTTCTGGCTGCTGCAACGTTATACCTCGTGTGTTCGGGCTGCCGCCCCGCCTCGGTTCTGCGCTGGAGTGGTCGGTGTCGGACACCGTGGTCCCGGCCGGGACGGCGCCCTGGGCGACCCTAGAGGCCCCCGTCCGTCTTCTGCTGCAGGCGCTGCAGGCGGGGCCCGAGGGCGCCCGGCGCGGGCTGGGGGTTCTGCGCGCCCTGGGCCGCCGCGCCGAGCACTTCCCCTGGGGCGGCTTCCTTGAGGCGCTGGGCCGCGCAGAGCCCGAGGTGCGGGGCCCCGACGGCCGCCTGGAGCTGTGAGTCTCCGCCGTGGCCCCCGCCGCCTCCCTTCTGTTTGTCTAGTCGCGTCAGGGTTCCATCTAGCCCAGGCTAGCCTCGAACTCCTGCGGCCATCTCCCGAGTGCTCCCCAGCATTGTCAGGCATAATTCTAAGTATAGGCATTGATTTTGCTTGCGTATGTCATCTCTTGAAAGTCAGCGTTGCCGACCAGGTGGCGCACGCCTTTAGCCCCAGCGTTGAGGCAGAGGCAGGCGGATCTCAGACCCTGTCTCAAAAGAAAAAATAAAAGCTGGGTTGTGATGTTGCATGCTGGTAATCGCAACACTTGGGAGGTAGAGGCAGGAGGATTCCTTTAAGTTCAAGGCCCCTCCCCCCAGGACTTCATAGAAAGACACGGTCAAAACAACAGAAAAAAAAAATCAAACTCCAATGCAGACATATGTCAAGTGGACACCTGTGTTAAAACAGGTCATACAGTGTAGGGTGTAGTTTCAGCAACCAGGAAGATGAGACTGAAGGATTGCTTCAAGTTGGAAGCCTGGACTACACAGCTGGCAAAGCCGTATTAAAAAGAAAATAGGGGCTGGAGAGATGGCTCAGTGGTTAAGAGCACTGCCTGCTCTTCCAAAGGTCCTGAATTCAATTCCCAGCAACCGCATGGTGGCTCACAACCATCTGTAATGAGATCTGGTGCCCTCTTCTGGCGTGCAGACAAAATACTGAGAATACTGTATACATAATAAATAAATCTTTAAAAAAAAAAAAGAAAAGAAAAGAAAAATAGATGTTAGTTAAAACACATGCGCTAGGTCATAGAGTGAGGCCTGCTGGTTGCCAGGGTGGAAGGTAGCCCCCCACATAAGTGTTCTGGATAAATTCTCCTTTCTGGAGTGTCAGCCTGCCTCTGTCTCTCTCTCTTTTTTTTTTTTTTGATATATTTATTACATATACAGTGTTCTGCTTGCATGTATACTTGGCCGCCTCTTAGCAAATCTTGCAGACGTCACCCCCGATTCCCTGCCACAGTGGTGGACACCCTACCCAGTCTACCCCACTCTGTATGACATATGTCTGTCATCAGAGCATCTAAAGAGCTAAGGCAGGAGGATTGAGAGGTTGGGACGGTCTGGGTTACATAACGAGATCCCCAACCCAGAAAATGGAAAAACTCTATCTACAGGACTCCACTGCTGCTACAGTTGCCCGGGGTGTGCCGGAAGAACCTGATGACCCTGCTGATGGCTGTTCGACCCTTGCTACCTGAGAGCGGCCTCCATTCTGTGCTGCAGCTTGCCCAGCCGGACACAGCATCTACCCCTGATGCCTGGCTCCACGCCCTCGCGGTGCTGCTAAGAAGGGATGTGGGGATTGGAGTCTCTGTGGAGGGAACCTCCCCGTTGTCCCCAAACTGTCAGTCACAGCTCCGAGACCTGTGTGGAGGCCTGGGCCAGGGCGGTAGGGGCCTGAAATTGTCTCCAACTCTAGAGGACCAGCATTTGCAGCTCCATGGGAAGCGAAGGAAGGAACCAGAGGAAGATCCTGCCAGCCCTGAGTCAGAGAGAGCCCCTAAAAGGTTCCGGGGTTTGAAGGAAGAGGAGGAGGACCAGGAAGAGAGACCCAAGCTGGAGTCCCAGGAATCCCCATTAGATGCAGGAGGCGTGTCACCTGACCCAAAGCGGACTGCTACTGAAGCGGAGATGCCTGAGACTGGCCCTGGTGTGGAGGAGGCCAAGGGTCCAGCTGAGAGGGTGGAGTTGCCCAAAATTGTCCAGGTACTGTGGCTGGAGGCTGGTTTCAGGATGGTTCTGCATAGTGGTGAAAGCTGGTTGAGACACAAATCCCAACAGGGACCTCTTTACATGGGGCAGGGATGAGGGGGTGGCCTGTGGAGGAAGAAAAGAGGACAGCCTCCCCTCCCCAAACTGATGGAGGTGGGGAGGAAATTACTAGGAACTGGAAACACCTGTCCTAATCTAGAGTGTGGGGTTGAAGGGTTTGGCCACTGGCGCTCTCTCTACCCACTGGCGTGAGTTACGCCAACATCCAGCGAGCCTGCCCCATTGAAGTTGGATGCAGAAAAGAAAAAGCAGTGGGCTGGGTTTCACACAGGCCTGCTCTAGACATCTTGTAAGATGGAGATGGCACCTTCCTGTTCTTCCTGAATTGCTATTGCCCCCGCCCCAAGGTTTTATTTTATGTGTGTGCCTGCTTTGTGGGCACATGTGGTACCCATGGAGGCCAGAAGAGGGCGTAGGATCTCCCAGAGCTTGAGTTACAGGTGATTGTGAGCAGCACCATGTGGGTGCTGGGAGCTGAACCCAGTCCCGTTGAGCCCTTTTTCCAGTTCTTGCCCAGGTGTTTTCTCCAGAGGGAGCTAGGAGGTCCTGCCGCACTATAGAAATGGTGACTGCTCTCTCCTCCACAGGACCAGGTGCCCAGGCTGCAGCAGCTGCTGAAGGCCTTCCAGGAGGTGACCGGCCCTCTCTTTGTCACAGCCCTTCTGACTTCTACCTTACCCACGCCCAGGGACGCCCCAGATCATGGAGCCTGGGTGGGGCTGGGTAGAGGGAGATCTGAGGATACTCACTACAGGGCCGAGTCTGGATATGCTGTCATCCCCTGGAAGTCCTTCTTTGGCGGTGTCTTCTAAGAGTGGCCTCTGTGACCTGTTGTCAGCGCTCTGCCAGCTCTTACTCAGGATTTGTCTCCCCAGGGGCTGGAGGGGTTGGACAATGAGCCCCCAGGGGACCTGAAGTTTCTCCATGAATGTGGTCCCAGCCAGGTGAGACAGGCCTGGCCCTGAGGTTCCCTATGCACCTGCCTGTTTCCCCGCCTCCCGTGGGGCGCTCCATCCTGCTCCCTCTCCCCTCTTGCCCTTGCTCTGCCCTTTCTGTTGCCCACTGGGCCTTTAGCCTCGCAGAGCCAACCAGGTGTCCTGGTTTCCCCCAGATGGAGTTGCTGTGCAGCCAGCTGCGACTGAATCAGCTCCCTGATGAAGGCGTCCTGCAGTTCTGCAGCTGCCTGCTGAGTCTCACACCGGCCCTCAGCATCAGCAATGCCTCCATCTTAGCTAGGAGCCTCTTTCTTGACCGGGTGGGTTCAGGAAACCCCAGAAGGCCCTGTGCCCCAGATGGGGCTTTTGGGTTTGGGAGCCAGGGGTGGCAGTGCCATCCTAGATAGGTACAAACACTTGGCTTTTCCTCAGTTACATGGGTTGCCAACTGAAACGTGTGAGATAACACTTCCTGACTGGAAGAAGTGACTTTGTTCTCTCCCTGGTGACTAGATCCTCTCCCTGCCATCCTCCGCCTCTAGGCTGCTCAGAGCTGCCCTCGTCTCCTTCTGTGTGAAGTACACCTATGTTGTCTGCAAGACCCTCCTAGTTCCCCTGCTCCAGGACCCGAGCATGGGTAACTAGTACATAAAGCCTGCACACTTCACCCCTTGGGGCCCTCCCGAGTTGGGGTTCAGTGAGTGAAAATGCTAGTTTGTTCCCAGACAGTGGTCATCCTGTCCCTGCCAGCCTTCTCCTGCCCTCCCCAGCCCTCTCTCCTCTCCTGTCTTTGGCCCAGGTCCCGTGCAGACCGAGCTACTGTGCTGTCTTGTAAAGGATGAGTCCTTGGAGCCAGACATGCAGGTCCGGATTCTGGGGTGAGTGCAGGCTGTGTGCTAACCCTGTCTCCCCAGTCCAAGCCTGCATGCTGTGCTGGGTTTCACCCCAGCACCACATACACACGCATACACACACGCACGGTGGCATGGCACATGCTGCTGCTCCTGGGGCCTAAACCCACCTTGTGCCCTTTCCTCTGGGCCCATGTTGAATGCCAAGTTAAGTTGGACTTCCCCAGTTTAGTGGGTTTTTTTTTCATCTTCCCCAGTTTTACTGGGTCCCTCTCAGAAGGAGCTCAGCCCAGACACACCATAGTGTTTAAGAGTGTTGTCTCCAGAGTCAGACATGAATGAGCTCAGTCTCCACCTTGTTTATTGACTTGGATGCACTCAAGTTTTTATTTATTTTTTATTTTGCGAGACAGGGTTTCTCTGTGTAGCCCTGACTGTCCTGGAACTCACTCTGTAGACCAGGCTGGCCTTGAACTCAGAGATCCGCCTGCCTCTGTCTCTGGAGTGCTGGGACATGCCCACCACGTCCAGCTTTCTTAAAAAACAGAACAAAAACAGGGCTGTTACATAGAGAAACCCTGTCTCAAAACAACAACAACAACAACAACAACAAGAAAGGAAAAAGAAAAAGGGAGTGTCCTCAGATAACACCAGCCACTGCTCACTGACCACTTAGCTTCAGAGCCTGCGCAGTGTCCCCTTTCTGTGTAGCAGAACTTCACGGACAGTGGGCAATCAAACCCAGGAAGGTACTTGCGCCTGGATCTGCAGCTGTTGCACATGGGGCTGCTGCCCGCTCTTCTGCGTGCCCAGTGGTGGGAAGGCAGCCCTTACTCACTGTGTGCCCTCTGTGCAGGCAGGTCCTGGAGCTGGCCTGGAGGGAGGAGACATTCCTGGTGTTGCAGGCACTCCTGGAGCGGCGGGTGAGTGGGCTGCCTTGAGAAGGCTGCATAGGACCCAGGCCACTGGCCTTCAGTCTCAGGCAGGCAGGCTGCTACCTTCCAGCAGGGTCAAAGCCTGGGGACAGGCAGCTGACATCTGGTCCGCCTAGCTCTGTCTCTTAGTAACACCTGCTGGGCTGATGCCTCCTTCTCTCTCTTGAACTCCTGATCCAAATCCCCTGCTGGGATTGTAGGTGTGCACCACCGCACTGGGTTGGAGTCATAACTTGGGAGATCAACAGGAGAGGAATGCTCCCCTGACCTTTCCCACCCTCCAACCCCCCCACATCTGCCCTCCCCCAGTGCTTAGCTGTCACTGGTTCTGAGAAGAAGCAGAGACTGTATTTGCAGCTTAGACAGCAGGCCTTTAACTCTCCTTCCCCGCTTCTCGTGCTGAAGCTCACCAGCCCTGGGCCCCCGTTCTTGCTTCTCCTGTGTCCAAGTTTGAGCCCAGGACTCTGTGCATGCTAGGCAGGTGCTCTGCTTCAGAACTGTAGTCCTAGCCCTTGGTCTGTGTAGCCCAGGCTATCATGAATTTAATCCCAAATACTGGGATTACATGCCTGAGCCACTATAACTGACTGGCTGTACATTGCTTTTTTGAGATAGGGTCTCTTGTAGCCCAGTGTGGTCTTGAACTCATTATTAGTATGGGGTGACCCTGAATTCCAAATCCTCCTGCCTCCACCTGAGATTACAGGTACGCATCACTGTGCCTTATTTTATTATTATTATTATTATTTTGATCTTTCAAGACAGGGTTTCTCTGTAGTTTTGGAGCCTGTCCTGGAACTAGCTCTTGTAGACCATGCTGCCTTGATCTCAAGAGATCCGCCTGCCTCTGCCTCCCAAGTGCTGAATTAAAGGCGTGTGCCACTGCCACCTGGCCAGCCGTGCCCTATTTTATATGATGCCAGCAATTGAACCCAGGACTTCATGCATGCCAGCAAGGGCTCCATCACCTAAGCCATCCCCATCCTGCTCTCTTTTAGTCGTATATTTTGGCATTTGTCTGCATTACCACCTACAGTTTTCCATCCTTACAACATTATTAGCATTGCTATTTGTCTTAGTTAAGGTTTCTTTTGCGCAAAGAGACACCATGACCGTGGCATCTCTTATAATTGAGTGTCTTACAGTTCAGAGGTTTAGTCCATTATCATGATGGGACGCACGCAGACATGGTGCTGGAGGAGGAGCTGGGAGTTCTGCATCTTGTACAGGCAACAGGAAGTGAACTGGGGTTCTTGATGTGGCTTGAGTATATATGAGACCTCAGAACCCACCTATGTAGTCTTACTTCCTCCCTCACGGCCATACTGACTCCAACGAAGCCACACCTCCCAAGAGTGCCACTCCCTGTGAGCTCACGGGGCCAGTTACATTCAAACTACCCCACTGTTATTATTTTGCAACAGGGTCTCCTGTAGTCCAGGCTGGCCTTGAACTCACTATATCAAAAGATGATGTGGGCTCCTGGCCATCCTGTCCCCGAGTCCTTGGATTATTGATGTACAATGCCATTCCTGGCTTCTCTCATTTTTACATCTTAGGTAATTAATTACGTTTCTTGCTGTTATAAAATTCCTCACAGAATCAACTTAAAGAAGGCAGGGTTGGTTTTGACTCACAATTTAAGGATACAGGGTCTGGGACTGTGTCCACATTCAGAAAGTAAAGAGATGAATCCTAGGCACATTCTGCTAGGGGACCCCAGCCCATGGGATCGTGGTGGCACCTACATTCAAGGAGGATCTTCCTTCAGTGGAACCTTGCTAGGAGGCACTCTCATAGACACACCCAGAAGTGTGTTTCCATGGCGATTCTAAACCCATGAAGTTGACAGGTGAAGATGGACCATCATTGCGATTAACCTTGGCCGTTCATGCCCAGGTCTCCTTATCTGAGAGTGGAGACTGTAGCAGTACTTTCTCATTGGGACCACCACCCCACAAATAATGACACAGAGACTTAATAATTATGAAAGCTTGGCCTTAGCTTAGGCTGGTTCCTAACTAGGTTTTTGTTTTGTTTTGTTTTTTAAGATTTTATTTACTTATTACGCATACAGTGTTCTGCTGGTATGCGTGCCTGTAGACCAGAAGAGGGCGCCAGATCTCATTACGGGTAGTAATCCCATGTGATTATTGGGAATTGAACTCAGGACCTCTGGAAGAGCAGTCAGTGCTCTTAACCACTGAGCCCTCTCTCCAGCCCCGTTCACCTTTTTATGACACCAGTCACAGCAGTACATCTTCACACAACAGGAACCGGCCGGAACTGTGATGAGATTTTAACACAATGGGCATAAAGTGCTGAATGCCTCCTGATGGTCATTTGTTATGAAGAGCTGGCAGTGCCCCTCAGGACCTCGCCATGCCCTGTCATTAAGGCTTCAGCCACTGAGCAGGCTAGCGTCACTGGCTCCCCCACAGTACTGATCTGGGCCTGGCAAGGGCAGTGGCTACAGTGTGAGACCATGTGTCTGCTATTTTATTTCTTTTTCCCAGTCTTCGGTTACTTTGAGCCTTGGTGTCCAGTTGTGGGGACGGGCTTATTGGTATGTCAGCTTTCCCTTACTGTGATACAATACCTGAGGGTAGACCATTGTGGGAAGTTTACTCTTGGCTCTTTTGAGGGGCCTACCACCCGGCTCCCAAATAAATCACACAGAGGCTTATTCTTAGTTATGAATGCCTGGCCTTAGCTTGGCTTGTTTCTAGTCAGCTTTTCTTGTGTTATCCTGACTACCTTTGCCTCTGGGCTCTTAGCTTTCTCTGTTTCTGGATACCTCTCTTTACGTCTTCCTCCGTGGCTTGCTGTGTAGCTGGGTAGTTGGACCCTGATGTCCTCCTGTCCTTGTTCTCTTGCTCCTCTTTTTCTCTCCTCCGAGAGTTCTCCTATTTATCCTCTCTGCCTGCCAGTTCTGCCTATCCTTGCTCCTGCCTTGCTATTGGCCACTCATCTCTCTATTAGGACCATCAGGTGTTTTAGACAGGCACAGTAACACAGCTTCACAGAGTTAAACAGATGCTGTGTAAACAAGTCACACACCTGAAAGTAACATTCCCAGCAGTAAACAGCAGGAAGACAGGTTGGCTTGAGTTGAGAGGCTCCATCTGTTTTGGCTTTGTTGCTCCCGGGCCTGTGTGGGACACATCATGGTGGAAGAAGTGTGTGGTAGGTAGGCTGCTCGGGCCATGGCGGTCGAGAACAGAGAGAGAATAGGGGCCAAGCTACCACCGTCCCTTTTAGACAAACCCCGGTTACCCAAAAGCTCTGTCATCCCAGCACCTTTGCCCAAACCTTCAACATGTGGGTATGTAGAGGGGCTTTCTAGATCCATTCTAGAGCACTCTGTCCAGCTACCTGCTAGGAGATGGAGATCCTGTTTAACCCAGGCCTGGCCTGATGATGCTGTCCCAATGCGTGCAGGTGGAGATGACCTCTGAGATGTTCAATGTCTTGGTGCAAAGGCTCTGCAAAGAGGCGCCAGCAGCCACCACCTCCATGTCCTACGCCAAGCTGATGCTGACAGTGATGACCAAGTACCAGGCCAGTGTGAGTTTCCACAGGGGCTTGTTCATTGGACCAGCATCTCTGGTGGTGGTGCTATGTGGGGCATTGGCAAGTTAAGATGGCATGATGCTTGAGCGGACCCTGTCCCTCTGTTGTCCTGCTTGTGAGGAGTCATACACAGGCATTTGGTGACCAAAAAAGGGCGGCTAAGCCTCACTGGGGATTGGGACTGGGGGTGGTTACTGTGGAGCAGGCTGAAGCAGGGGGATTCCTGTAAGTTCAAGGCCAGTTGGCTACAGTGGCACACGCCTTTAGTCCCAGCATTCAGGAGGCAGAGGAAGATGATGTCTGTGAGTTTGAGGATAACCTGGTCTACATAGTGAGTTCCAGGACAGGCAGGGCTATGTAGCGAACCTATATACCCGCCCCCCCCCAAAAAAAAACTTTTTAAAAAAGTTGGGGAGGTCTGGGATGGTGCTCAGTTGGCAGAGTGTCTGTCCACCATCCACAGAACCCTGGGGTCAATTCCTAATACTTTGTAGACTGGGTGTGGCAGCACAGAGGAGCACACAGCCTGTAGGAAGTGGAGGTAGGGAAATGTTCCTGGCAAGGGATACAGTGAGCCAGCGTCTGCTTATTGTAGCCAAGAACACTGAGAGCCAGCTGGGCAGTGGTAGTGTTTGGCTGTTTTAATCCTAGCACTCAGGGGAGGCAGAAGTAGGCAGATCCCTGAGTTCAAGGCCACAGTGAGTTCTAGGACTGTCAGAGCCAGTGGTGGCTGAGACTGTGAATTTGCTAGCCTGTGCTGTGCATCAGCCCTCAGACACTGTTAGCTCCTTTTTGTTGGTTTTGCTTTGAGATATGGGGTCTGCTGGCTGACTTAGGTTTGGCCCCCTGGGCTTGTGGTCCTGTCGCCTTGGCCTCCTAATTTATTTATTTGTGTTTTGTTTTGGTTTGGTTTTTTGAGACAGGGTTTCTCTGTAGCTTTGGAGCCTGTCCTTGAACTAGCTATGAAGACCAGGCTGGCCTCGAACTCACAGATTAAAGGTGTGTGCCACCACTGCCTGACAGGCCTCCTGTTTTGCTGGGTCTGTTTGTCTTGTGCCACAGTGTCTGTATAGCAGCTCATTTTACAGATGTGGGGTAGAGGGACTAGCAGCATGTTCCAGAAGGCCCTGCAGGTCATGGGCCAGAGAGCTTTTTGTTTTGTTTTTAAACAAGATCTCATGTAGCCTAGGTTTTGCTATGTGGCCAAAATGACCTTGAACATCTGATCCGCCTGCCTCCAGTTGCTGAGTGTTAGGATTGTAGGGTGCACCACTATGGCCTGGTTTATGTAGTGCTGGGATGGAGTATAGGCCTTCCTGCTTGATGGGCTCTGTAGGTCTGGCTAGGTTGAACCCCCTATGTTGACCAGGCTGGCCTCAAATTTACAAAGACCCTCCTACCTCTGCCTCCTGAGTAATGGGAGTAAAGGCCTGGACCACTATGCTGGGCCATCTGGCCAGGGCTAGCACTACCCACAGTGAGCTGACCCTCCCATGTTATCTAGCAGTCTACGGAAATGCCCCACAGGCTGATATGGAGCCAGTTCCTCAGTTGAGGCGCCCTCTTTACCCAGTTCTATCTGATGACCACCAAGGTCCTCCTGGAGCTTGCCTCACCTCAAGAAGTAGGAAGGTTCTGTTCATCCTTAGCAAGGCCTGTGGGGTGTTGAGGAGACAGGCCACCGCAGTCCTAGCCCAATCCCCCCTCTCCAGATCACAGAGCAGCAGAGCCTGGACCTGGCTGTGGCCCTAGAGCCCAATGCTACCTTCCTGAAGAAGTCCCTGCAGGCAGCACTGAGACATCTAGCCCGCTGACCACACACAAGGACTCGGTTCCCTGACCCCTGGCCAGCTCAGGAGTCAGCTACCTGGTGCCCAACACTCCTGGCTGGGTAGAGGCCATCTTGACCTTAGAGAGGAGCCCCTAGGCTCTGTGCTGGCTGCCCTTCCTGATCACAGTACAGGGACAGTGGAGAACCAGCGGTAGATGGGCGGTGTCCTGGGAGAGCCGGCTCCAGTGTCCTCAGGTGTATGTTGTGACCCTCCTTTTCTGTTTGTTGCTGAACTAAATAATTTTGCAATAGTTTTTAATAAAAAGAAAAAAAGGTCATCCAAGCATGGTGACTCACCTCTGTAATCTCAGCGCTCAGGAAGATCGGAGTTGAAGGGCATCTTCAGCCACACAGTGTAAGGCCAGCCTAAGCTACTAGAGAGAGCCTTTCTCAGACATGTTTGTGGGTGTGGCTGGGAGATGGCTGAATGCGTAAAGAGCTTGCTGAGTGCATTAGGATTTTAATTTGAATCCCCAGAACCCATATCATCCCTGCTCTTATGGCAAGATGGGAGGTGGGAGCAGGGGGCGGGCCAGTTTAGCCTGAGACAAAATGAAGGCAAGGACTGTTCTCCAAGGTAGCCCTCTGAGCTCCACATTTGTGCAGTGGTATGTTCGTATCCCAAGAGCTCACACATGCCCAACACAGAAGTGCACACATACAAAGAATTGGTTAAACATACATACGGAGGCACCTAGTCTTAGTAACAGTGCTTCCCTTCCCATTAACTCTGGACCCTGAAACCCCCTTCTTTCCCTCACCCACATCCACCCCTGTTCAGTGAGAAGGGTAAGGGGAAGCCTGTTGGATGTGAAGTTGGTCTCAGGTCAGTCAGGTCACGTGTTACCCTCCTGCGCAACAGGCCTAGGAGCTGCCTGTTGGGTACCAAGGCATGCAGTGGCCTGGGTGACTGCTTTCTGTCAAGGGAGGGTTTGGGGTTGGTAACTTTTAATGCTGAGCATGGAAACCAGGGTCTTGGGCCTGCCAGGCTAATGCTCTCCCGCTGAGCTACACCTTCAGCCACAGGGAACATTCGAGCTGGGATCTGAAGGATGCCTGGGCTGCCGTGGGTTGAAAGGGAAAGACGCCTGGTGCCTGCCACAGACCTGATTGACATCTACACTCTCACAGCACCTGTGCAGGTACCAGACTGGGCCTGGTGGAGCACGCCTTTAGTCCATCCCAGCACTCAGGACGGAGAGGCGGGGGGATCCCAGAGTTTGAGCCAGTCTGCTCTAAGTAGAGTTCCAGGACAGCTAGGGCTACACAAAGAAACCCTGTCTGGAAAAAACAACAAAACTTTAGCATGCAGACATTACTGAATTAGGAGAGTTCATGGCAGCACCCTCCTAGCTGATCCCTGCGGCAGGTGGGGAACAGAACTTTCTGGGTGCAGCTTCCAGTGAAGTCCTGAGTCCCCTGTTCAGGAGGTGGGAAGTCAATTTAGGGACAAAGCAAAGCCTGGTTTTGAGAACAAGCTGATGGAGCAAGGGGAGCAAAGAGACAAACAGCCCCTCACCCCGCTGGTGGCCTTTACAGTTGGGTAGCACCTGAAGCTCCCCTCTACTCTTCACCCCCTGACCCTGTGTGAACTTTCTTTACTGTACCCGATGTGTGCTGTGAATGTGCTCGGGCAAGGTGAACTACTCCCAGACCTGCCCTTGGCAATCGTGGGTGCTGGCCAGAGACGGTGACCTAAAGGAGCTTGTCTCGCCCCTCAAGATCCGGGTGAGGCTCCCTGCACGGCCCGGCCCCTTGACCCTGTTCCTCTCTATTAACTGCAAAGACGGGGTCAGGCAAGAAGGCCGGCTTTGTTTGAAATGCCAACTAATTGAGAAAAGACGGGCATTGGTCCAGAGTCCAAATTGCCCGGAGGCGGAATGGGGCAGTTTATACAGATGGCCAGGGCAGACTGGTGGGCGCCTTCTTCCAGGTGTAGGCTCGCGCTTAAGCGGTGCACACCTGATCCTAATCTAGTCACAAGAGGCTTCTCGGCGCTGCAGATTTCAACAAGGATAGTTTCCTCGAGCTATTCCTCTCATCGCTGCCTCTGCCCACGAGTGGTGACGGCTGGACCATTGCACAAGCACGGGCTAGTGGGGCAGCTGGCCCGTTGTT